>NC_064008.1:7519583-7834166 GCF_932276165.1 Plutella xylostella
CAGAGTGCGAACTTACTGGTATAGTCTGTGCTCAAGTAGTGTCTATTTTAGTGAATTCGTGTTCTTAGCATGTGCTTAAGCTAAGACTCCGTCTTAGTTTCGTCTATTTATCTTGGCCTATGACAATGCCAACCCTCGATTGCCTATTGCCGACCCTTAATTTTTTACTCGAATGCTTATGCCAGAAGCTGCCATCTTTCGTATATCCTGAAAATTTCCGCTTTATGTGTTAACAAACTGCAGTTCCGCCAACCTTACAACCTAGTTCTAAGTATAAGCAAAAGATGGCGCGGATATAAAAGTAAAGTTTTTAGTCAGAGACATCTATCAGCTATGTATGGAACTAGGTACCTTTTGTTTTTACTTTCAGAAAGTTCAAGTTTGCCGGTGAATGTCGTACTGATTTTAAGTAGTTTTAGATTTTCACACTAGATGGCATTTATTATAAAAATATAATTTCGTAAAGTTCAGCTCACTTTTTTTAGTTTTTATCAAAATAGAGTAACCTTCCATTTTCAGGTTTTTCTATTGTGGGTACCTAAGTATATCACGATAAACTTTTTGATTTGGTAGATACGAAGGTAAGTATTGTATTTTTGTGAGTAGATTTAGGTAATGAAATAATAACTTGTACCTAATTTTGCAAGTAAAATCAAATATACTTTTGTAATATCAAGTTTATGAATAGGGTCCAAATTAGCTTTTATTAAATAGTCATTAAATAAGTACATGAATGTTATTTATCATGAGAAACTCTTCACTTCCTGATTTCAATGATTAAAGTACAGGGTGGTTTTTTTAGTTAAATTTTGTCATAGCACACTGATCACCTCAATCAACCAAGTTTTCGGCACTCCCTGAAATGGCAAAAATGCTGTTCCAGAGTCAAGTTTTTATTTATTTACGGTCTCGGTAAGAACCATTTTTTTATTATGTACTTACCTGAATAAAATGTGAAAGAAATTAAAATAGGAAGATATAAGACTTGTCATATTAATTCGTAGAACTACTGAGTAATTCAGAATAAAATTACTCCCCGAGTCTCTTTCAGTTTAATTACGAGAAGTATATTATAGGTAAGTACTTATCCTTTCTCAAACACCCTGTGTGTAAAAATAACATCACAATCAACCGTTAATTGAATTAAACCCAAGAGAAACAAGACAAGCTCTAACTAATGACCATAAATAATAATAAACCATGAATAAATACACCAAATATTATTATATTCTCCTTCAAAATTAAGTCGAGATTTGATTAACCGAATAACAGGGAGAATAGCAGAATAATTTCCCTCGAAATTGTTACTTATCTCTTTGAAAGTGGACTTTATTGACAAGAAATGAAATAACATTGAAAGAGAGATTTATTCAGATGCGTAAATTACATTTTAATAGCCCATCCTGCTACGATTCTGGCGAAAATTTTAAAATCCATTACAATTATTTGACGAATGAAAGCTCGTTTTACGTTCTTGCTGAATTAATGACAAAAATACGTTACCTAAACGTACTTACGCGTTTTTGTTAATTTTAATCATATTAATTTATCATATACGGTGTACCTTATTTAAAAAAGTCTACAATAAATAGTTTCTCTGGTGGATCGTATCAAAAATGAGATTAACCGTCAGAAGACTAATGTTACCGACATAGCTGTCAAAATGTGCAAGCTGTGCAGCGAGCACCGGATTCGATACTATTTTCGAATCTACACGAAGCGTCACTTTTACCAAACGCTAAACGTATTTAAATCAAATTTTAAATACATTTTATGTGTACCAAAATCCCTAAAAATTAATAAAGATTATAAAAAAAAAAAAAAACATTTTGTACTAACTGACAGACGTATGACAGGCTACTAAATACGTTTTAGCGTTTGGTGAAATTCGACCTCGCATATAGAAAAAACAAATGTCACTTTTGGAACTAACTTTGCCTTACTTTGAGGTTCGAAACTTGTGCTCGCGACTCTGAAATGGCAGTGGGCAGGTCATATCCGCCGAAGAACCGACAACCGTTGGGGTAGACGAGTTCCCGAGTGGAAACCACGAACAGGCAAACGCAGCGTGGGTCGCCCTCCTGCCCGCTGGACTGACGACCTTAGACGGGTGGCGTTTAGTGGTTGGATGAGGAAGGCCGAGGACCGAGTGTTGTGACGCTCCTTGGGAGAGGCCTATGTCCAGCAGTCGATGATTATTGGCTGATGGTGAGAAAGTTTCTAAAGGTAAAGATTGACTATAGAGAGTAGGGTAAAAAGTTAACAGGAACAGAAACAAGTAAGAAGACAAGTAGGTTTTTTTTCCATTGTACTTAAATACACTCACGGGCAATGAACAGGTTCCACTGAGAAAAGTATCAAATTACTCCTAGACGGAAAAGGCTAGCTTAATGACGCCTTCTGAAATATTGAAGTACGGTGGCCTGCGCCTAAAAGTATACAGGCGGCGATTTTAAAATAGCGATCTCAAGCTCACATGCTGCTCAAGCAAATCCACATAAACACCACTGCTACACACATCACACACAACACATCCCCGGATTTATAACAGATGTAGCTGGTCCCTTCATCATCAGGGATCGCTATTTTAAAAACTCCGCCTGTATACTTTTAGGCGCAGGCCACCGTACATTTAACAGAGCATCAGGATATTACCAACTAAAATGGTAATACTTTGTTCAAATTTTAAACTAAATGTTTGAAAAAAATGCGTTGTTTGATGACGGCATTTTGTGAGTGGAACTATTTCATTGCCCGTGAGTGCATTTCAGTCAAAACGACGTCAGTGTACATACATTCGAAAAAGTTGTCGTACCCGTGTAGTGAGAATAGTAAGGTTGTTAAATTATAATGATTACATAAGTAATTTAAGTACGTTTACCTAAGGGGCCGTCCATTAATCACGTGAGGCTGAAAAGGGGGGGAGGGGGTACGGAAAACCTCACGAAACATCACGTGGGGGGAGGGGGGATTCTCGTTAGATATCACGTGTATAAATTTTTTGCCAAAAAGCGCTAGGTATTTCTAAACCGAACGGCGTTTTGAACGGCGCAAAAATTTGAACGATTTGTAGTATTACCTTGATTGACTCGCCCGCCGTTGCGTTTCAATTCAAAACGCAATTTTCGTTATATTTTTTACATAGACTCCCAAAAAATACACGTGATCCAAGGGGGGGGGAGGGGGTTTTGGTCCCAAACCTCACCAAATATCACCAGGGGGGATGGGGGGGGTCAAAAAATGAGAAAAACGACCTCACGTGATTAATGGACGGCCCCTAAACAGGTTATTGCAAAAATTACTGTTTGTTTAATGGTCTTATAATTTTCGCAAATTTTCGTAACACTTAGACCAAAAGTTTTTCCCATTGTGTCATCCCCTATTGGCTTCGTTTACGACTTTTGCATCACTCTGTATAATATAAGTGATAAGTTATAAAGGATGATTATAAACCACCGATTGGTTTCCAAGGAAATAAATCAAACACAGCCAAGCTTTTAGCGAAACTAAATTCAAGTAATCCTCTTTCTCTCATAGCAATATCCGGGTTTGTATTCACGTCGCTTTAGGCAGTAAAATCCGTGAATTTTTATGCCTCCTATTTTGGGGATAAGGGATTTTTAGTACATTTTTACCCAAGGGGTGAAAATAAGGGTCACCCGCTTATTAAACCGACTTAATAATGTCACTTTGTGGTTGAATAAAACTGTCTATCTGAAACTTTTCGTTAGATACAAAATACAAGGAAATTGGAAAACAAATTATGTATCTATGTCAAAAATAGTTGCAATTCTCTTCTTGTAATTACTTATTTATACTTTATTGCAAAATCAACTAAAAAGTTATAAATCACGTAAACTTACCGAATACTAAAACTATTTACTGCCAGTCAACCTGCTAGGTTCATGGAGAAAAGGTAGGTATATCAACAACAAAAAGATTTAAATAGCGCCTGACTGTCTATTAAGGCTTATTCTACTTAAAATAAAATTAATAAAAATTCGTTTGATTTAAGATGTTAGAAAGCAATTTTCCCTAAGCAAGAAAAGAGCTATTTGCATGCCTGTATCCGGGAAATTTTCACCTAATTTCAGAAAAGTGAAGCCTTATTCATGCTACAGACATTCTTCACTAAAACCGATTTCTTCCACACAAGTGAAACAGGAAGGGACGCGATAACTCGTAAAACACAAGAGCAACTGGCTCAAGAGATGCCCAAACTGTGAGATAAAAGTACTGGGTATAGAAAAGTAAGTCGAAAGGGGATGACGCAGTTTACGACACATAAACAATAATATTATAATATGAGAGAATCTCACCCATCCAAAGCTAGGCAGACTGCAATCTACGTATCAGACAGCTGATATATCACATACAGCTGATATATACATAGATACACATAGGTATATATAGTAATATGAACACCCAAAACCCGAGTACAAATCTGTCTTTAAAAATATATATGCCCCGGCCGGGAATCGATCCCGGGACCTTCGGCATAGCAATCAGGATCACTAGTAACCACTACACCATTCGGTTGTGATAAATGTCAAACAAGATCTTTCTTTCTTTCTTAAAATAGCGTATGTAACTGCTTCATGGGTTTTTGTTTAAACTTTGTGGTATTGTATCAGTACTTCATAAAAGTTTGTAAGCCACTGATAAATTATAAATAACTGACTCAACTACTTATCTTACTGTGTAGGGAAAGTTTTGAATTATAGTAAAGTTGGTTGTGACTTTATGTTGATATAAAAAGTGTTTTTTTTTATAACACACGTTTGTATATTGGATTGTCTGTTGCCAAGTAGCAGCCTTTGAGATGGACCGAATCTAATGCAGGTTTTCAAAGTACTTGTTTCAATTTGGTTCTTTCAAATTCTTCCCCTAATAGACCATATGTCCTTTCCAAAATGGTGTAAGCAGTACTTGAATAAAGAAATTTTACTTTGACTTGATTCTAACTCCTAATCGCGAATATTATAGCTGCGAGTGACAATGTCTTTATACTTAACTCTTATGCTTGGAAAGAATTTCCGATCCTATTGATATCAAAACACACACACACTCACGCCTTGTACTAATGTACTCCCTTGCGGGGTAGGCAGAGGTGCATTGCTGCACCCACTTTTCGCCAGAGTGTCATCTTAGTCCCAATGTAATAGGGGGCGGGCCTATTGCCATTTTACGGGCACATCCAAGACCCGAGAACAAATATCTGTGTTTAAACAAATATCTGCCCCAGCCGGGAATCGAACACGGGACCTTTGGCTCAGTAGTCAGGGTCACTAACCACTACGCCATTCGGTCGTCCTATTGATATCTCAATAATTTACCTCCCAACTCGGGAACCACAGTCAACTGACCACTATGAGATCAGCAATTAAATAGGTGTCATAGTAAATTAAATTCCTTTGAAGCCTTGGAGCTTGAGTCGGCTTGAGTGCTTTCTAGAGGCATACCTTCCACCCCTGTCAACCGAATTTCTGCTGCCCAATAAACGGCTTGGAGAACGCAAAACGCCTGGGGGGATCCTCTATTATAACGAAAAACTTAGATTATGTATTAAACGCGCAGATTGTTTTTCTTCAGTATAGAGTAAGCCTCCTGGCTATATCATTAATATTATGTATAATATTTTAGTGATAAGTAAAGTAAAGCATGAAAATGTGCAATAGGGAATATGCACATATTTTTTTATATTCTTATTCGATAGTTTTACATCGCTTTATTATAGTTAAAAAAATCTACGCCAAAAAAAGTAATTTAAGTAATTTTAAAGAAAGTTAAAAATTTATAACCGACTCGTCCACTATAGACGCCCAAAACTTTGTATGAAGAGGTGTGACGTCATCACATTCGTTTCACGGCTCAGAATAATGACTCTCGCTAGTCGCGCCGACGCTCAGTTCTATGGGCATAGATTATGCTGAGATTGACATGTCGTCACATCCGCTCTAAGAAAATATGTCACGTTTCAAAGAATTAAAGTTGCCAAAGTTTTTTTGTACTTTTCAACAATTATTTACTCGCTCAAAAATGAAGTGTAATCAAAAATATTGATGGAGGCATAATTCTGAAATAACAAAGTTTATTAAAAACAATATTTGACTTTATTTGACTCACGTGCATATTCCCTATCCGGTGATATTGTTCTCACAAAGAAAAAATAAAAAATACAAGTATTTTAAATAAGTAAAGAAGTCCCTTTGAAAAGAGATTACAGAGGGACCTACTTAATGAAAAAATATAAGTATTTGAATTTTTTTTCTTCTTTGATGTTTATTGTTCATTTGTACACACACATAAAATAAATGTAACTACTTAACTTATACCTACTAAACTATCTACAGTGCTCCAAAATTGATAATGCGCATAGAAATCTTTGACAGATCGGTTGTTTTCGATGATGTGACACATGATATTGACTCTTATTTCTTTCGAACAAGGTGCAAAATGCAAGTGTTTTTTTTAAGGCTCTTACGATTTAATGATTCAGGTGTGAAGATCTGCATGTGCATTATTAATTTTGGACAAGTGTATATATTTTACAAATAAAAAAGATAATAATATAAAATACTTATAATAATATCCTGGCCTGGAAATATTCTACCCTTAATAAACAGAAGTTTATCAAAGGTAGAATATTTCTTTTAGTTCGCTGCCGTCGCCTGGGATGGTTCCGAGGAGGCTGGCAGCGTTCCCTCTCTGTATAGCCAGGCTGATGCGCTGGCTGAGATAGCTGCCAGCCCTCTGGTCCCTTGATACCTCGACCAGGCGCGACGAAAGTTCTTTTACTAGTCGTCGCGCTTCGGGTCCCCAGGGCCCCAGGGTCTCAACCCCAAACGGCACAAATATGTAGCTGTCAGACAGACCGTTGTATTTGCGCCGTTTGAGGTTTTCTGCAGCGGTTGCCGCCGTGCCCGCCGCCGCGGCACTACCCTGGATAAGAGTATTTTATATTGGCTAAGCAAGACACTATAATAAAGCTATGATATAACCAAACAGCTAGAAAATCTGGCTACAGGCATTTTTTATAATGTTCTTGTCAAAATTGCCATTATTATTCTGAGTTTTGACGTATACCTACAGAGCCGTACCTTCCTGTCCCAAACGACGTGTCATAAAGTACTCTGTGTCCCTAACTATATTATATACAAAACATCCAAAACAAGCACTTTGTAAGAACACAAAATCTGTTTTGCTAACTCATCAATGTACATTTTTAACTTTCACCCAATATTTTTCATAAATATATTGATTTTATACTTATTACCCGTAATAGAGTCAACGTCTTTTCAGCCACTGAGACGCCGTCGTCGTAACTACACAATACCACTCTCAGCCCCTGCTCTTGATGTTGAAACACCACGCATTCTCACGTTATCCACTAGGCCTTCAGAAACGTTAACATTAACGGCAGAAACCACGCTAAATTCAAAAGTATCGAAATACGCGGAGAAGCTAAAAATCGCACGAAAATTGGCTTTGAACAGAAAAGAATTTGATGAGTTTGATGTTGGGAATGGTAATGGCAGAAGGCAAGGAATTAGAACTAGAAGACGTAGGATTGGGCTACGACAAAGAGACAGAGGTAGAGATAGGAATAGAGATGAGGATGGAGAGAGAGGCAGAGGTAGAGATAGGAATAGAGATGAGGATGGAGAGAGAGACAGAGTCACGACTCTAAGTACATCTACAGAAGAAGAAATAACATCAGTGAAAAAATGCGCCACATATGGTTTGATAATTGTCCCTGATTACTTTTATTACGTCGTGTTAATGTACTTTGTAGGAACTGTTCTAAGGCTTTTTTAGATAATGGGTATTTTATGTACTTATTTAAGATTTTTACCAAGTTTTTTTTTGTATCTCGTCTAATATCTATTGATAACGTAATTTTAGATGAGTGTTAGCTATTGAGTATCATAATTAATTAAACAATTTTGTCATGTCCTCCCCTAGTTTTGTTTCAGTTACCATAATTACAAAACTAAGAGGTTTCTTCGGTCTTTTGTAAGATCTGTAGTAGGTATTTAAGCGAAGGGTTTTTTTTTAAACGAGGATTAGTCAGTCTGGCAAGCGTCTGCCGCTGGTTAATACCCAAAAATACAGTACGTGTTAGGTACCTAAAAATAAGAATATTTGATTCATCACTAAACTCTTATTTTTTCGAAATCGGTAAAAACTAGTTGATCTACATTCAAACTGTAGGACATGGGACTCTTCCAGTAGAGGAGGGTTATTGTAATAGCTTGGCAGGTGTATCGGAGATATCACACAACACAAAACATTTAACACCCGCATTTAAAAGGCTCCTAAATAAGGGCAACTTAAACAATGGCAGAATGCAGTGGCATACAGGTAAATTATGACTCCCGCGCTCAAGCCTTTGTAATCACAATTTATGCAATTAAACAATGTAAGTGACCCGGACATAAGCAAATAGAAGTCATTAAAAAACTTCCTGAAGTTTTTAACAAAGAACACTGCAGTCGCGATTTAAATTAACTCATATTTTACGGTTGGATTATGCGAACTAATTCAGTTTACAGTGTAGTGAAGTTTCTACATTGCAAGTCTACACCGTAAATCTTAGTAAGAAATTATAAACAGGTTAATGTGTATTTATAATAAGTATTACAGTAGGTACTTTTTTGAAAAATATAATTTATGTACCTTACCACATTCACCATGTCTTAATTTCATGACGGAAGGAAGATATAAATTTGAAACGCGTAGAAGTATTGCCATAACATTGCTACTAACGATATTTTAATATATACGAACTAGATGGAGTGTGTCAGTCCTCAAAAGAGTGTTTGATGTCGGGATTTTTTTACGTTGGTTACGTATAGTGTATTAGTCTATGCCTGAGTGAACCGTCGAAAGTTTTTAGGGTTCCGTAGCCAAAATGGCAAAAACGGAACCCTTATAGTTTCGTCATGTCCGTCTGTCCGTCTGTCCGTCTGTCCGTCTGTCACAGCCGATTTACTCGGAAACTATAAGTACTACAGTGATGAAATTTGATGGGAATATGTGTTGTATGAACCGCTACAAAAATATGACACTAAATAGTAAAAAAAAGAATTGGGGGTGGGGCCCCCCATACATGTAACTGAGGGATGAAATTTTTTTTTTCGATGTACATACCCGTGTGGGGTATCAATGGAAAGGTCTTTTAAAATGATATAAAGTTTTCTAAAAAACATTTTTCTTAAAGTGAACGGTTTTTGAGATATCAGCTCTCAAAGTCGTAAAAAGTATGTCCCCCCCCCTCTATTTTTATAACTACGGGGTATAAAATTCTAAAAAAAATAGAGGTGATGCATGCTAATTAACTCTTTCAACGATTTTTGGTTTGATCAAAGTATCTCTTATAGTTTTTGAGATAGGTTGATTTAAGCTACGGAACCCTTTGTGCGCGAGCCCGACTCGCACTTGGCCGGTTTTTTTAACTACCGTAAGTACACCTTTGTCCACCTAGATTAGACTAGATTAGACTAGATTTGACGGTCGAATGGCGTAGTGGTTAGTGGCCCTGACTGCTATGCCGAAGGTCCCGGGTTCGATTCCCGGCTGGGGCAGATATTTGTTTAAAAACAAATATTTGTACTCGGGTCTTGGGTGTTGATATTTATATTTAGTATCTATCTATCTATGTATTTGTGTAGATATATCAGCTGTCCGACACCCATAACACAGGTTCTGCCTAGCTTGGGGTCGGATGGCCGTGTGTGAGATGTCCCCACATATTTATATTTATTTATTGCACGGCAAATTATAAGATGTAAAGTTGCTGTTTATCGTAAATTATTTTATTTATATTTAGCTTGAACTGGATTGTAACTGTTTGGAGTTCCGCACAGCTTACTAGCAAGTTCCGTCACGTGAAAATATCCAGATATATGCAAGCGGGCCGGCTAGATGCTAGTTTATGCATGCGGCGACCAACGTCCTAATTTGAAAGTTTCCGACGCGCTGTTTCCGACAGACGTGGGCCGTAGCTATAGTCGTGACGTACACGTTTCGTAAGCTATAAGCTGAATTAGATAACATAAAATGTAAAAAAAACATACCTTACCTAAGGTATTAATCCTGCCTACAAAGAAACATCTTACACACACTATACACTTACACAACTTAGTCTCAGAAAGTCTCTTTTTCTATGGAAAGAGACTGGACAAAAAAAACCTCCCAGAGGAGTCTTTTATTTATTTTTCAAAATAGAACTTACCTTGGTGTGTACCTTATAATTATAATGATAATTTTATATTTCGGTATGAATTATTACTTTAAACTGTTAGTATATGTAAAGGAAACCTTGTGGACGCTTAGGTACCTTAAATTGGAAATATAATACTCATACGCAAAGAAACAGTTCCACTTTCAAAATGCAGACTCCAAATGACCCCAATTTTTTAAATATTGAATAGGAAATTTGAACAAAATATTTACGGTTTTAGTTGGATATTCTGATGCACCGTTAAATGTACAAAAATATTGCAGAAGGCGCCATTAAGTTAAGTTATGGAGTAATTAGGTGCAAACGTTGACGTGCAGGGGCGCCATGGGCTTCATTGTGTCCGAAGTGCAGGCAGAATCTCACGGCATCACGCAATAAATGATATCTTTCGGAGGGATCTCATTTCTGCTGACATTCCGGCGGTTCTTGAGCCGCCGGGGTTTTTTTTTTTTTTTTAAGATTTTATTATCACTCCACAGACTTTATGTCCGTGCCTTTTTGAGAGATCAATATATTGTGAGAGTTTGGTTGTTTTTTATCTTCATCTTTTAACTACTCACTACTCAATGTGGAAGCTTATAATATATATATTTTATCTTTTATATATATATTTATATATACCTATAGGTATATTTTTAATAATTTTTTTTTTTTTGCACTCCTGGAGGAAAATCTACACAGACACCTGGGAAGGGGACCCAGGTAGTGTCGGCCTTTAACCGACTAAAAACCCCCAGTTGTGCATTTCTTGTTTTTTTTTTTTTTTTTTTTTTTCTTTGTTTCACACAGTCACACTTACAATTATAATGGCAACAAACATTTGAAGGGTAGGGCCAGTGTCAGTTGTCTTCAGAGAACTTAACAGACGCCTGTCAGTGGCCACACACTCCTTTTGTCATCGCTGTTGTTTTGCCTGGTGTTAATGTGTGACAGTGTTCTTAAAACTATCTTAATTTTATTGGTTAGTTCTTATACAGATAATATTAATTCATGATATACTATACAATACCTACATATCAAAACTATACAATACATGCTATATACTATACATAACAAAACTATAAATACATGCAATACTGTTTGGCCGTCAATATAAAATTAAAATCAAAATTCTCCTATTCCGCTCCATTTTGCGTTGCCAAAAGCCTTGATTGCTGGGCAACGACCTCTTTGTCCCGATTTTTTATTGCCATCTTTAGGTTGTACTCGAGGATCCGTTTCTTCGGTGCTGTTATTGCCGTTTTAGCGAGGTTGCCGATAGCGTCCTCGGTGTCATCCGCATAGTAGGTGCAGGCGGTGGTGTGCCTCGACAGCGCCACTACTGCGTGAGGTATGCTATCGTGCAACTTTATTTTATCTTTTGTTTTTATGATAATGACGGATTCGTACGTCAATCCCTGTGCTTCGTGTATGGTTAAGACGCGTGATCCCGTTCCTTCTCCAAACCCTTGGCTGGTCAGGGTCTCTTTTTCTTCCTGTGTATGCGTCAGGAATAGAGTTTTGGTTTGGGATTTTGGAATTGCTGCGTCTGTAAACCTTTTCAGCTGCAGGGATTGGATACGCGCTGTGGCTGCGTATATGCCTGAGTATACTTCTCTTAGGGCGTATGCAACATCCATGGGGTTTCTGTATGAGCACAACAGCTCCTGGGTGATGTTTGCTACCAGTGTTGGGTGACTGTACCTTAGTTCGAATAGGTTCTCTCTGTCTATGTACGGTAGCTGGTTGATGTCTCCGATTAGAGCAATATCACTGGCACGGGACAGGCGGGCGGCAATTACGATTGCCCCGAAATGGTTCATCAGGGCCTCGTCAATTATCAGGCGTTGGCATCCGACATGTTCTCTAAAGCCGTTTACTAGGACTGATGCCATCGTTTGTTGGAGTTTAGTTATTTACTTGTAATGTAACGTACTTAGTAAACACATTCCTAACTGTCATACGTCAAATGTCATCTTTCACTTTGACAAGCTGTCAATCACTTATAACTCTCCTCTCTCATGGTTGTAATGTACTTATGCCGTTTTTTAAATAAATCTCAGTGAATCTATAAAAGTTTGTTTGCTTTCCACCAAAATATCCAACATGGTAGCAGAGCGTGGTTGGTAAAAGTGGAAAGTACTTTTATTTTTCAGATTAAAATTCAAATTAAAATTTCCGAAATTACCATAAATACATAACCTCAATCATAATGACGACTTCATCAAACGGTTCCTATACGGTGGAAAAATTAAAAGGAACTGAAAATTATTCCACTTGGAAGTTTTCAATGAAGATGGTGCTCATTCATGAAGAATTGTGGGAATATGTGGAAAAGGAAACAAGTGATGACAAAAAGGGCAGTAAGGCATTGGCGCGAATTGCTTTATCAGTGCAACCATCTGTTATTCCGTACATACGAACAGCTAAAAGTGCCTACGAAGCTTGGAACAACTTGAAAGATACGTACGAAGGCAAAGGTCTGTGCAGAAAACTAGGCTTACTCAGGAGTTTGTTTGGAACAAAACTTGCAGACAGCAATTCCATGGATGGCTACTTAAACAAAATTAAAGAAGTTGCACATCAGTTAAGTGAAATTGAATCCCCATTGGACGATGAATTCATCGCTGTCATTATATTGAGTGGCCTTACTTCCGACTATGATCCGTTAATTATGGCTATCGAAAATTCAGGCCAAAAATTGACAACGGAACATGTATCTGCCAAATTACTACAGGAGACACAGAGAAGGCAAGATAAAGAAGATGGAGTGACTGCCCTCGTCACTCGGAAACAAATAAAGTGCTTCAGGTGCAAACGTCCAGGGCATTACTCACGTAACTGCACAGAAAAGAAGGCTTATCATGAAAAACAGACAACAAAGCATGAAAAACCTAAGTCAAAGGCTCTCGTCACAGCCTTGTCTGTGAAAGTTCACAGCAATGTGTGGTATATAGACTCAGGAGCCACTAACCATATGTGCAACAGTCGCGACATGATGGTGAGCTGCAATCCAAATAAAACTGTGGATGTGAGCGTGGCAAATGGTGAGAGGTTATCAACAGCTGGACTTGGTGAAGTTGAAATTAAATTAAAAGACTGTTTAAGAACAATAAGTGAAACTTACTATGTACCTAACTTAAGTACCAACCTATTGTCTGTTAGTGCGATGACGCGCAAGGGCTATGAAGTCACATTTAATCGTAATTCTTGTACAATTCGTGATGATAATGAAGTTCTAGCTACTGGAACTCAGGTGAACGGTGTGTATCAACTTGACACTGTGTCGGACAACGCCAGTACTGCTGCTGGCAATGCAGCAAAGGTGGAGGAGTGTGAACTAGTGGCGGCAACAGCAGCTGCCTCGACACCCCAGGAGTTGTGGCACAGACGTCTTGGGCATCTGAATGCGAGAAGTATGAATCTTCTCCGTAAAGGTATGGCCGTAGGTGTTGATTATAAAGATACAGATTATAAACACTGTATACCGTGTATTGAGGGAAAACAGAGTAGACAACCATTCCCTAAACGCTCATTTAGTAGGGCAAGTGATGTCTTAGAACTGGTTCATACAGACCTGTGTGGGCCAATGCAGGTTCCATCTCTAAGTGGTTCCAAGTACACATTGAGTTTCATAGACGACTACACAAGGAAGCAGTATACTTACTTTCTGAAGTCTAAAGATGAGACTTTTAGGTATTTTCAGGAATTTAAGCAGCTTGTGGAAAATGAAACTGGGAAGAAAATAAAGGTACTTAGGAGTGATAGAGGGGGAGAATATATGAGTTCTATTTTTCAGGAATTTCTCAAAGCCAATGGTATCAAGCATCAAAAGACTATACCGGATTCTCCACAGCAGAATGGTGTTGCAGAACGAGCCAACAGAACCATTATGGAGAAGGTGCGATGCATGCTGATGGATGCCGGATTGGGGATGAAATTCTGGGCCGAAGCGGTGAACACAGCCGTCTACCTAAAGAATAGAAGCCCGACTAAGGCTGTTCTTGGTGCGACCCCGGAGGAAAAATGGAGCAAGAAAAAGGTAAATCTGAACAATTTAAAAGTATTTGGATGCATTGCCTATGTGATGGTAAAGAATAGAAAGAAGTTAGATCAAAAGAGCAAACCATACATATTTATGGGGTATAGTGAAGAATCAAAAGGATACCGGCTTATTGATCCAACTAATCCTAGAGATATTAAGCATTCTCGAGATGTTGTATTCTTGGAGGATAAGTTCTATGTTAAAGACATGTCGCATGATGATACTGTAGATCAACAATTATTTGTTGATATTAACTTGAATGAAAATGTAATTCCTCAATCGGAATCATCCACTGTAGATAGTGATATATCTGACGACAGACAATCACAGAATATAAACAGAATCAGCACAATTACACTTGATGATTCCGAGAGTGAGGACAGCACAAATGAAGGGCCAGATGATCGCTTGGACACTACTTACGTTCCAGGGAGAGAATCGCTAGCTGAAGCCGAACTGACTTCAGACTCCAGCTATGACGATGTTGCTGAGTCTCCGCTTCGAGCCAACTTTGCCAGACTGGCTGACCATGATCCTGATGAACCGCAGACAGCAACTGAGGCATTGAATGGACCAGAAGCAGATGGTTGGCGTAAAGCGATGAAAGATGAGTATGATTCATTTATTAAGAATAAATGCTGGACTCTGACAGAACGAGACCCTGAACATAAACCTGTAAAATGTAAATGGGTATATAAGAAAAAGTATGGCCTGAATGGAGAGTTACTTAAATTTAAAGCTCGCTTAGTAGCTAAAGGTTATTCTCAACAATATGGTATAGATTACCAAGAAACATTCTCACCTGTCGTGAGATACTCGACAATTCGAATGCTGCTTGCATTGTCAGCAGAGTACAACATGTCCATTGATCATCTTGATGTGAAGACCGCTTTTCTCAATGGGGAACTAGAGGAAACAGTCTACATGGAACAGCCGGAGGGTTTTGAAGTACCGGGGAGTGAAAACATGGTCTACAAGCTAAACAAAGCAGTGTACGGCCTAAAACAAGCTTCCAAATCCTGGTATGATAAAATCACTAAGGTATTATGTGATAAATTGGACTTCAGCCGTTTATCTTCGGAACCATGTGTATACTTCAAATATGACAAGAATGACAGTCGATCAATGATGATCATAGCTCTGTATGTGGACGATTTAATTGTGTTTACATCTCCAGAATTCCAAGGAAAGGAGGAAATAAAACGTAAATTGCAGAATGAATTTGATATCACAGATCTAGGGCCAGCCCAACACATCCTCGGAATGAAACTATCTAGAAAAGGTAATAATATTTCACTTGATCAGTCAAACTACATAGAAAAATTACTGAAGAAATACCGAATGGAGGAATGTAAGCCTGTGGGTACGCCCATGGAGACTGGTTTAAAATTAACCAAGGAGAGTCAAAGTAATGATACCTATGATTACAGAGGTTTGATTGGCTCACTGATGTATGTAGCTGTTAGTACGAGACCGGACATCAGTCATGCAGTGAGTTACCTCAGCCAATTCAACAACTGCTTTGGAGAAAGTCATTGGAAGGCCGCTAAAAGGATTTTAAGGTATTTAAAGGGAACTATCAATTTAGGTCTTACATTCTATAAAAGCGGGTTGGATATAACTGCTTACGCTGATGCAGACTGGGCATCAGATAGTCATGATCGCAGGTCGTATACTGGGTATGTGTTCTGTATAGGTGACTCAATAGTATCTTGGGAAAGTCGCAAACAGCGCACTGTTGCTCTGTCAAGCACGGAGGCGGAGTACATGGCGTTGTCCGACACATGTAAAGAGTCTTTATTTATAAGGAAATTTATGTTAGAAATGTTTGGTATCACGCCTAAAATATGTATATTTAATGATAACCAATCTGCTATAAAACTGTGTAAAAACTTTATGTTTCACTCCAGAACCAAACATATAGACATACGTCACCATTTTATTAAAGAAATTGTTAAGGGGATCCCTAAAGCTAAAATGCTAAAGTCGGCTTGATATACTTGATTAGATTGGAAAAACGGTGGCTTCTATCACATTGATAAAAATATATTTTGTAGCAGAGGGTATACTGAACATGTTAGTTGCTTATAAATTGGTGCAGGATTATAATAAGTATGTTAAAAAAAATTGCAAACACACCATGTCTTTTGCCATTTTTTGACTTATTATGAAAAAACCCTCGAAATCAGAGGGCCCATTTTCATGGAATCTTATATGTATGTGTAGGTAATTAAATTCTTAACAAAGTTACCTTAAAGAGTTGGATTTAATGGACCAGAAGTCAACTTTTTTTGCAAAAAACTAATAAATTCCGGTTTAAAAATGATGACACCGTGACAGATTTCAGATTTCTTCAGTCGTCGCCCTGGTGGCGGCCTGTTAGGAGCGATACCCACGCCATTTTATTTTTTATCAAATATTTCACAAAAACTGATTAAATCAACAAATTATGACTACAAGTATTATAATACATATGCATTTGCTATGGAAAGTTAATTTTCTAATCATTTTAGATGCAGAAAAGCCGAAAATTCTTAGAAAACATTTCGCCTTTTCGATTTGTTTACATTTTTTACTATAGAGTTACAGATGCATAGATAAAGGTAAACATTGCACATAATGACACTTATTAGATTCTCCGAATAAGAACTATACGGTCAATGCAGTATGCCAAAGCGCGAGCCTGTTTATATTCTGAGGGGTAATTTATTTTATTTTAACGGTTGTGTATGGTAGGTAAGCTACACAATATACAGGGTGTTGAAAAGTAAGTTCATAATTTGTTTTATTTGAAACCAAAAACCGTAGTTAATTAAAAATATATATATTTTAAGATGTGGTAGTCTGTACACTACAGGTTGTTAAAAATAAGTAAGTATTTTTAAAAATTGAAGATCTAAAATTTACATAATTTTTTAAATCTATTTAACAAGCTTTGCAAAAAAGCGGTTAAGTGCGACTGTATCTCGCCATGAAAAAAATGAAATGTTTACTGTAGCTATGAATTTTATGCGTTACAAGTGGAATAAAATACCGCATAATATTATGTACAACTATGTAAGAGCCTAGTTTTTAAAAAAAAACTCATAAGAAAATATTAAATACACAGGTTTTTTAACCCCTGAAGGAAATAGAGGGGTGTTATAAGTTTAAAGTAAGGGCTGAATTTTTTTTTTAAATTAGGGTGATAGGTAATGTATATTTTTAATGATTTTTTCAAATAGATAAATGTTATACCATTTTTAAATTGCCATAAAATTACCTATAAGGTAACGGGTCCATATATCGCGGTATTCAAAATGGCGTCCTTATTTCGAGTTATATTTATTTTCATGATTATTACTCATTTTAATAGGTTTGGATACTCTAAAATTACATTTAATCGTTCATTATCTTTAACTGAAACTACTTGATGTAGTAAATATGTTTAAAATTGCCTAAAATTACTAAAAACTCATGTAATGTGCCGTGAGGGCGACGCCGCCATGTTTTTCATACAAACGCGACCCGGCTTACGTAAGGCCAGCCATATTTAATAATTGTGTTTTTTAATATTTATACGACGTTCAACTTTGTAAATAGTTTATATTTAGTTTATTATATTCTTATAGGTACTTACATTAAATTTAAATTTTAACTCTTTTTAAACTAATTTAACCCCTTTAAACTCAAAAACAAAATACCTCGGTATAAGGGCCTGATTTTTATACGTTGTTCCTAACTCCGAGTTACCCTCGGTATAAGGAAAAATACTATGTCATGATTATTAGCTTATAACTTTACAAATAATAACATTTGAAGTATATGCTTGATTACATAATAATAATGATGAAAGTGACAAGCTTATAACCTAATTCGGCGGTACAAAATATCCTCTAGGAATCTTAATATGACACGATAATTGTTGACCCAAAAATCATGGTTACATAGGTAACCTTAGGTAAACCTTAACTTAGTATGTATATTTGAAATGATAAAAAACAGTGTTATTTCATCGCTATTAACGTAAGTGATACATAATTTTACCAATATTTTATGTATGATTTGAGTAACAAATCTATGTTGTTTCTAAATCGATAATTTGATAACTCGGAATATGGATTATTAAAATACTTGCTGAACCCCTAACATGGAGTATGACATTTTACATAGGTAGGTACCTCGGAAATCAGAATATGACTACATCACACCTTCGCAGTGTCATCCGATGCCGTCATCAAACCATAAAATAAAGATGAATTATAGTTATAGTTATAGTTATAGAAAAGGGGAGGGCAACCAGTGCCCATTCGCCACTGCGACCTAAAAGATCTATTGTGACTCCCCTTGCCGAGTCAAATCTCACTATCCAGGCCCAGGTCTTTTATAAACCTGATGATCTTACCTGGAGAGAGAGACCTGACATCTATGGGGGCTAATTTGTAGCCGCCCAAGATTCTGTTTCTCTTGTGAATGATGGCCTCACATTCACAGAGAATATGCATGGGCGTTTCGTCCTCTTCATTGCAAAATCTACAAGTTGGAGTATCGGACAGACCCATTTTATGTAAGTGACTGTTCAACCTACAGTGACCTGATAAGGTTCTTGTCAAGACCCTTAACTGGTTGCGTGTGAGCTCTAAAGCTCGACGCGTAAACTTCTGCGAATAGCCCACGATTAGGGCTCTTGCATGATGTTGCCCTGGTACATTATTCCAAGCCTCTAAGCTTTGGTTCTGTGCCCAGTCCTTGATCTCGCGACGACTGGTGCATTTTGGTAGCCCGATGATGGGCTCGGGGCCCAACGGTAGGCTTTCTGCTCCCAGACGTGCGAGCTCATCTGCTTCCTCATTGCCATTGATGCCACAATGTCCGGGCACCCATCGCAGGGTCACTCTATTGTTAGCTCCAATTTTGTTCAGGATGAGGATGCACTCCATTATAAGTTTGGAGTTAACTTCTGCAGAAGTCAATGCTTTAAGAGCAGCTTGGCTGTCTGACAGAATAAATATATTCCTCCGAGTGAAGGCTCTATCCAGGTTTTCGTATGCACATCCAATGATGGCATATATCTCGGCTTGGAATACGGAGGCAAACCTTCCCAGGCTCGCATATTTGCGCGCTCTTGGCCTTTCTCCGTAAATGCCTGAACCTGCCAGGCCTTCCTTTTTGGATCCATCGGTGTACCACACGATGTCTCCCGACCGGAAAGTTTGAAGGGCCTTATCATCATTCCACTTCTCCCTTTCTGGTATCTCAACTGAGAAGAGCCTTGAGAAACAGTACTCCGTTTCCATAGCGTCGGAAGGCATCGCCATGGTATGGGTACTGAGAAGCTCTCGGTGGAGCGAGCTGAAAACAGCCGAGTGCCATCGGTTCCTGCCTCCTTCAGCAGCCCGTAGCATAGCTGATCGAGCCTCTTTCTGCACATGTATGTGTAAAGGGCTAAGATTCAGCATGGCTTCCATCGCTGCTGTCGGAGTGGACCTTATAGCTCCAGTGGCCATCAGACACGCTAACCTTTGAAGACTACTTAATAGATCTTGACAGGTTTTTTGTTGGGTTTTCCTGTGCCATACTACGCAGCCGTATGTTACCATAGGTCTCACTACGGCTTCGTATAGCCAAAGGGTTAACTTCGGCTTAAGGCCCCATTTTTTCCCAACTAGTCTACAGCACGATCCCATAGCGCACTTAGCTTTCTGGGCTATGTACTGCAGATGTTGATTCCAAGTCAGCTTCTGATCTAGGATTACACCAAGATATTTGGCTTCTTTGGAGAAGTTTACCGTTTCCCCAAAGAGAACCGGTGGTCTCAGACCATCTAGGATCCTTCTTCGGGTGAACGGTACAATTATGGTTTTGCTGGCATTTACAGAGAGTTGATACTCCCTGCACCAGCGCTCTACCATCTTAAGGGCTGTTTGCATCAGATCTGAAATCGTGCTGGCGCTTTTGCCTACGATGGTTATGACGAGATCATCAGCGTAGCCCTGAGTGTCGAAGCGAGCTTCATTGAGCTCACAGAGCAGGGTGTCGACAACAATGGACCACTCCAGGGGCGATAGTACGCCGCCTTGGGGACATCCTCTTGTTATTTTAACCTCAATGCTCTTGTCCAGGAGTGTTGTTTTAACAGTCCTGTTGGTTAACATCGATTCTATCCACGTAAGTGTGGTGTTGTCGATGTTTTTGTCCCTCATACATTTGAGAATGACATTCGTCGAGGTGTTATCAAAAGCACCCTCTACATCTAGAAAAGCACAGAGGGCAATTTCTTTGTCCTCTAGTGCTTTCTCAATCCTATCAGTAAGTTCAATTAGGGCAGTTTCCGTAGATTTGCCCTTCTGATAGGCGTGCTGCTTCACATGTAGTGGGTTTTGTGTGAGGTAGCCCATTCTAATATGAAGATTGATCACCTTTTCCATAGCTTTGAGCATGAAGGAGGTGAGACTTATGGGTCTATAGGACTTAGGTAGGGACTTGTCTCTATTTCCCGTTTTGGGGATAAAGGTCACCCTCACCCTAGTCCAAAGGTGTGGCATATACCATAAAGTTGAATAAAGATGAATTAGCGACTTTCTTCCTAAATATAAAAGGGGTGTGGATAGATATGCCTGACTTTACGAAACTACTACTAGATACTACCTAATTATTACTCTTTATAAAAGAAGAAAGAAAGAAATTTGTAGACGTAAAACTTTATTTGGGTGAATAAAATAACACACACGACCGTGGAGTTTTTATAACACTTATATACACAATTGCCTAATTTCATTTCTGTATTTTATTTCCATTATCCTTCTACTTCGAGGTCTGATGGCCGTTGTAATATTGTTATCCCAGAATTCCCAGATAAATGAATGTCCTGTATACTGCATTTCATGTTTGGTTTAGGGGTCTGGTTGATTTTTTCATTTTCTTGTTGTTGTCACTGAAAAATAAAGTAAGTAGGTAAATTGTATGGATAGTTGACAGAATTAAGCTTATCCTTATAAGTTGGTACCCATTTTCACAAAACTTAGTGAGTTTAGAAACGAAAACGCTAGAACAAAAACCTAGGTTAGTAACTAAACTGATGCCAAATTACTGATAAAAACATAAAAATATTTCCATTTTACGTAATTTCCTAAAATAATTCGCACACAAGCTTACCTTAGGCAGCGTTCCCACTACGCCGGACCGGCAGATCTGCCGAAAACCGGACACCGGACAGAGTGTTCACATTACATCGGATCCCGGAAGAAATTCAGACAGTCCTCAGTTGAATTTGGACCTGCGCGCACAATGGACGACGAAATTGTTGTGTTGTGGTGGTATCTTAATACGTAGAAGGCAAAATAAAAGAAAACATTGGGTACACCCTATTTTACGGGAAAGATTTTCCATTCTTTTCATTTTACATCCAGGGGCGAGGGGAGCACGAGCGGGGCGAGCGGGGGACAGATACCGGCACAAACTCGTTCACATTACTCCGGGCCCGGTCGTTTTACCGGCAATTCGTAGTGACAAAACGTTCGGTAGAAATGCCGGGCTCGGCAAAAATGCCGGACCCGGGATAATGTGAATAGCTTCATATAAATTGTACAGCCACTAGCTCTTCCGGCAGATTTACCGGCGCGGCAGATCTGCCGGTCCGGCGTAGTGGGAACGCTGCCTTATCGATTTTCAAATTGCATATTGCAAATACAAACATAATAATTTAATAAAAGATGTTTGTTTTCTAATGTAAAGACTTAACAGAAATACTTTCAAAGTATAGCGGCAAACTTTTCGGCGGAAAATTGAACATGGCGCCGGCGCGCCTCCAGTCCAGCGCGCATGCGCCATAGAGATGTACCTAGTGCAATGTTCCTTGCTTCTGACCTATGCTTGAATGAAAAAATAATCGATGCTGGATCGATTCCTGGGTAGATACTTTTATTATAATCATATTCGTTTATGGTAAATACATTAGGTACTCATCGGAAATTAGTACTGATAAGGTATTTGGCTTTTGTAAGTATTCGATACTTTTCCTCATCCCTTACACATCTACTTTTATTACGTATCGTCAACTTTTAAACATTTAAGTAAGAACATAAAATATCGTGGAAAAATTTTAGACCTTACTTAGATAAAAACTGTAGTAAAAAATATTTAAATCATTCGAGTTCAATAATCGATTATATTCGATTACTGTCACTATTTCATCAATTTACCCCATCTCTACTCTATTTTTTTTTTAATCGCTTGGAAAAGTCCATAGAACATCATAGAAGCATTATGAATATTTTTTCTAGCCAATGTTACCAGTTGCAATAATGAATTATGAAAATGTTACATAAATAATAGAAATTATCACGAAAACCAATATAAATGGAGAGTATTTAATTCTTTTCATTATTTTCAACTACTATTTAGAATAATTAAATTTATTTGGAGTACTTTAGGGTTAAAAAAGTATATCGATATTTTAGATTGTAATTTCCTTATGTTCATGGCCACACTCATGGAGCCACTGACAGGACTAACTCGGAATATGGAACAGGCTACCTCGGTATATGGAAGAAACCATAATACTACCTCGGTATAAGGGCAAATCGACATGTGTAATAAATTATATTTTTTTAAGTATAATTAATGTGTTATCAATGAATCTGTGTTAAGAAATATAAAATTTAACGTATATTCTTACAGAAGACAATATTTCACATCAATATTGATGGTTACAAATGCTTATTTTTCTTACTTACTTTCAAATGTTGTTATTTACCTCGGAATATGGACCCGTTACCTTAGTTATAGTTATAGAAAAGGGCAGGGCTACCAGTGCCCATTCGCCACTGCAACCTAAAAGATCTATAAATTATGACTCCCCATGCCGAGTCTCACTCTACAGGCCCAGGTCTTTTATAAACCTGATATTACCTATACAGGATGTTGCAAAAAGGGTATACTGTGCCGAAAGGGTTTGACTCAGGGGTTATTCTGAACAACTTTTGTTCTCCAAGTTTTGGAAATTCTCGAAAAATAAATTCGGTCTCTATAGTAAAAAGTCACGTGATCGAATAAGTTTCTATGTAAAAGGTTTTGTTACGTGAATTTTCAAAATTGTAGAAGAAAAGTGGATCAGAATGGCACCTAAATCCACTTTTGGCTAAGCTTTATACCCTTTTTTCAATACCTTGTATAAAATATCGTCAGCGTCAACTTAGATCGTAATCATCGTAACTCCTCGTGACCAAATTTTAGAGGAGACAAAAATACTGTTTTATTTGTAGTTCTAGTTGGCATACTACCCACCTAAAGTTTTTTTTAACTAGCCTAAAAATGATTTGTTTAGACAGCCTATCTTCCTGTTCAACCGCAGCCTGAGTGCCAGTGACTCAATGACTGAAAGGAGGCCATTAGTGCTCCTAAATAAATAAAGCAGGCCTGTAGATTATCTTTCAGTGTACCGACACATCTGATTGCTGTAAGAGCCTGATAAGCTCTTCGAACGAGTCATACCTCTGTGGTGGTACGGTTTCGACCTTTCGGACAGTCAGTTTGGCATCCGAAATGCGGATTCGAATAGTGGGTACAATACTTTGCGTTCGTTCACTGTCGGAGCAGGATAAGAACCACGGGCGAGTTGTTGCGCTGGCTGTTTGCTTAAAAATAGTAACCGCGTTCAACTCTATCCCCTAGAGGGCGAACCTTTAGGGCGGCTCTTGTATACCATCACTTGTCTTCTTATCTGCAGAAAATTGACAGAGGTCATACGTGTCTAACAAGTACATTAAGGATGCGAAAAGAGAGGGTTTGTTTTCACTGAAGAAGTTCAGTTGCGGAGTTCCACAGCGGTAGGTCTTGGACCCCTCTGCTGTGGAACTTGGCATACAACGCGGTCCTGCAAATCAAGCTCGCAAACGGCGTTAGCACAGTGCATTTTTCTAATGTCACACAGGTCGTGAGGTAGTCTGAGAGCCTCCTTCGGAGATGACATCCCAATGATTCATTACGAAAAAATTGCTGCAGCTGTGCTCGCCATGCAGTGCATGGGCTACTTCCGAATCTGGGGGGCTGTTGCAAAGGAGTCCGTTGCCTCTATACGGTACGGGTTCCGTGCGATCTATGATCCTTCCGGGAGCACCTGTCTTGTCAAGTCGAAGAGAATGGCTCGTATTCGACGCAACCTGCAGTACTGGTGGGATTGGTTGGAGGACAGGACAGCAGGAAGCTGCAGCAGCCGTCATGCTGTGATTCGACGCATAGATGCAAAAAAAAGTTGAAAGTAACTTCATGTTAATAAAATATTAGATCTTAATTTAACAACATAACATTGCAAAAAAAAATTAACATTGTTGAGTATGTTATTGTAATTTACTAAAGTAGTAATAAAAACAAAGGCTTATTGCATAGTTTTCGTTCACGTTCGCCTACATCGCACGTTGTATATGAGAATAAAGGGTATAATTACTAAGTTTTCTTGTTTAAAAATCACGGTTTGGGGTTTAGAGGAAAACAAATGGTAAAATGCGGAATACAGTTTTTTTTTTTCGAATAAAGAGGAAAACATGTGAATTCAAAAAACGTTTCTATTGACACCAAAGAGTACTTTTCGCCGAGAAAAGTGGAGTTACAATGTTTGCGATCTAAAGTGATGATAGAACTAGAACTTATTTTTTCAGTTCACCTGCTGTTGAGTGAAATCGTAATTAGGTAAATGACTCCTTGACATGAAAATAACTTTTTTTTTATAATCGTTATAACAAAACCGTTTTTTTTAATACAGCAATATTTGTAGGTGTACTTACAGTGAGCAAAAGAGCGCAGCAAGGTGTAAATTTTTTGGTTTTTAAGAAACAAAAATATTATTTCTATCATATCCCAAATACACATAAGTACTTAAAAAAAAAATACACACTCTCGCCTTGTACTAATGTACTCCCTTGCGGGGGTACTTACATGTTATTATTTTTCTGGTGACCTCCCCATATCCCTTGGCCAGCTACGTAACCTTTTGTGACACCCTGTATATGCAGAGTTCTGCAAACTACTGTTCTGCTTTTGAAACACCAAAAAAAAAACAGGTCGTCTAACTAAAAGGTCACGTGACCAAAAAAAAATTATATGAAGAAGCGTTTTTTTCATGAATATAAAAAATTACGTAGGATAAAAGTTTTTCAGAGTGACGCCTGAGTAACGCCCTTTCGGCTAACTATACTTTTTTTATTACACGGGGGCAGAGTTTAATACAACACCCTGAACTATTAAACTCTGATAATATTTTCGCGATTTTTTTACATTCTGATTTCATTTCCTGGCTTAGAAATAACATCAATAACATGCTGCACACGTAGGTTTCGGCATAGTATTAAACCCTTTTTGCAACAACCTGTATAAATATCGGCACGGGTACGACTTTATATATAATTAATTATTAAATATTAAAAATACTTTCAAATAAAAATAAATATTTTCGTATCACAAAACAATATTACTTACTTAGTATATTTTTAACAAAGTGGCATGTCTTCACTTTTATGTTTTCGAGTACTATGTTTAAATTTCATGTCATTGTCCGTAGAACGCCCCGCATACCTCAACCCCCCCTCACTAGATTTGACAGATTCTGATTTTCTTCCAGCTTTAGTGACAGCCTTAACAATGGTATTGTGCAAGTGAGATATTTGTCAACAAATGATATGTTAGCTGATGTTTTAACTAAAGCACTTTGTAAGGAGAAACATTGCAAATTTGTGAACTTAATGTTAAAATAACTGTATTTCAAACTTGTAGTTGTTGGTTTTCTAGTATAAAATGTTTTAATATGTTGTGTTAACATGGGTCAGATTCATGCATTTAGTGTTCATGAAAAACTGTTCAGTAGTTATTTACTTTAAAATAAGATGTGAGGATTAACTTATTTTGTTATGTACTTGTGTAACACTTATGTAAGAGTTAGTTTAACTGTATAAGTACATAGTAGGTATTTTATATAGTGCATTTTATTTATGGCTGATGTGAAAGGTCTAAACTCATGTTGAATAGTTATGTATGTGTTTAAGGGCCAGTGTTGGAGTTTAGTTATTTACTTGTAATGTAACGTACTTAGTAAACACATTCCTAACTGTCATACGTCAAATGTCATCTTTCACTTTGACAAGCTGTCAATCACTTATAACTCTCCTCTCTCATGGTTGTAATGTACTTATGCCGTTTTTTAAATAAATCTCAGTGAATCTATAAAAGTTTGTTTGCTTTCCACCAAAATATCCAACATCGTTCGTACCCTAGTTCTAACCATGTCCCCGATCCTATGCGCTAGCCTGTTTCGTATATCGACGGCCGCCTCAGTTGTCGTGGTACATCGAAGTTATTTACCACCCAGGTTGTCTTCCCACATCCAGGTACCCCGTTCACCCAAGCGATGGTGGGCATCGTCCAGCTATTCCAGGTAGCGTTAATGGTTTCCGCTTTTGCTAGGATTTTGTCCTCTAGCATAATCCTGGTACACTGAGCTACGACCACCATTTGGTTGTTGTGTGGGAGAGTGAGTTTCGGGATGTTGCGTTCCCAGGGCACGAATCCGCATTCCTCGCTATAAGCCGCCATATACGCTCCAGTCATTTTGCCTCTGAGGACTTGGCAACTACTGTTATCGTATATGCAGGCTTCGGCCTCCTCGAGTAAAACTTTTAGCCAGCTTTCGTTCTCTTGCCTGTAGGTCTGCATGATCGTTTTGCAGGACAAGAGATTTACCTGCTTTGTGGCGGTTGTAATTGCCATAAATTCGATGGCGGCATTCTCTAGATGGTCGTTTGAGGTGGTAGCTGTTTTCAGCTTCGGTGGGACCACCTGGCCCATATCCGCTCGAGTAATTTTCCTCTGGGCAAGCCTTTTTCCAGTTTTAGGTTCTCTGGAGATTTGGCGCCTCTCGGGTGTCCTCTGTGGTTTTCCTATAAGGCTTGAGGCAGCTGCTTTAAAAGCCCGGAGGAACCCTTGGACACGCCCTTGCGATGTTAAATTGTGCATCCTCCTTTCCATGTTCCGTTGTTCTGAGCCGCCGGGGTTGAGTCGCAGTGATGGGAGGCGTCCGGACGGTCTCACTTTGATACCGTGGGAGAAAGGTCGGTGCCTGCTCTGGGACGCCACATGCGTCTGCACATTTGCCCCGTCCCACGTGGGGCACACTGCTGGCACGGTGGGTGCGGCTGCCGAGGCGGCTGCACGACAGAAGTGCGTCAAATACGGCCAGCTGATTGCGGGCGGCTATATTTTTGGGCCTCTTGCCATTGAGACCACTGGGGTTTGGGGGGAACAGGGGAGTCAGTTCGTCAGGGAGATTGGGCGACGCTTGAGGAGCCGCGGTTTTGACTACCGCTCTGGGGCGTACCTGGCACAGAGGATCTCCCTCTCCGTGCAGCGCGGCAACGCAGCTAGCGTTATGGGGGCTTTTGGGTCTGGTGCGTCCTGGGGTGGTTTATTTAGGTAAGTAAGTTGTGTTTTGTTTGTTTTATTTTTTTTGTATTTTATTTTTGACGAAGTGAGGGTGGATTGTATGTTAAATGTTTGATAAATTTTGTATTTTATTTAATAAATGATTTGCTCATTACTGTAACAGAATAACATGTATTAAACTTATATTTTTATTAGGTGCATTTCTCACTGGAACTTTTTCATTGCCCGTGAGTGTGTTATATGTATGTATACGAATAAAATATTCCCGTGCACTATGAATACGCCACTATTCTGATTTGAGCGCAGGACGTTCGATCGAGATAAAAAGATCGAGTCTTTTACGCCACTTTAAAAATTCCCTGCCGAATATTGGTTTCAAAGTTGAACGAGATTTTTGGAATTTCGACCCGATCTGATACCGGATTAGGTATTGTACATTGTGATGGTGTTAGGTGTGAATAGGATATTTAGGTGGGAATAGTAGAAGCAGTGTGCGACAAAATGGCGTGGCCATTTTCTTTTAGGTTTTACTTATTGCAATATTTATTCATCATCATCATCATCACGACCCATCACGTCCCCACTGCTGGGGCACGGGTCTCCTTCCAGTGAGGGAATTGTTTTAGGCCTAGTCCACCACGCTGGCCCAGTGCGGGTTGGTGGACTATTTATTACTAAATGACTACTATGTGCTTCCATGAATGAAAAAGGATTGGGAAATTAGTAGTAAAATATTAATATGTAAAAAAAATAACCGCTCTTTGTACGCGCTCTAGAAGTAGATAATATAATGTTAATTAAATATTATAATTAGTGTAATTATTTAGTGTAAAATAAGAATATAAACAAAAGGAACTTCAGCAGTCATGATTTTTCGAATTTGATGTGTCAGTGTGCTGAAAATCTTTCATCAGGCCTCTGGGGGTTACTCTATACTGACGAAAAACAATAGAACGGGAGCTGTCGTGCAATCGGCACGTTTGATACAACGAGATAGAGTCGTGGCTCGCCCAGCAGCGCTACGACAGTTTTTTTTTTATATATTAGAGTGACCCCTGGAATCGTGAACATAATAAAACAGATGTTACTTTGTTTGTTTTTATGTAACGTCGCCGTCGTTATTAGTAACAACAATTCAGTCCGGGCCTCCTTTATAAATATTGTAACATTTCACAGTATGGAATTCTGTTTTAGACCCACATTTACATGAAAGGGACATCCCAAACATTATGCGTATTGACACACTCAAAAACACACAAGCTTCAACGCTAAACATTTATTTTACAGCTGAAATCTCGAAATCACGTCTTCCAATTTAAGCAAAATTGGCGTTGTGAGGTGAAATGCTTATTCTTTGTGCAAACGTTTTTAATTGGGAGTTTTCTGACAGCTAAATTTAAATCAGGTGGGTTGGACATACAGTCCGCGCCACCACTGAAGACTTACGGCAAAAGCGGGGACTAAACTACTTCACTTAGGCCTGGGTCTCCTATTTTCGCTGTAGGTCGCGTCCAGCGTCGCTCCGTGGGCCGCATCACGATGCTCACTATAGAAATGTACTGATGCGGTCTCCCTCACACGCCGACGTTGGCGCGTAGATGTAGTGAGCATTGTGACGCGGCCTACGGCGTGACGCTGGACGCGATCTACGGCGCGTAATAGGAGACCCGGGCCTTAGAGTGAAGCCCCATTGGTGCGTTGTGACGCGTTGCGCCGCGTCGCCGTCGTCCCAAAAGAACTGTGATAAAAATATATGCTACGAAACGCAACAATGATATGGCTTCGTCCTTATCCCTTTGAGTGCAGTGCCGCGGCTATATTGAACTTCAGTCGTGGCTTAGACTCTAACATACAATATTTAGCACCCAAGACCCACATTAAACAAATATCAGCCCCGACTGGGAATCGAGACCGCGAACGGTTGGTTGGTTGGTTACCAGCAGTCAGAGAGAGTCATTAACCATTACGCCATCTGTTCGTAAATTTTTTCAACGTAAGTATACAAACACACTCCCATCTTGTACTAATGTACTCCCTTGCGGGGTAGGCAGAGGTGCATTGCTGCACACCTACTTTTCGCCAGTGTTATGTTAGTCCCAATGTAATAGGGGCGGGCCTATTGCCATTTTACGGGCACATCCAAGACCCGAGAACAAATATCTGTGTTTAAACAAATATCTGCCCCAGCCGGGAATCGAACCCAGGACCTTCGGCTTAGTAGTCAGCATTGTAATAACGTAACGTAAGTATAGCTTTGTAATAATTATAAAAACGGTCTGTTTTTAGTTACTGGAATAGGCCTCCAGTACGCTCATCTACAGAATTGCAATTTTAGTTCACACGAGTAAAAGTTACGAGAGTTTTCATAATATTATGAGTATTAACACAGAGTAGCTCAGCATAACTCCCCAGTAGTTGATTTAAGTAATATGTGTCTTAAGTTTAAGTTTAAATCTCTTGGTTCATAATATTGTGCATTTAAGTACTTACTTACAAAAAAAGTATAAGTATGACTTCCAACTAGCTTGGTATCATAAATAATATAATATATAATATTATTATTATTGAACTCGCTTACCTTACCATGCTAGAGTAGATTATTTATTTATCCCATCAGCTTTTACCGCAAGACTTGCATATAAAGTTTTTCCTTGAAAATTCTGCCATAAAAATTATGTTATTTTCATTTCTTATGTATTGTATAAGGATTAGGCCCCATTGATGCGTTGCGCTGGGAAAATATATGGCAGTGACAATGCAACGCTGCCACGACGCGAGGTACCAATGTGGCCTCGCCCTAATCTGTATTACTGTGCCTAAAGTTTCATATCATGTCGTTATCCGCCAATGTAACTGTATTATTACACGGGTTACGAAACAGTATTTTCAATATCTGCGTGTCTATTTCTAGAGTCCGAACACGTTAACTTTGTAACACGTAAATATGGGGCATTATATTTTTATATGACTGAATTTAAAAAAATAAGATTATATTGTAGCATGACAGCTTGCTGTCGTCCATTCGTTCGATTGATTTCTATAGTGACTACCCAGACTCGGAAATTACAAAGAACAGAATATTGGCCATATTGCCATATTTATGTTTACCACGTTTAAACATCATCCACTTGGTGACTTTATCTGTAAAACTCATAATGAGTACATAGAACAATTTCATTTTGTAGTAGCCAAAGGTATTGCCTTATTTTGCAAAAATTAAATGATTAAAGTGGCTTCAGAATCAACAATGTTGCCCTGATATATTTTCCCCGTTAGCACTCGTTTTTGTTGCAGAACGCGTGGAACGTTTTCATTGCTCGTGAGTGCATTTTTTCCGTAATCGATGAATGGATAGACTGTTTTTGTTTTAATTTTTCAAAATATTGTGTCTTCTTTTTGGTCATCTTTCGTGAATCGCAGTGTACCGTAAGTTTGTTCCAAAAAACTCTCTGGAAAAAGGTTGTGATGATATTAACTATTTTATGTGCCCACACTGTTTTTTCCAAGGTTAGGTTAAGTTGACCGAGTGGATCACTAGTCATAAAAGATCGTTATTTCTTGTTTCTGTTAAAAAGTTAGCGCTGTCTGACTCTAACGCTATCACCGAACAGTCTCTTGGGGCTGTCAATTGGTAAAATATTCAGAATACTGTCCATTGTATGTTCCAGCTATTGTTTTATTTAGGTATTCGGTACGCTGCTAACCCAGAATAATGTTTACTGGTGCGGGTAAAAACTAAATAATATGTAATACAATAATGTTGTACAATAATGTGTCCGATTCACGACTATTGTGAACTCTAGTCGATAGTAATTAGATAGGCGGTTCACTGGAATTTGTATGCATTTTATTAGTTTCTAAAGTTACTGACAGGGGCGCTGATTAGATGGCAAACAAACTTCTATCGAGTTACCTATCGGCAGTTGGATTTTCAAACGCAAAGGTTTGTCAAATATCTATCAGATCATTAGATCCATACAAATGGGAGACTTTCTGGCAGCTCATTAAATACCCTAACCAGCGTTAAAAACCCCGACATTCAACACTAAAAGTAGCACAACTTTTAAACTGCTGAACCGGTTTTCATGAAAAAATGTGGTTCAGCCGTTTTGGAGCTACGGTATATACACAAACACAGATACAGACATGTTAAATTTACAACACCCCACTATAAGGGTAAAAAAATAACTGAACCATATTATGTGGCGCTAGTAATGCCTGCCTGTACAGGCAGGCTAACACTGACAGACATCAGTGTTAACTTTTGTGGGGGCGGTCAGATGTCTCTGTGGTCAGGTATCTCTGTGGTAGACTGTACCTAGGTACCTACTTACCAGCTGAACGGTAGGCATTATGTAAGCGCACAGAGCATCACTAACCGGCACGCATTGTATCTGAGTCTAATTTGTATTTGCATGAACAAATCATTTCAACAGTGGACTAAGCAGCCTGCTGTATTAACTGTTGTGTGTAAAGTCATAAGGCTCATTATTGTTTGTTGACAGGGTAATGTTGATGTGGTTGATGATGATGATTTCTGTTCTCTCATTTGTGATACTTACAGCTGAGGTCTGAAGATATTTACTGTGTTTCTATAAACAAAAGAACCATGTTTAGCGGGTGTTTTAATTAAATTTTTGACACATTTTTAATCCGTTTGACATCCAACTGACAGCGTTTAGCATGTGTCTAAGTTTTTATGCTTAAATTTTTCAACCGCTTTTCGCTGTATATTTGCACCCATGTGATAGGTGGCGAGCCGTATCGCCGTTTTGGAATGCAATGCACTTACTGTAGAGTACAATTTGACGTGACTTGACCTACTTTTCTGTAGGTATATTTTATTATTTACCTAATCTAGCTCAATACTCAAATACTCAATCATTTATTGCATCCATAACTTTTACAATTACAAATCAATATGTTTCTACAGCAGTTACATGAATGAATAGACTGTGTTTGTTTTACGAGCTGATGCAAAATACGTAATATTGTCGTCTTTTTGGTCATCTTTCGTGAATCACAGTGTACCATAAGTTTGTTCCAAAAAGCTATATGGAAAAAGGGTGTGATGATATAAACTATTTTATGTGCCCACACTTTTTTTCCCAAGGTTAGGTTAAGTTGACTGAGTGGATCACTAGTCATAAAAGATCCTCAAAGTTATTGAGTTACTTTATTATCTTATTTACTACTTTTTTTAGAGCCTTTTCCACAATGTCTGGATAAAAACTGCCTGTGGGATAAAAGGCATGCTGTCACTCTCTGTAATTATGCTTTAGACAGTGATAGTATGTCTTTTCTTCCACAAGTAGCCAATATCCAGACATTGTGACACAGGCCATAAGTGTTATTGAAACAAAAAAAAACATTCAGTCTGTGAAATTCGACACTAAACTTTGATAGGTAACGGCGGCGATAGCAAGCCCTATAAAAATACACTAATCTGAATTAGGGATTATCAACAGTAGGTATTTTCTTACACTGCTTTCATTCCATTTCGAAACGTAGTACAACTACTTTTACCTAGCTTAATACTTTTATACCGAAACTTTTAAGCCCAACTAAAAAAAGTAACAAATGGACTAAAAGCGCCCACGTAAAGTGATCCACAAATTGAGTTTATAAGTCGAAAAGTGCCTTAAAACACTATACCTCTAGAACTCTAGAGGGTTACTCTATCTTGACAATAAGGTATGAACGTAAGCTGTCATCAAAGGCAATAAGGCAATGTCTCACCGATAAAAAACTATCTGAACACAATCAGGAGTGAAAAAATCGGGTAGATTGCAGACAAACTAAAGGGTTTATTTTATCACACAACCATAAACTTACACGCTACTTACTCAACCTGCCATGGTAGGATTACATTGTTGCGTGAATAAACACTTATATACCATAGGTAACTCAACTAGTCCCTTATGCAGGACATGTAAGGAAGTAGATGAGACGGTTGAACATATTCTGTTAGCTTGTCCACCTACTACAGAAACAAGATTATCTATTCTTGGACCAACAGAGCGCCTACCTCAGCTATTACAACACCCAGGCCTGCTACTCCAGTTTACTCGGGAGCTAGGCTGGCTGAGCTGAAATCAAGGGGATATGTACAAAGGTTACACTCGAGAGAGCCATGTACAGGAACTTCACCCTCTATGAGAATAGAATAGAATAGAATAGAATAGAATAGAAGTCGAAAAGTGCCTTAAAGCTCTATAACTCTGGAGGGTTACTCTATCTTGACAATAAGGAAAGAATGTAAGCTGGCAATCGGTACGTTAAGTGACAATTTCTCAATAGTCGGTTAGAGCATAACCAGGTATTAGTGGTTGACTTTAGACACATCTGACAAGAATTTAATATGGAGATGACTTGATCAACCTTTCCCTGGTTACGATTTACTATACCGACTATTGTGAAATTGGAGCTAAATCCAATGAGATAGAGTCGTGGTTAGCGCAGCGCTCAGCTTAAGTGGGTACAAATGGCGGTCTTATCGCTTATAGCGATCTCTTTCAGACAACCTTTGGATGGATGGATTAAATGAGACACAAATAGGGTAGAGTGTTCTTACTAGTCTTACTACTAATAGTTAAATATTTCTTTCGAAAAATTTAAATATATTTTATACAATTCATAATAATATTATCGCGACCCATCACGTCCCCACTGCTGGGGCACGGATCTCCTTCCTTTGAAGGAAGGGTTTAGGCCTAGTCCACCACGCTGGCCTAGTGCGGGTTGGTGGACCCCAACACAAGCAAGCTTGTGCTGAGAGAGTTGTCGGGTAAGTGGGCAACCCGATTGTCAGATGTTTTTAAGCCGCCCGAAGGCCTCTGACTAGGCTAAGGAATATGCACATTATTATCTCTGGGATTAAGTACCTACATAATAAGCACACATACTACAGTGAACTGTGAACACTTCTCACACAGACTATGCTAACATTATTGAAAGCGTAATAAAGTCTTGAAAATTTGATGTACATTCTTTCTGAAACTTGTTTTTCAACAAGACTAAAATTTCTTTTTATTACTTAATATTCTTTACAACGTTCTGAATTATGAGCTCAAAAGTTTGCGACTAGAAGAATAATAAAGGAGAGCTACTTAAACGTTTACGAAATGAACTGGGAAAGATTTTATTTTTATTTATTTATTTTATTTTATTTTAAAATATACAATAGCCAACAGGCGTACACTAAACAAATATTACGAAAAAAAAAATACAACTAAGATTCAGTGTAAACCCAATTACAGGCTATCACAACATGCATGACAATACCTAACCTAATAACTTAATATATAACATTTATTTCTTAAAATAATTACAAATAAGTAAGTACTTATACCAAATTTTAAACATATAAGTAAACATTCATAACAATTTATGAACCAACTGGGTGAGATCTTTCTTAAACTTAACCAGTGAACCTGATAACACATCCAGAGTCTGGTCATGGTGAAATAAGATATTGTGGTTTCGACAAATCCGAGCTATAACATTATTAGCGCCGGTGTTCGTTCTATAAAAAGATAAACTAAATGGATGGAAATTAACAATGCGGGCATTACTACGAGGCACTGTGTAATTTAAGCGCTTAACTAATTCGGGACAGTCAATGAGGCCTCTAACAATCTTAAAAAGTAGCACTTGATCTGCAATCCAGCGACGGTCATGTAAGGGAGTCAACTTGAAGTGCTGGAGGCGACTTTTACTTGTTGTAAGCACAGATTTTTTGTTTTGGTGCACAGTCAGAAAGAACAAAAACCTCTTTTGAATGCCCTCAAGTCTATCAATATGACACTGATAGTGCGGATTCCAGATAGGAGAGCAGTATTCAAGTAGACTACGAACCAGCGCATAGTACACTAACCTTAAAGTGGTCCAATTCTTAAAAGCTTTACAGTTCCGCCATAAGAAACCCAACATTTTATACGACTTTTTTATTATAGAGTCGATGTGTGGGATAAATGTTAATTTGCAGTCAAAAATAATACCCAAATCTCTAATTTCATATACCTCTTTTATAAGCGTGTCAACTATGTAGTACGACGTGGTAATAGGGTTTTTTCTTTTGGTGAATTTTATATGAGCACACTTATTAATATTTAAAGGTAGACGATTTTCATATGACCAGTTTACTATCTTCGACAAATCACTCTGTAGCAACATAGAATCATCAATATTATTTATAATTTTGTAAACTTTTAAGTCATCCGCGAATAAAGAAAAAGTACTATTAATAATAACGTTAGCGAGGTCGTTTATAAAGACTAAAAAAAGTACTGGCCCCAGATGCGAGCCTTGCGGTACACCAGAAGGGGCTAAATATGTTCTTGATTCATGACCGCTGACAGATACTTTCTGAGACCGACCATTTAAATATGAAGAAAACCAATCAAGCAAACTTCCGTGCACTCCTACCGTATGAAGTTTTGATAAGAGAAGTTTATGATCCACTCTATCAAATGCCTTACTGATGTCGGTATAAATAACATCAACCTGCAGGCCTTTGTCTACTGCTTCAGTGATATCAGTCACAAAAAGTGCAAGGTTAGAAAGAGTGGATTTTTGGCTGCGAAATCCGTGTTGCTGAGGCACCAATATTGATTTAAGGTGTCCCGTAATGACTGGGCAGACCAAGGACTCAAAAACTTTGGCCAGTATAGAAAGTAGACAGATTGGTCTATACTCCTCAACAGTGTTTATATTCTTACCTTTAGGAATAGGCACCACATTAGCTAACTTCCATATAGCAGGGAAAGTACCAGTCGATAGGGAATGATTAAATATTATATGTAATGGTTCAACTAATTCGTTGGCACATTCAACAAAAAATAATGCTGGAATGCCATCGGGCCCAGCTCCAAGATTTTTATCAATATTTTTCAAAGCTGTTAATATAGAATAAGAAGACAATTTCAAATTACCTATAGAGCTATGGGAGGCATTTCCATAACTATTCGAAGCACAAGTGTGAACAAGGGAGCAGTTACAATTAGATGGCAACGAGTAAACTGAAGCGAAATGGTCAGCAAATGCATTGCAGATGTCTTTAGGGGTAGAAAAGGTACTTCCATTTGAGACCATTATACTGGGAATGGACTGAGCACCATTACGTTTTGCCTTTATAAAAGACCAAAATGCCTTTATATTGTTGCTATGGATTGACGATTCAATTTTATGTAAGTAATCAGCATAACAACGTTTGATTGCAACATGACAATGGCTTCTAGCGACTGAAAAATCTATCGAATCTAAGGGATTCCCTGTTTTTTTGTACTTTTTGCGGAGTTTATCTTTTTCATTTAACGACTTAATAAGGCTGGGCGTATACCAAACGGGATACTTCCCGGGTATCTGATGACTTTTTGGAACATGTTTTATCTTAATATTTTCTATAATTTGGTAAAAAATGTGAAGCATTGCGTCTACAGAGCCCAAAGGTGTTAATGTCAATGGCCAGTCTATCTTAAGCAGTTCATACTTTATGCTTGTAAAATCCGCTAAATGGAAATTAAATCGGTCCATACTTACCTTTTTTATAGACCTTGGAACAGGAAATTCAATTTCAATTAACAGTGGTGGATGTGCAGGGTCAAGTTTTGAAAGCGGGTCCATTACGAGCGAAGTTTTAGCATTTAGGCAGGAAGTAAATACGAGATCTAAAATATTACCGGATATATTTTTTATTAAATTGAGTTGTGACAGATTGTTATTTAGAGCTAAAAAGTCCGATAGAGCATAAAACATTTGACTGTTGGTTGACTGTGGTATGGCAGTTACGCAACCGTTAGATGTAGGGGAAGCAGAAGGGCACCAAATGATTTCACTTATATTAAAATCCCCCAAAACCATGACATCTCCGTCCATCATGGCAAGAGCATCGCTGATATGAGACAACTGATTAGCAAGTTTTACATGATTTACTGGTGGAGGAATATATACAGCGCAGATATTTAAAGTTTTATCACCTCTTTGGGAGCCAGTGGAGACTGAAACCCAGAGATCCTCGAAGGAACTCTCAAATTGCAATAGTCGGACGGAGCTCAGACGTTTCGATACAGCCACTAGCACGCCACCGCCGTCAACTTTAGATGTGTTATCAAGGCAGCGGTCCCTACGGTGAATACAGTAGTTGCTATTTAAAACCTCTGCGTCAGTTACACTGTCATTTAACCAAGATTCTGTGAACACAATAACATCATAATCAAAATTTAGACTAGACAAATACAAATCATTTAATTTACCTCTAATACTTCTTGTGTTTTGATAATAAATATTTAACGACGACATTGTTTAAGTAATACCGAACAACGTAACACACTAATATACCTGACTTAATTAAATAATATGTAAAAGTTTAAACAGAAGTAGGGTCCGGCTTCAGACTCCTTAAAAATTCCTCGCTTTTTATCCATAAAGTCGCTGATGACTCGTCTTTTTTCATTAAGATTCTTCCGTTGCGAATCCATAGAAATTTATAGTGGTTGTCTTTTTTAAAAGATCGAGCTTGAGCGTGGTGAGCCCGGTTATTCGGTGACAGGTGCTCAGACACATAGATAGGCTGCTTATCACCCGCTATCCCCAAGTCAGCACTGTTCAGTTTATTAGTAGAGTTAGCTTTGTTGTACTTCCAGCATGAAGCAAGCAGACTGTCTCGTAGTTCAGGGGAAGAGAGCTTTACGATAATGGCTCTGGGTCTCGATGAGTTGGGATTAGACTTTGCCACTCTAGTGCAAGATACAATATTAGTTTCTTTTACAGGCGCAGAAACCACACTACTCAATTGGGAAACAGTACTTATTAAGTTTTCCCTCGGATGTTCCGGTACACATTGCAGCTCAATATTGCTCTCACGAGCCTGCTGCTCCAACCTCGACAATCTGAAGGTCATGTCCTTCATCTGTTCCTGTAACTTACTGTTTTCAGCACGTAGAGTGTTAGTTTCAGAGCGAAGACTTGAAAATTCTTTGTAAATTTCGTCGAACTTGGCGGACATGAACTCGACTGACTGTGCCAGTTCAGACAAAGCACTTAGATTTTTCTGCAGTGGCTGTAACTCCGACTTAATAGATGTAGAAATGATTCCGTCCAGTTTTTGTAGAAGTTTTAATTCGAAACTTTCAAACTCGTACACGGATCCACTAGGGATAGAAGTATTGTTTCCTGTATCCTCTACAAAATCGGCAGCTCTAACAGGTGTTGAGTTGGCATTGTTCCGAGGTTTTTTAGCCATACAGCTTGTGCAAGTCCACGGTCTGGTTAGTTGCAACTTAGTCGACACACCCACACAATCACGGTGGTATACTGTGGTGCATTCAGCTATGCAGCAAGTCACGCCATCTGCCGCCTTTGACGACATGAACTTTTTACAAGCTCCGCACTTGTTCATTTTAACTTTTAATTGATTAGGTTATTATGGTATATTGATCTTATAGCCAGTAGTTCCAAATTCACCCACTGCGAGCGCTGAATATTAATAAACTTATTGTACTTCACAAAAGTTGTGTTGGCCGGCCGAGGAATCGAACCCGCGCTCAACGCACGGATGCCGGGCTCCGACCAAAACAATAAACCGGTACGCTATCGGAACACTGTTAGAGTTGTTGAAAATGTCATTCACTTTTTGCAACGAACTAATATTTTGCAGTGGAGGGTAGTGTCTAGTTCGGGTCTAGTCCGATGGGCACCAACTCTCACTAATTACACCGTTAACAAACGTTTATAGTTCAACACTTTGATTAACTTCCAAAGTTCACCACTTTAGGTATAGTTTGGTACAAGGGATTTGCAAATTGCGTTAGTTTAGACTATTTTAAAGAAATAAAACTACGGGAGCTCACAACACAGTGTTAATCGGTCGGGTGACGTCACGAAGAAGAAGATTCAGCAACTGAAACAATTATTAATTACTTATTGAGTTTACACAAGATTGAAGATTAAAATAGATAGATTAACAATATAATTATTATAACTGGAACCCACTATACAGGGTGTTGCAAAAAGGGTATACTAAGCCGAAAGGGGGTGACTTAAGGGTCATTCTGAACAACTTTTGTTTTAAGAGTTTTGGAAATTCGCGAAAAAAAAAATCGTTTTCCATAGTAAAAAAGTCACGTGACCAACAAAGTTTCTATGGAAAAGTTTAGGTTTAAAGGTTAAAGGTAGAACAAAAGTTGTTCAGAATGACCCCCTGAGTCACCCCCTTTCGGCTTAGTGTACCCTTTATGCAACATCCTGTAGATTACCAACATAGCTTGGAACCCACTATTTATTTACTGTGACCGAATCTTTTCACCATGGTGACAAACCTATGGTCTTCATCTGGCAGTGATGGCAGAATCAGGATGGGCTGCAAAATCATTTGTTTAACCTAAAATGAAGTTCAAAGGACTGGGTAGTTCAAACAGAAACCAGTGGATGTGTGAAAGTATACTAATAAATTTGAACTCAGTCGCGCCCGCCCAGTCGATAAGGTCTAGATTTATATCTAGCTCTTCAATTGAAGTGTCTTGGTAACAGTCGTTGGGCTTCCTAGTAGGTACTTAAATTCAGGGACTGGTTCACAATGTCTGGATAATAGTTACAATATAATAACAAAGAGTGACAGCATGTCTTTTATCCCACAGGTAGCCATTATCCAGACATTGTAAAACAGGCCCTGGTCTGTTCAAAGTTTAATGGTTCTACGCTAACTTCTATAAGGTGTTAAAAGAGGGAGATAGGTTTTAAACAAATTTGAAAAAACACTAAAAAAATGGACTCGCTATATAAATTTTGTCGGTGACTTGATAAGTAAACTACCTACTTCCATAAATAAAATTTCAATTCAAGTAAACTACCTACTTCCTCGTATCTTTTCTTCAATGGTCTCATATATTCTAACCCTAATAATGGGGTTAAACTATAATGAAACAGGAATACAACCCAAACATTTTTCGTTTTTGTTAATTGAAAATCCTGTACTAGGCTCAGATAAGGCTTAACTATAACTGTTCTCTTATCCCACTGCAGCCAGTGTGAACCAGTGAAGTGTGAGGACGGTCTAAGAGGCATCCGGGACAGACTCAATGAAAACGCTCACATATTTATCTCTATTCGATACGGCTCTCCCTCAACCTCATATAGTCAGTGCTTGTGGAAAGTGGGAAGATACTATGGTGTCGTCAACGACGTTTTAATACGGACTTGATGGAGTGTCAGTGCAAAAGAAACTTCCCGACAAATAACACCCCACTTAGGTGGAATTTCACCAAACGTTAAACGTATTTAGTAGCCTGTCAAACGTCTGTCAGTTAGTACAAAATATATTTAAAATTTGATTTAAATACAATTTTAAATACTTTTAGCGTTTGGTAAAAGTGACCCTTAATCTACCAATGAGCTATTATTTAGTATTAGTTTGGTTACAAGATTTTAGACTAACCTATGTCAAACACCATCATTCATTCTAAACATATTAGATCGACGTGGTTGCGTCATACACACACATAATGATAATATTGTTACTCGTCAATATACCTTACTTATTTTAGTGTATTTAAAGGAACGTAAGAAGCAAAAGCATTTAAAGATTATCTGGACGATTTTAAATTATCGCGAAATGGGATTTTACCTTTAAAGAGAGGAATTTTGTAAGTGGGCATTGAACGAGCTGATGGCAAATCTATGTGCACGAGATACCGATAACATTTAACACTCACGAGCAATGATAAAGATCCACTTGCAAAATATCGAAACCAAATTATACCATAATTTTTTAACACATTTAAAATTTGATCAAAATATTTTACGTTTTTAGTTGGTACTATATTATTCTGATGCCTTGTTAAATTTACTTCAATATTGCAGAGTAGCCGGTGTCTTTAAGCTAGTTTTTTTCCGTTTAGGAGTAGGTAATTTGGTGCTATTGTCACTGGAACTTTTTCATGGCACGTGAGTGTATTATGTATGAATATTGTTTATATAATTGCAAGAAAGGTAGTATTTGTTTATTATAATTGCTTCTAGAAAGGTTGTATAATTGCATCTAGTAGATAGTATTTAATTTTATCATATTAAGGATGTGTCCCTAGAAGGCAAACAGTTTCCCTACATGGAACGTAGCTTTACATGTTTTTGCTAGAAATTTCCATCCAGAATTATGTTTTTATTGACCATATCACTGATAACATTCCACTCCCTGGCGCCAGGCCCAGGTGTAATTAACGAAGGCTGCTTAGACAAATTTACTCGCAAAACTTGTAATGAATATCAAATATTAGATATCAGCTGAGCTAAGCTTTAAAATAGCATCAATCATTTCCACTAAGTAAATTAGCTTTCAAGAAAATTACAGGGTATTTGGCACACAAAATTAGCAGACGTATTTATGTTAAGGTTTGATTATTTATTGTTGCGTAGATATTTAAGTATCAGGTTGCACCGCCAGCTAGCGTAGTCCTGGATGCGACCAAAATAAAATAGACGCATTTTACTGAAATTAAATGACAGATTATGTACCTACCCTGCGCAGTCAGGGGCTGATAATATATTATCTCACTGGCTAATTCTAGATCAGCTCTAGTTTTTGTAATCTTCATTACCTACTTGCACCCCCACAGATAATAAAATAGAATAGAAAATACACGTGACGGCTTTAAATTAATCCCTAAATAACAATTAGTTATTAAACACCAGCCCTTCAAAATCCAATTAATTCTTATCTCTTTTTTTCTGTAGTCTCATTTCTTACCTTACCTCGGAACGAATTGAAACCAAATTAAATATAAGCAAGTAGAAGCAGACATTTTGTCGTTAATTAATCTGAAGCCATTACACTTGAGGTGTACCAAGTGGATCCAATCAGTGATGAATTGATAATAATATACTTAGAGGTAGTTAGATAGGGGGGATTATATTCTGATATTATTTTTATAGTCTTCCGATTTGCGTGTACTATTGAAACGAAAAAAAAGTAGCTACTCCATCCATATTAAGTATGACCATAATAGACGCATTTTTCCTGAAATAAAAATGACATATTATGTATCTAGCCTATCTGAAACCTAGTTAAACATTGTGAGATATGGCGTTTCGACTTTCTCCGTGTTCGGCATCATAAGGGTCACAGTGACAGTCCATTTTTCTCTCCACCTTTAATTTGCAAGGTGCGGGTGCCTATATAAATAGAGTGAGTCGCCCGCGCGCCTCAGTTGTAATATCACCATGCAGAAATGACTAGGTTTCAGATAGGCTAGATACATAATATGTCATTTTTATTTCAGGAAAAATGCGTCTATTATGTAGTCTGAGCCTATCTGAAACCTAGTTAAACATTGTGAGATGTGTTTATTATCGCATGGTGGAGAGAAAACCAACTGTGACCCATAAGCTACTGATGAGTATATCAGTAGATAAGTATTTGAATCTATAAATTTATAATGCATAGATTTCTAAGTAATAGATATACTAAAAAGAAAGGTATAAGTATACATAAGACTTAAGTACTTCCTTATTATTCCTGACTTGTCAGAAAGTTATGGAAGGTATGTACCTAAACATATAGGTAGGTATTTATACATATGGATACACACAGTGCCTCTTCGAAAGCAATACTTATAAGTAATTATTGATCAAAATCTTGTTATTGTCAAGGCAATATTTTTAACATACACTAGCCGAATGGATGGAACCAGTGAAATACTTTTCAACAATATTTAAAAGCTGTAAAATGTAGAATATCGATCCAGGCCGCTGGGGCTCAGGTCAGCACATGCTGACTAGGGTATGTAATTCTGGACTGACCTCAGAAATGCAGCAGCCGACCCTGGAGCCTCGAGGACCTGCTCAGTCAGCCCTGTACGACGACACGGCCTGCAACACCTGGCGCGGCATCTAGTCCTTGGAACGAGGAGTGGTGCTTAAAGGGAAGATAATTTTACTAAATATCTCAGCCTTATCAGCTACTGGAAAAGATTAGATGAAGGCTGTGACACTGGCGGATAACTAAGTATTCAGTTTTTCAAAACATGATGCAGGTCACTATATTCATATTCTAGATTGACAAGTAACACACAGTCTAATTTTGTATTCTAACTAACTCGGCGGTTAACGAGTTCCTGTGCAGTCCTACTAGGAAGGAAAGATATTTTATAAGCCTTTGCACCGATTTTGTGGGCTACTATCATTCTGTATCATCATGTGTGAATATTATGAGCTCTGGCAGCATTCCTTGGTAGATGACATCAATTAATAAAGATTGATTAACACAACAATAACAATTGTAATAGTTGACAAATGAAACCCGGCTAACATGTCTTAGCTGGGTAAGTAAATGATCAGTCATGCCACCAGGATAAGTAAAATGTTCAGTACTTCATATGAAAAACATTAACAAGGTCACCTTTAGGTATGTTCGTCAACACTAAGGGCAGGTCTCGGCCAAAACCTTAAGGCTTCGCCTTGTTGCAACTTCAAAGGTACGTAGGTAGGTACCTACTTACATTGTTGTAGGTTCGATTTTGAAACCATTAAGTCAACCTAGATAAAACAAAATAAAATAGCTCGATTAAATAAAGATTGTACGTAAAGATGTTAGTTGTACCTGATCAGACTTGACGCAACGACAGCCAACATAGACTCTCTAATCTGTGGAAGCAACAATCATGGTGGCGGGAACATGGACAGTTGGACGAGCCACCTCGAGCCTGACTTATCAATCAGAACTGACAGTTCGCCAACAGCAGATAGCTTGCGGCTATCTATAGGTAAACTTAGGTAGTTAGCTATACCCAAGAAAAAGTCCTTGGACATCGATATGACAGTGGAACGGCGAATAACTGTGGCACTCTTTAAAACAAAAAGGCTTGTTGTTGTCCAGCTAAGGAAGGTTACCTACTTCAGCGACCTGGTATTGCATTCTGAAAGAACTGCGAAGAGTTAATATTATGACTAATAATTTTATTATTACTTATTTAGAAAGTTTTCAGCAAACTCTAATAAATCAAGCAGCTACCATGTCACCGCTGCCCGGTTATAACTCTGTACTAGCTTAGTAGATATATATACCAGTTTTAGCCTTCAGCTAGAGGCCAGAGAGCTCCTAAATGAGATGCGAGTACGAGCATGACACAAGTAATTTTTGTTTTTTTTTTTTTTTTTACTTGGTAACTAGTTACGTAACTAACTGAAAGATCCATAAAACAGTTGAGGATTACTCAAAATGGAATTGTGAAAACGGCACGTCTGCATCTTAACCAGTCAGTCTAAGTAGTTTCAGCAGATACAGTGTTGAAAAATAGTTATGAAACGTTTGCGCCAGAATCGAATTAAAAATACATTTTCATTAGAGAAGCCGTTTAGGCATGAATAGTACCTATTTTCACCCTTTGGATTGTGCTCCAAATGATGACCTTCGATATTCATAGAAATTTAATGACGACTGCCATTGTTTATTATCTAGCCCCGTACATTGAGTAGGGCTGCGGCTACACGTGATGTGATACACAGTACACAGTAGGGTATATGCATGTTCCCAGAATAGTGGAAGTTAAAATTTTACCAAAAGGTAGTCGTCTCGTACAGGAGCACCGTTACTCGATTTATTAGATACACAACTAGTAGACAGCTGCTGCGTAGGAGGTTCACGCATTTTTCAACAAAGAGCTCGGATACACACTCACAATCCACTGGGACATAAAGAAGACAGCTAATATGGTGCCACTCAGAAACCGCGATGACACTCCGATCATAATCACCCGACAGTAGGATCATAATAAATTCGGTAACTTGTGAAGCGGTATGGTATAGCAACAGCGACTTTCACAAAATCAGGAATTAGCTCAGTGCTTTTAGGTTGAACACTCGCCGGTGGGATTCACTTTGCTCACAGCCGAGAAAAGAAAAGACACAAAGCTGGAATCTGCCGATGTGTCATGACACTTAAGATAGTGTCTTTGTATTAAACGTGCCGATTGCACGACAGCTCTCGTTCGTTCGTTTCTCATCAGTATAGAGTAACGCTCCTACTTACCGTGCGTCACCATTCCCATGAGCAGTCCAATGATCTTAAGGCAGTTTAGAACAAAAGCTGCATTAGACAGTTTCTTCAGCAGAGACATTGAAATAAAAAATTTATTGCACAACTATCCCCAGGAGCAGTCTACAGGTCACTTTGGGCAGTTCAGAAGAAAGCTGCTTTAATAGAATACCCTACCTCAGCGGAGGCATCAAATTGAAGTGCTATAACACTTTTAGAAGCGGTGCACGTTACCCGATTTGTCGGCAGCCATGCCGATGCGGCTACGGCGACTGCAGGTGGTTACTCAGGCTTCCTTGGTGTGCCCTTGTATGGCTAACATGACCAACCTTGGCAGTAAACGTTCGTCTGCATATGCCAAAATCACTGATGAATAGCGCACGTTACTCGATACCTTCTAAATAAGTCACTCATAATGATGGCTGATGATGATGATGACCGTACTAGCAATAGTGCAGGCGGTTCCGCTGAGCATAAAATCTCTTCCCAGACAGGGGGCGTTTGGATCTGGCAACCAGAACAGGAGTGCCAGGTGTGCGCAGCGATGCAGGTGGGACAACACAGCCGCCAGGGCAGGAGTGCATGGCTGGGTCTATGCAGCGATGCAGGTAGCACAAACCGGTGGCCAGGGCCAGGACCGGGTGTACGCTGCGATGCCGGTGGCACAAAACGGTGGCCAGGGCCAGGACCGGGTGTATAGCCGCCAGGGCAGGAGTGCATGGCTGGGTCTATGCAGCGATGCAGGTACCACAAACCGGTGGCCAGGGCCAGGACCGGGTGTACGGTGGCACGAGACGGCGGCCAGCGCAGGAGCACAGGGCCGGGTGTATGCTGCGATGCAGGTGGCACGAACCGGTGGCCAGGGCAGGAGCGCAGGGCCGGGTGTACGCTGCGATGCAGGTGGCACGAGACGGTGGCCAGCGCGGAAGCACAGGGCCGGGTGCAGGTTACACGAAACTTCAATTTCACCGAATCGGCCTGCCTACCCTCAGCGGGTAGGTACCGGCGGATCACATTACTCGCCGCACATGCCACAATGTCCCAACATACTGGAACTCGGAGCCACGTGCTTCCTGTAAAAAATCCTATGACGGTCCTGGAAAGCTCCTGTTTGTAAAGCCTTACATAAGCTATAATCAAGTGCATTATTGTAATAGCAAAGTTTTTATCAACTGTTTTCTAAAAATATTAGAAATTGAGGGTAGAAAAATATATTTTTATTATTTTTTCCTTTATAAAATTAACATATGCTTTACTTAAAGCGGTCATTAATGTAAGTATCTAGCTCAAGCGCCACTAGTAGGACCGGAATATGTGATCAATCATCACCACGACTATTGAATCGGACCCTACTGCGTGGGATAAAAACCCCAAGCGCCGGAGCATTATGACCAGTGGCTGAGCTTTTAAAAGCAGTAAATAATAGCATTTTACTCACGGCTTATCAACTCAAACCTTCGTTGCGAAATCCTCAGCAATGGCTGCGTGCGCAGCAGCCGGCAGGCCCCGCGCCGCCTGGTCCGCATCACGCTACAGCTCCCGGCAGCGAGGACTCCGCAAATTCAATATTATATTTTTCCCCGTCGGAGCGAAGCCGACGAGAACCGTGGCTACATTGAGCCATTTTGCCGAAGTGTTCACTTCAAAAATCAAAAACCAACTGAGGCGCGCGGGCGACTCACTCTATTTATATAGGCACCCGCACCTTGCAAATTAAAGGTGGAGAGAAAAATGGACTGTCACTGTGACCCTTATGATGCCGAACACGGAGAAAGTCGAAACGCCATATCTCACAATGTTTAACTAGGTTTCAGATAGGCTCAGACTACATAATAGTTTATTACTTTTCTATGGATATGACCTCCATAGTACATCAAAGAATCACATTCAGGTTGCCTCCACATCCTAAAATAGTTAAAATACTCAGTTGTGTTGCAAAAGTAAGTAAAATTGCGCGTTTATTGTATAAGCGTTGATATTTAGCTGAAAGCTATACTTACACAGCGCTATGGCTTACCATAGCATAGCACCAAGCTGAGTTTGAACCCGTTTCAGCACCGGGAAGCAACACCCTTGCTCATTTCGTTTCACTTTAAGTCTTTTTTTTAAATTATTTGTTTTATTTTATTGTAGTGTTGTTTCTGTGTGTGTGTGAAATAAATTTATTTTCTTTTCTTTCTTTCATATTTTAACATCGAACGCAACGGACGAATCGCATTCAGAATTCTTTGTATAGAAATTCACACAAGTGCGTCCACTTCATCGGCATTGCCGACGCCGTTTCTCCATACATTTATGTAAATCCGTTTGGTCTGATCCGTACAATAGCAGTAGGTGGACGCTTACTTTTTATCACAAAGCGCACAGTATTTCTCGAAATCCACTTTACTACTGTCGTCAAACAGTTTGCCTACTGCTCAGAATAGAATAGCTAAAGCTTACCCATTGACAAAATTCCGACACAGAAATAGCCCACCAATCAAAATACTTACCTATAGATTTCAATTTGTTGGGATCGTGAATCAAACGATGACAAAATAAATATTTAAAGAGACTTTAAACATCGTAAATTAAACTTGGCTTTAATTTCGATTGAAACATCGGTCGGTAAATGAGTGTTTCTACTGTAAAACTATATATTATTTGATAATAATATATTGGACATTAATATGTATCGATATTTTAATAACTACTTACCTACAGTTTTTTTTAAGTTTCCGTAGGTAGGTACTACTAGGTACTTACTTCAAAACCCTTATTGGCACGGTTTGTCTATCAGTCGTGACAAGCCAGTTAATTTTAACTTGCAATAAGTACTTTTTTTTGAAACACCGTAATTTAATTTATTCAAATTGCATACAAAATAACATAAGTAATGTACCTACCTATTGTTATTTTTTACGATCTGTACGTCAATAAGTATTAAATATTGCCGTATATTAAATTTATGATGACTTTTATACAGCTTTTATATGTATATAAGTTCCTGCTTTTGCCGTATGACTGTATTCATTGGTGGCGCTGAGCTAGGTAAATGACTTGTCACTATAACCTCTTACAAGGGTCATATAAAGGGGCGTTCGTAACAAATACATACATAATTGTATCAAATACACATTGGAACCCAATGATGTGCCAAGTTAATTACATTTTCATATGCTCCAAGTGCGTGATACACTGATTCAAATTATGAAGGGTCATATCTTGACCTATCTGAGGTTCCCGACCCGCGGGTCATAAAGGTCGGTTATTCTTAAACTGCTTACAGACTGGCCCAACGAACGCCAACGAACGGGTTTCTATGATAAATATCCATCGTTGGGCGTTCGTTGGGCGTTCGTTGGGCCAGTCTGTACGCACTTTTATTCACAGCGTGCCGTAGATTGCAACGCTAACTTCAGGAGAAGCTTCTTGATAGTTCACCAAACATGTACGGTCAGGTGCAAAGAAACCTGACCCCCCTCTCATACTAACAATGCTTCTGAGGGGGGTCAGGTTTATCTGCACCTTACTGTACATAACTGTGTTTACCTAGGTGCTACAATTATCGTGATTTTTTTAGAAACATACGTAATAATATTTAGGTATAAAACCTTCACAATGTACCTATGTATCCCAGAAAAAACTAATTTTTAGAATGCTTTAATCACAACTATAAATTAAAATTTAGTAAGTATAGTCATCCTAAATGTTATAAAATACGACTAGCTGTGTGCGTTCTACGTGAAATTTATCCGCTCTAACGATACCTACAACTACCTACATTAGTCTCCGGAAACTCAAGAGCAGTTGGTGCATTTATCATTGTCATCATAGCTATTCTATTCTGCCTTCAAAACCGCCAGCCGAGGTAAGGTGCAAGGCTAGAACAGTAATTTTACTTCTCGATCGAATTATTGTGCCGTTATAAATTTCACACGAAATGTATGTGTTATATCCATAATGAAAACACATCACACCGCATAGCACAGCACAGTGCAAGGTGCACCGGACGTATGTATTACATATACGTTATTTAGAGTGGTGGTGGCGTAACGGATAATTTCTCTGCTGTCATTCTTGAGACCGTGGGTTCGAATCCTGCCATCGTCACCTTAAATCGTAAACCGCCCAACTCCACGCGAGCAAATTTTACAGGAGACAAAAAAAACTGTTTATTTTGTACTTCTACTTAGGATACCCCCTAATATTTTTTTGATACTAGACTAAAAAAGTGGTTGCGCATTCAACGGCGTTATGAAAAATTAATTATTTTTATTGCTTTATACATAAAATGGACTTACGATCTTTTCCCAATCTCTATGTGAATACTATTATTGGAGATAAGTGTTTTTCCTGGAAATACGAGTTTTTCGGACTTTGATTATGAAAAATATTGTTCTCTTTGATGGACTTACGCTGTTCAAATATAGATAAATCTACTTACCTTTTCCTATTACTTCAAATTTATAGTATTATTGATGTACTTAATAAAATGATTATATAATCAGCAGTCATCGATATAAGCAGTAGAAAACATAAATCGGTACTAGGAGGCCATGGTCCCACCGTTGCCGTTGAATCCCTGGTGGTAAGCACGCTGTTTCCCAGGGACTAGGAACATCATCACGTTTTCTTTAATGGTGAAAAATAAAGAGTATTCTATTCTATTCTATCATCTGACGAGCAAGGAGTGGCGGATCTAGAGTTGGAACGGAGCGCAAAGACTGTTCCTAGCCCCGATGGAATACCAGACCGCGTGTGAGTGCTGGCGCTTAAAGCTGGTTTGTACAGAAAGTTTATCTGTCTGTTGAACAGCAGCCAGAGTGCCAGTGAGGTGTCCACTGACTGAAACGAGGCCACGTTAAAGCTCCTGAAGAAAGAAAGCAGTCCTGCAGATTCTTTTTCTATGTACAGACCCATCTGCCTGTTGTAAGAGGCTGACAAGCTTTTTAAATTAGTGACACCCCTGGATGAAGGGTCATTACCTTTCGGATTGACAGTTTGGATTACGAAATGTACAATCGATAGTGGATACAATACGTATTAGTAGAAGTACTTCTATGTTCGTTCACTGTCGGAGCAGGATGTGAACCGCGGGGATAGTTGCGCTGGGTGTTAGATTAGACCAAGGATTAGACATGGTGTACCCGTTCAACTCTATCCCTAGAGGAACCTTCAGGGCCTCTCTTGAATACCATCGGCCGATCCTACCTCCAGCAAATAGTCAGAGGTCCAACTGGTACAATAATTACCCGATAAGAGAGGGTTAATGTTCGCAGAAGGAGGTCAGTTGTGGAGTTTTACAGGGGTCGGTCTTGGACACCTCTGCAATGTAACTTGGCATACAATACTGTCCTGCAAATGAAGCTCGCAAAAGGCGTTAGCACAATTCATTCTGCTGATCTCCATCTTCAATGTGTGTCACATTGAAGATGGCTGAGAGAGCGTCTATCGAGGATGATTTATCAAAGACGATAGTGGCCTGATCCACCGCCTAGACCTTAAAACAGCGCCCCTCCTGATATCCTACAAACTCCTAATGAGCAGGGAGCCAACAGATCTGTCGGTGCAGGTTAGTGAGGTTCATATTGCTATAGAACGGCACATGTGCTACCTCAGCCTAGTCGTAGATAGTTGCTGGTAATTCAAGGAGCATTGCAAGATGTTAGTTTCCCAGAATCAAAGAGTAGCTGGTGCTCTACACGCCATGCAGTGCACGGGCTACTTTCAAATCTGAGGGCCCTCGCAAATGAGTCCATCGCATCTATACGGGTGCCGTGCAATCTACTGCCCTTCAAGGAGCACCTATCTTGTCAAGTCGAAGAGAATGACTGTGATGAGATCGGTTAGAGGAGCCATGGATTCGTCAGCAACGGGTTGCAGCAGCCGTCCTGCCTTGTTTGCAAAAAACCTATATTAGTATGTAGTAAAGTGCTGATTCCAACCAAAATATACAAAATATTTTGTTTGTGATATACGCGTAACTTTTAATTTAAGAGCATAATATTGCTAAAAAAATAGCAAAATTTAACTATAAATTGATCAATAAGAATGTTAAGTTCTATAATTTATTTATGTAGTAATAAAAACAAAGCCAAACACATAGTTTTATTGCAAAAATGTACGTTCACTATCACCTACATCGCTCGTTGTATGGGAGTAGGAGGAGTTACGAGGTTTTATTGTTTAAAAATCACGACTTAGAGTTAGGAGGAAAACGAAAACTAAATTTTCTCAGAATTCAGATTTTTTATCGATTTACGAGTAATACGAGTAGATGCGCCTTGAAAAAACGCTTCTATTGATACCAAAAAGTCATTTTCGCCAAAAAGTGGAGTTAGGCGGTTTACGATTTAAGGTGACGCCATGTACCAATAATTTCTTTAGAAATAAAGAACTTCGTGAGGAAATCTGCACATCTAGATTCTATAACTAACGTACCTAAGTATCCCTCAGTGCATTATACTTATTAAAAAAACCGGCCAAGTGCGAGTCGGGCTCGCGCACAAAGGGTTCCGTAGCAGCAAATATAATATTACAGTTAAATCAACCTATCTCAAAAACTATAAGAGATACTTTGATCAAACCAAAAATCGTTGAAAGAGTTAATTAGCATGCATCACCTCTATTTTTTTTAGAATTTTATACCCCGTAGTTATAAAAATAGAGGGGGGGGGACATACTTTTTACGACTTTGAGAGCTGATATCTCAAAAACCGTTCACTTTAAGAAAAATGTTTTTTAGAAAACTTTATATCATTTTAAAAGACCTTTCCATTGATACCCCACACGGGTATGTACATCGAAAAAAAAAATTTCATCCCTCAGTTACATGTATGGGGGGCCCCACCCCCAATTCTTTTTTTTACTATTTAGTGTCATATTTTTGTAGCGGTTCATACAACACATATTCCCATCAAATTTCATCACTGAAGTACTTATAGTTTCCGAGTAAATCGGCTGTGACAGACGGACAGACGGACAGACGGACAGACGGACATGACGAAACTATAAGGGTTCCGTTTTTGCCATTTTGGCTACGGAACCCTAAAAACGGCAATACGGCTCGCAACCTATCACGTATCAGCAAAATGCGGCTTACGAGTCACCCCTGACTACCTCGGGATGATGTGTCGTTGTGATTTCATAATTATGTATGTTGATACCTTATCACTCGAAAAAAAAACCTTTCGTGCACCTGAAAGTATAATCAAAAATTCAATCTTCTTCTTTCTTTTCTTTTCTTATTTTTCTCTCAAAACTACAAGCCAGGCCACAGTAAAACGACTGTTCCACGCTGCACTCGGGGCAAGGTGGTGAGTTTGATAGCTTGCTGAAACTTCGAGTCACGCCCTATTAGAGTTTGCCCGTTAACGCCCGATCAGGGACTCATTCGGAACTTATCGGGTCACATTTTGAAAATTACGAATTCATGTTGGACGACCCAATGGTGTAGAGGTTAGTGACTGCTATGCCGATGGTCCCGGGTTCGATTTCCGGCTGGTGTTTGTTTAAAGACATGTATTGGGTGTTGATAAGTATATGATATGTATCTATCTATGTAATTTTGTAGATATAATAGCTGTCCGATAATAATATTACAGGCTTAGTTGCCTAGTTTGACTAAAAAACGACTGTAAAGTCTGGAGCCCTCGTGAAAAACGAAAAATCTGTTAACTTTTAAATAGCTTATGGTGGAGTTAGAACAGATTTAAATCTTCTTAAATAAAGTTAAGTTTGAGCTTACAGGCTTATGAAACAGAATGCACTTGTCAAAACATTTAAAAAGAACAATTCTACGGTTAGTTGCCAGCTGAAATGTCTTTATTTAATTTGACAACACTCGGTTTAATCTTAATAATGGTATGCGCACAGAGTTTTCTCAAATATAGAGTTGTTATTTTTAAAATAACTTGAGAAGCATCCGTAGTCGATCCGTAGTCGATAGCTTCAGTGATCGTAATTGATAATTAAACAACAAATAAATAAATTAAGCAACAGCTGACACGGCCACTCATTGGATGTGCTTCGGACGGCACGTCGTTAAGCCTTTGGGCAGCTTGTAGTCATCTGACAGTCGGGTTGGCCACTTACCCAACAACTATCTCAGCACATACTTGCTTGTGTTGGGGTCCACCAACCCGCACTAGCCTAGCGTGGTGGACTAGGCCTATAACCCTTCCTCTTTCTCTTCGGAAGGAGACCCGTGCCCCAGCAGTGGGGACGGGATGGGTTTTGGTGATTACTAGCAATGAGTAACGCGAAAGTATATTGCTTCATTTATATTATATTAAGTATTGTAATGTAGTCCACATTGCATTACTCTGTGTTTTCCGGCTAAGAAGACTTTACACGCTACATAATTTACAGCCGACAAAACGACTAATTTTATCTCATGAAAATTTAGCGGGTGTTTAGAGCACAGCGTTCCGCTACGCTGAACGTAATTTATGCATTTCCTGAAGATTCGCTGCTTTGCTATGAAAAATGTACGTTGGTGGGTATAACCTTATCAGCTAACAAGGACCTCTCGCAAGACCCACCATAACATTATTTTCTGGACTTTCCTATTCTAGACATAAACCAATTATACCTATATATTGTTTGTTACATAATCCACAGATCTTGGACTATAATTCCTGGGATTCTGCAAAAACTTGATTGATAGTATGAAAAGGTAGTGTAAGAAGACTTCTAAAGAAGGGTTCAGTTAAATACTAATAGTATATACTATGAATTATGTGGTCTAAAACCTAAGGCTGCTGCGCCAAGGCGTTAGGCTAAGAACTATCTACAGACACGCAAAATTACTAAGCGTATCATCAAGAACCATCCACGCAACCCACTTGCTAAACGTATCTAACTTATTCATAATACCCGGTACTGTCTAATCAACTCAACTGTCAAGTTATCGGCTTTACGGCAGTTGACCCTAACCACAACCGAATCTGACCCCAATTCTAGGAACATGACCCTATTCAGTCGCCACAGTCTTGGGCGAGTATAGTTGGTGAAGTTTACAAAGAGGAGGGTAGTTAGTTTGCGTCAGTCATCATTAAAATGCATATTGGGTAGTCTGGGCACTGTAGCGTGACATGGAGTTTATATGGCAGACTCTAACCCCGTTATTTATAGAAAACTAGCTGTTCCCGCAAGCTTCGCTTCGCCTTAAAAAGATTTTCCGAGGGAATTGCGGGATAAAAAGTAGCCTATGTTATTTCTTAGGGTCTATACCTAATTTCATTAAAATCCGTTCTGTAGTTTTGGCGTGGAAGAGTAACAGACAGACAGACACAGTTACTTTCGCGTTTATAAAATTAATATTAGTTATGTCCCTCTCTGTCAGAGAACCACTAGTTCTGAGTTAGAGAGGGACAAACAGTTCAATAGCTAAAACGTCCTATAACTTTTCTATGAATAAGGGGGTAAATACTTAACCTCTGACTAGGTAAATATCGACCAATGAAATTGCAGAAAAACTAGGCTCGTGAAATTCTATTGGTGCATTTTTGCCTCACTGGCCACGTATCCAGCTCGCTCTGGATTTGTAGATCAGGCAGCATTATACCCTGCTGCAGCTACACGGGTTTGTTATTGACGTAGAAAATCGTCACTATATCGCGATTCTCTGTAAATACAGAGCTGTGATTGATGGAACGCGAATTAAAGGGGTTTGTCAACGTCGAAATACACAAGTATAAAAAACAAGGTCAGGTTTATTATTGTTTGAATATCGTAACGCATAATAAAATTGTGATTGTGATGTTATATTGTATTTATGTCACTGCTTCTATATAAATATTTGTTCACCTTTCAGGTAGATTAAGGACTTGTGCTTATGCTATATTGTAAAAACTCTTATGTACCCTTAATCATGCAAATAGATACTTTTCATTTCATTTATTTCATTCATTTCATTTCATGTCGTTAACGAACCCGTGTAGCGGCTGTTTCAATAATTTATACTACTTATCCGATATCTGCTGGAGTTTCGTACAATTTTGACAGATTGTAACTTTTATGAGCCAAACTTACGATATGAATGTAAAGCCTCGAATTCACTAGGGCACAAGTTCTGAGACTGTTACAGAACATCTACGGTGCGTGTTCTCAGAACATTTTGGTAACATGTCGTGATACAGAAGTCGCGCACGCATCCACACTCTGCAACAGAGGTCGCTAGACCTAGTAAAAAAAATATACTCTATGCGCTAGACTGATGTCGCAGGAAGTTCTGTCTGGCGAGCCAAAACACGGAACCTGTTCTGCGACACGTAGATGTCGCTGTATAGTCGCGTGCGACGTCGCAGAACAGAGCGCGACGTCGCGGCGACACGTAGACGACATGTGCCTAGACAGGTTCTGCGACAATTTGTCGCCTAGTGAATACGAGGCTTTACTGCCAATCATTGGTTATTTATTTATCTGTAAGGAAATGTCGATTCTGGCGCAAATTCTATATAATTTTAGTACTGACAAAACCCTAAATTCTTTGAATATAGAATTCTACTCTTTGAGTGTTTTCGTCAAATATTTATTCAAAATAGTTTAATATTGCAAAAATCTTTTTTTGTGACCTTAGAATCGACATAGTTGAAAAGAGTTTGTAAACAACAAAATACCTACGCTTAGACATACTCTTTTCGGAGTCACTATCTTAATCGACGAACGGTCGATTGCGAGATAATTCTTGTTCCTTCGTTCGCGAACTAAACTGTGGGTATGTAAGGTACATTAAAGATTCAGCGTTTCAGTGACTGGACTACAGTAAATTATGCAGTGGTGAAGGCTTATTGCGTCTACGAGTCCTTGAGACATCCCGTGAATACTAAACTTCTTATTGCTTCTAGATGGCGTTGATGGGGCGCGGGGGCGGGCGTGGGGGCGGGAAATTATGGTCGTGATCGAGAGTTCTACCCGCTTTATAAATACCAAGTTTCAACGACGACCAGAACGCCTAGCACGGGACGCAAGACGAGCACGCCAATACGTGATAAAAGTTTTGCATCGCGCTCACTTAAATGCTTTGAAAGAGTGCGACGGAAAACTTTTTTCATGTCTTGACATGCGCATCTTGCGCCCCGTGCTAGGACTTCTGATGTTGTATTGGTTAGAGACTCGGACTGCTGTCCCGGGTTCGAGCCCTGGCCAGAGCAGATATTTGTTAAAAACGATAATTTTATTCTAGGTTACGGGTGTTTAGTATTTGTGTTGGGTATCCCAACGTGGTCGCAACATTCATAAAAACTACCTATTGTCTTGTATGAAAATGTTTCACTAATGTTACCACTACAACTACACAAAACAAACCGAGACATCTACCAAATAACACTATTTCAAATAGCAAGCCATGCAAATGATCTCTGCTCTAACCTCAGATTAACAATATACTAACAAGATGCTGTGTCACATACAAAAAACTAAGAAAAAGAACATTCCGCATTTGAGTTCTACCCAATGACAATTACAATGGTTAAAGTCGCAAATCTTCTATCCCAAAACGGCGATATGGTTCGCAACTTATTACGTGAGTAAAAATGTGCTGCGAAAAGTGGGTGGCTCGCTTGTGAGCCACCCACGTGGATAACAGTCGTGAGTGCATATGTATATGTATGTATGTATCTTCTAGCCAAACTTATTAAAAATAAGAGGTCAGTGGTACAAGTGGGATGTTATTAATTTGTCGAGACGTTTCTCTAGCACTCCATCTAGTTTGTATTAAAATATCGTAGCTCCCCTAACAGTGCCAACTAAAATAAACAAGTGAAACCCTCTAAATCTAAACCCTGTATGTTCGTTTTATTTCCATTTTGTATATCTTTGCTTGGATGTCAGATAAGCGTCTTTATAAGCTTAGGCATAGAGGCCTATATCCGGATGATCTGATATCCCACTTACTGGTTGTCAGCGAGGCGTCACTCGAATAAGGCTTTTACACTGTGCGATTCATTCTGAGTCTCTGGTAAGGTATTTGCAATAAGTATACAAAAACGAAATAAGTTTAGCTTTTCTTCGGCCACCTACATTATATCATATAAAATATACAATATTTCAAAAGTTTCATGATAGTTTCCGCTAGAGGCTCCACTTTGTATCCTACTAATTCTATAAAGTTATAAACGCGAAAGTTTGTTAGTATGGCTGAATATCTTTCACCGAGAAACAGCAAGAACAATTTTTATGAAATTCTGTATGTAGTTAGCTGTCAAATGGACGGCTGAGGAGCTGACAAAATTCTCAAATCTAAGGTGGATGCGGAGCTCACGGGAAAAGACAATGATTTAAATAAAGTTGGCCTTTTTAACACACAGCTGTACTTAGGTGAAAAAAAACAGCGTACTTTATATGATTCAGTTGTACCTACATTTTTTATGAATAAAACTTACCATACCCTCTTCCAACACCATCATTTTATATTTCATACTTTTCTTCTTGTTTACCGGATCAGATAGTACAAAATCACAGTTAACGCTCCACCATACACAACAACAGATGCTGGGTTGTGTAGTTGCGCAACCGAGTGCGTGGAACCGATGATACGTGAGATAGATACATCGGATCCGAGAGAACTAATAAAATACTCCATTTGACAGAAGAGTACCTATAAGTTATTATTATTAATAGTCATCATCTGCCTATATGTATAGCAGTCCACTTCTGGACGTAGGCCTCTCCCGAAGCACGCCACTGGATGCGATGTTTAGCTTTCCGCATCTTTAAAGTAAAGAGTATGATTATAGTAGAATGCTACATTTTGGGTTTAACACAAAGAAACAATTTTATACAGTGGAAATTACACAATCGCTAAAAGCAATCTCTTCCAGGGAATCTATGGGTAGGTGAATGACTTGAAGAATACAATGTACTAGGTACGTACGTACTTTTACTCACATCATCACAAATCACGGCACCATCGCACTGGCCCTAAAATCTTATAAATCTGTCATAGTTTGATTGAATTAGGGCCAGCGCGCAGGTGGCATTTTCTTTAAGCAAAATCCTTCCTTTTGAAATCATTGGAAATAGTTATTTTAAAATCATTGGATATATCAAAGAAGTCCTTGTTTTTGACTGACAATAGATATGAAAGAAAAATAATACCTACTAAATATACGCTTTCAAAAAAAATATGAAACTCTACATTTGCTTTACTTTGCCCAAATAAAGATTCGTCAAAACACGGCGTTGTTATTATTAAATAACAACCAATACACAATAAACACGCAAATAATTCAATACACCACAAAAATAGGACACTGCTAAATATTTAAAACAAACAAACCAATAATTAAACCATAATTGGCGCTGCCAAATAAAAACACAAACAAGATATTTTCACGAGTGGAAATTCTAACAAACCGACAAATTAATTTGAGTGGAACGGTGTAAAATTTAATTTTCAAGCGGAGATATCGAATTTTGCAAATACTTACCCACATAATAGTTTCGAAACAAAGGATTTTATTTTATATCAAGAAGTATCAATGTTGGCATTGTTTCAAAAATGGATGGGTCCCGGTTGCTGCTTCGACAGCAGTCGTTAAGTCTAGTCAGAGGCCTTCGAGCGGCTTGAAAAACATCTGACAGTCAGGTTGCCCACTTACCTGACAACTCTCTCAGCACAAGCTTGCTTGTGTTCGGGTCCACCAACCCACACTAGGCTAGCTTGGTGGAATAGGCCTAAACCCTTCCTTCATTGGAAGGAGACCCGTGCCCCAGCAGTGGGGACGTAATGGGTCGTGATGATGATGAAGCCAAAAGGGGTGACTCAGCTATTCACTTTTAACTTTTGCTCAAAATTCAACGACTATAAGGATGCCCATTCCCATTCGCGTCTTCCTAAAGGAACGTTTATAGTAAAATGGCAAAAAAAAACATACAAATCAAATTCAAATTGAAAACCTCCTCCTTTTTTCGAAATCGGTAAAAAATATAACGATGCAACGCACCAATCGGGCCACGCCCTAAGTGTAACAACGTACTATGAACTACCAACACCGCACAACGTCAATATCTCTAAGAATGCGCAATAATCTTAAAGAAAATATTAATAACCCTTTCCTTCGCCGTCACTTGAAACATAAGCCTCTCCAGACATTGTCCTTAGCAATCCCTAAATTACAAAGTTCTTTGTTTTGGAACGCACTTGAAGATATTTCGACCTTTATTGTATAAAGAGCCGACTTGGGGTTAATGGTACTGTAGACTGATGAATCAAACAGAATTTTATGAGAGAAAGTAATCAGTTTGCCTGTTTTCGCGCAGGTGGGCTGTTATTGGCTGAATAATTGGACGTGAAACTTCAAAATGGTGGAAAAGTACGTGGACCTCATCATATTTTAGAAATTCGGGTCGAATGTGGCCGGGTCGAATCCGGAATGGGGCGAATGTGGCTGGACCCATTTTAACTAGCTTCAGCTTCATATCATAACGTAATGTTAAAGTAAGTATTAATTTATCTTTCTGTATTGGATGGTGAGCATATAATTATGTCATCAGAGACTGTTTATAGGTACACTTGTCCAAAATTAATAATGCACATGCTGATCTTCACACCCGAATCATTAAATCGTAAGAGCCTTAAAAAAATACTTGCATTTTGCACCTTGTTCGAAAGAAATAGGAGTCAATATCATGTGTCACATAATCGAAAACAACCGATGTGTCAAAGATTTCTATGCGCATTATCAATTTTGGAGCACTGTAACGTGCACGGGTTTTGCAATTCACGGAGGTTTAGGTTTTCTTTGGAAAACAGTCATTATCTGTCAGAAATTTTCATTATAGTTTACGCTAACGCGCCAAAAATACGTTTTCTCGCAAAAAAGCGAGAAAACGTATTTTTTATAGTTTTCGACAAACTATCAAACCTGCACTAAACGAACTGTTAGCTGCCCATATTATAATCTAGAGTAAACATAGTAGGTCCGTTTTAACTAATAAAATTTCAGACACAGATTTCGTAGTATAATCGACATAATACGTATGTAAGTACAACGCAACAGTATCAGTAGGTCTAGTACAGGTTTGTTAGATTGTCGAAAACTATAAAAGTTTCAGTATTCTCGCATACAAAGTGCCGCCTCTACCGGAAGCTATCATGAAACTTTTGAAAGATAATGTATGCAGGTGACAGAAGAAACCAAAACATTTTACGTTTACGTAAATTGCAAAACCCGTACTAGAGGCCCAGTATGTTTTGTCGTTCTTTTTAAGCCCAGGATAAAAAAGGGTGATGATATTGAATAAATCACGTCGAAGTTGCAAACATCACGTTTATGATGGGTTAGGAAGGAAGCGGCTTATCTTATTGCTTACGGAAAATGTATGGCGATATGCGGCATACGTTACGTGTAGCTTGTACGTTCGTATTTATAGTCGTTGTGATATGATAAGAATTTTATGATGATGAAAAATCAGTGTGAATGTTTGAATTGAAAGCAATAAGGTAATAAACACAAAATCAATTAAAGATAATAAAATTATGTGGTGTAAAGTAAAGGGAATTTAACGAGAAAAGCAAGTTTGTTTTCACAACGATTAGTATTATCTATATATCATTCCGTCGTTTGAGTCCGAACTAATCAGTCGCCTCCTGTTACTCGAGTCAAAGTGCGCGTACAGACACCGTGAACTTTCTAGTGTCTCGTCGGAGAAACCAGTTCGCATTGCAAAGGCGCGTGGTCTGTACATACACGAACCGTCTGGCTGCGACAGAGTAAGTTACTGCCACAACAAACAGTACCTATCTGATAGAAAATGTTGAGGACTCCTTCAAAGGCTGAAATGGAGCATGCTTCATCGGTGCCGAATCTAACAGATGTATCAGTTGTATCGGCGAAGCAAGGCGAGATTTTTCATAAAAGAAAAAGGCGTGATTCAAGAGAAGAAATGACACAGGAACTACAGATATTTAAAACGGAGATATTGGGCATGTTAAACTCATGGAAAGAAGAACAAGCTCCTATCATAAAAAATATCCAGAAAGACTTATCGGAGGTAAAGGCACAAAACGTATCAATAATTAAAAAATACGAGGATTTAGAGAAATCGATCAAATTCTTCTCAGCCGAATACGATGACCTGAAAATAAAAGTTGAAAAATTGGAGAAAGAGCGAAAAGGTAATATTCTGCTAATTGAGAATCTGGAATCAAAGTTTGAAGAAGTTCAGAGACACATCGGCTGCAAGAAAATTGAAATTAGAAATCTTCCCGAGATACCGAACGAAAACCTAATGCAAATTACTGAGAAACTGCATGGAGAGATAGGATGTGAATATGGTCCCACAACTATTTGCGATGTTTTTCGTGTTCCTGCCAGAGGTGGTAAGATACGGCCAATAATTGCAGAGTTTGCATCTAGTAAACAACGCGACAACTTCATTAAATGTTGGAAAAAGGCGATGGGTGGAAGCAAGCCATCGTCATCGCTGTCAGGACACAACAAAATATATGTATCCGAATACCTAACACCGCTGGCTAAAAAACTGTTCTTCCATGGCAGGGAACTAACTAAACAAAAAATCTTCAAGTTCTGCTGGACAAACCACGGCCGAGTCTTTCTACGTAAAGAAGAAGGATCACCGTATATTTGCCTGAAAAGTGAATTGCAACTTCGAGAGATTACCGAAACCCAAGAATGACTAGCTAAGTTAATTCTACTTTTATATTACTCTTTCCAAATACAGTATTATCTATTGCTTTCATGTATCTTCCTATTACTATCTTATCATGCTAAAACACATCTCATTGCAACAAACACAGCGCAAACACACAACACAATACTAATAACACACTACACAACACTATATACCTACATATTAATACTACACTCCTATAAAATACATACATCACAACTAAACTACTCTTTAATACAAAACAGCAGAACTGCTCGACCTTACGCTGGTGTCTATGATTACACCTCGCAGAGTGGAGACCGCTACTTACCAAAACACGTCCGCCTTTGTTTGCCAGCTAAATCCGCTGGTAAAATTGTGTCTACCCCCAAGCTGCAATATTGGAATAAATTTATCTATAGTGAATAATTTACTTGAAATAAGTACCGAACTTGACGAAAACATTTCATTGAGCCACTATGTGAATTCCGTCGATGAGGTGAAACAATTTACGTGTAATAATTCACAAAAAATATCTATATTTATGCAAAATATACGTAGTGTAAGATGTTCACGCAATTTCGATTCACTGTTACTCGTTCTATCACGACTTAACTTTACCCCAGACCTAATAGTTCTTACGGAATGTTGGTTGGTAGAAGATATGATCCCTATACAGCTAGATGGATATAAGTTTAATTGCTCGAAAAAATACTTAAACCAAAATGATGGCATTATAATATACTCTAAGATACAGCTGAATATTACGATACAGGAACCGGATTTTCTAGATGCCAGTTGTTTAATGGTGAACATTGAGAACATAATTACATTAATATCTATATACAGATCCCCATCTATGTACAATATTGATAATTTTTTAACTTCATTGGATAGTGTTATCTCAAATACAAAGTCAACACACACTATAATTCTGGGTGACATTAATATTGATATTAAGCCATTTAATAAAGACAGTCGTTCTGACTCCTACCTAAATTTAATAACTATGCATGGATTCTACCCTACACATACTTATCCAACACACGAAAACAATTGCATTGACCACACTCTGATTAAATCACAGTGTAAACCCGAAACAATTGTTTGTTCATCAAAAATTACTGATCATGACAGTGTTATACTAACTTTGGATTGTAGGCTACAAAATAATGTAAGAAATATGAAAAAATATATGAAGCGAGTTGATTACGATAAATTGTATGCTATTCTCAGTGGCGAAGAATGGACTAATGTAGTATCCGAGGATAACATAGATATTGCAACTAATAATTTTATACAAAAAATAACTGACACCGTCGATAGCTGTACTGTTACTGTGAATATCCCACATAGGAAACAGTTCCAACAACCGTGGATTACACCCAATCTCCTAAGATGTATTCGAAAACGAGATAGATTGCACCAAAAATGTAAAAAAAGACCTAAAGACAATGCTCTAAAGCAAACTTATTATAACTACCGTAATTACTGCAACAACTTACTACAAAATCTAAAAAACACTTATAATAGCGAAAAACTTGTATCAAACAGTAGTAATCCAAAAAAACAATGGAGTATCATAAAAAATATATGTCACATCACTGAGAATAAAAGTAGCAGTAATAAGCTGCTTTACCTTAACAAAGAGTCTAAAAAAGATTCATTAAACTTAGTAAATAATTACTTTACCTCTGTAGGACGTAATCTGGCTAACACCCTACTACAAAAAAATCATCAAACGGAGCAGCGTTTAGCAGAAGCTTGTGAAGGTGAGGCCGTTTTGCAGTCATTCTTTTTAAGACCGACCAACTCATATGAAATTGCGAAACTTATAGATAACCTTAAAACTGATAGTTCCTCGGGGTGGGATAACATAACGCCTGAAATACTAAAAAATACTAAAACACTAATTTTAAAACCACTTGAGTATATTTTCAACCTCAGTATTAAAAATGGCAGCGTCCCGATGGCCCTAAAAAAGTCTTGCATATGTCCCATACACAAAGGCGGCGATCCTGAGGAAGTATCTAACTATAGACCCATCTCTTTACTGAGTGTCATAGCCAAACTCCTAGAAAAGATAATTAATTCACGTTTAGTCAGTTACTTGGAAAAAAATCAAATTTTGCCTGACAATCAGTACGGTTTTCGAGCTGGAAGATCCACGGAGGACGCCGTGAACTATTTGGTAAACCACATAGCTGAGAGCATGGATAAAAAACAGAAGTGCATTGGCGTCTTTCTTGATTTAGCCAAGGCGTTCGATACTGTTTCAATACCAATACTTTTAAGTAAATTAAATCATATAGGGGTAAGAGATTTACCATGGGCATGGTTCAAAAGTTACCTCTCAGACAGAAGACAGTATGTTAAAATTTCCGAGGATGTAACAAAAAGTGAATGCTCAGCTATTAATTTTGGTGTCCCCCAGGGCAGTGTCCTGGGGCCAACACTATTTTTAATTTACATTAGCACCCTTGGAAAACTCCAACTGGAGAACTCTAAAATATTTACATTTGCTGACGATACAGCTATTGTCTTTAATGGAAATACTTGGAAAGATGCGTACCAGAAAGCTGAAAAAGGGATGGCAGAGGTAGCTGACTGGCTAAATAGCAACTTATTAACCCTAAATGTTGGTAAAACAAAATTTCTTGGTTTTCACATCACAAAAAAAACAGAACCAAGACAAGACCATCTAACCATACATACCTGTGGCAAATACGCTAATCCCCCCAACATCAACCCGGATGCCTGTGATTGTACGTCCATCGAACGCACAGACAAAATAAAATATCTTGGAGTGATGTTGGACCACAAATTGTCTTGGAAACCCCATATTGAGGTACTCTCAAAAAGGGTGCGTAGACTGATGTATACCTTTAGGTGTCTTCGGAAGGTTGCCACACGAGACTTACTAAAATCAATATACCTTGCCCTATGTCAGTCAGTTGTGTCTTATTGCATAATAGCATGGGGCGGGGCCCCAAAAACCACCCTTATATCACTAGAAAGAGCACAAAGAGCTGTAATCAAAGTGATGTATTGCAAAAGATTCCGTTTTCCAACAACACAACTCTATGAAGAGACGAAACTTTTAACAGTAAGGCAACAATTTCTCAAATCACTTATATTATACTTTCATCGGAAATCTCTTCAAACTATTTACTCTAAAGAAAATGCAAGATTGAAAAAGTGGCTAACGCCTAAAACAAATACAGAATTTTACAAGCGTTTCTACAACTTTCTGGCTCCTTTTGTCTATACTAAAGTGGAGCAATCTCATTGCATATTTAAAAAAACACGCTTTGTGTGTAAAAAAATTATTAACTCCTGGTTACTTACACTTAATTACGACGACACTGAAAAAGTCATTAAAGTAAATAAATAAATAATTTGCTGTTTTCAACAATATGTAAGTATATAATATGCCCACTTAGTGATACCTTAATTATGGTCCCTCGATCCCAAGACTTAGTCGCAGGGCTAAGTGGGCTCTAATGTGAAAACACACACAATCACACACACACACACACACACACACACACACACACACACACACACACACACACACGCACACACACACACACACACACACACACACACACACACACACACACACACACACACATACACACACAAACATACACACACCTGACACACATACACACAGCTCACACACAACACTCACTATCATACATGATTTGGTTTTTATTTTTTAACTTTTTATATTCTACTTTCATAAAATGTACCTACAAAGTTAAATGTTCAATAACTGTTATTTTTAAATTTATTCATTAAGTATGTACCTACCAGATGTAATCTCATCAGATCTAAAGTATATCCCTAATTAGCAAGTAAGCATCTAACTTTTGTAATTTATATAATTATGCTTCTAATAGGCACTTTTAAATTAGATAAATAATCAACGACGGGTCCTGGTCCTCATAGCACAGGGAATCCTAGTTTGAGGACCAAGGTTGCAACAATTTGTATGTGTCTTTGTTGGTTTTCAAATAAACGAATTTTTATTTATTTATTTATTTATATTATAATTTTGCATAAATAAATTATACTGAAAACTCGTGACATAGGTATTTTTCATAAATATTAAATATCTTAATCATGATTTTGTTTCTGCAATTATTTTTTTTTAAGACTACAATGTGTAGGTTTCACTTTTAAATTTCACACAAAAAATATCATGCCTGTTCAGAAGTGAATACTATGAATACGGCATTCCGGGAGTTCAAAAGGATACTAACCACTCATGCATATGTGCCGATGTGTGAAGCCAATCGATCGTAAGAAGTCATACGTTCACTCGCATTGTCTGCTAATCTCATGTCAAAGTGACAAATAAACGATATTTTTAATGAAAATGTTTTCTCAAGGGAAAAAATGACGAAAATGACGAAAAAAATTTGCGTTGCGTAAAAAAAAGGAGAAAGTTTTTTCGACAATAAGTTTAGGTTTTGACATTTTACATTTAAATGTCTTGCCTACATAATCAGTAAGGGCCTGTTTCATAATTTCTGGCTAATAGCTACCTGTGGTATAAAAGAAATGCGGTCACTGTCTTAAACATTATTACACAGAGTGGGATATTATGAAACAGGCACTACAGACGAGGATCTAGACGTACGTCGTACATACCTACATACGGACATTTATGTAGATACTTTGATGTTTACTTTTAAGACCACTACGAATTCTGTTTCATGCAATTCTAGGAATCAATTATGGGTTCGTTTACTAAGTCTACATTGTCCGTGAGTGGATCTGGAATCTAGACCTTGGGCAGTGTACATGCACCATTTTATACAACATTCCCAGATCTCATATAGCTCTTATGAGTCACAGATTCAGATTGTTTGAAAATCCAAAGTAAACGCATGGTAGGCAACATTTATACACAAACTATTAGGATGAGTCTTCCAGTTACGTTAAATATATATATTTTTTTTACAGAAAAATAATCTACGTAAAAATTAAACTACAATTTTAAAATTTAACAGTGTTATTTTCGGTAGTGCATAATGGATTATTGATTGCAAACATCTCTATTGAAAATATTCATAGTTTAAGTACCTATACTACCTATAAAGTTGTCGATTATCGATCTTTTGTTTTTGATTAAGTACTTTAATTATTAATGGTATGAAACTATTGAAATAATACATAAGCTATAGATATTGTGTTTCATAATTTTTATTTTTTTTCACCTACCTATGAAGGTTTTCGTAATACTTACTTAAAATGTTTATTGTTGAAGAAATCAAGTGTACCTAAGTACCTAAATAAATTAATAAACAACGAGCCAAATTTAAGGGGTCTGATGTATTTCCCTTAGGGTTAACGAAATCGTTTGTGCTTACACTTATTGCGAGTCAACAAGATAGGTTAGATAAGAATAAGATAAAAAGCCATACTGAGAAATTCGTTCAAAAGAATAAATTTTCTGATATATACTTACTTATTCCTCTACCATTTTGAAACATGGTTATGGTTATTTTCTAATAGCTAAAAATGACCGTTTAAGACCTTCTGGGCCCCAAGTCTGCTAAGGAATGGCGGCACAGTTGAGTGTCGGCAGCATGGGTTTCGCACCGTATGTATTATCTGCGTTTTAGGAAATATTTATTGCATCTTTTTTAAAGAACTAACGTTAATAAACAGTAATAAGTGTTAAGTGTTTCATATTGCACTACTGGGACTCACTAACCAAGAGAAAACAGATACCTAAAGTCGGGGAACTATTCAGACGACACAGCATTGGGCCGCCATTCCTTAGCAGACTTGAGGCCCTGTACTCTTCAAATTTGAACAGCATAAAGCAGAAGACGCGAGGTTTTATCAGGTTTGTCGTGCGGGTCTTGCGCCCCGTGCTAGGCATGCAGAAGGTGAGGCCGACGATAGCGAGCAACAAAAAGTATGTCATCCGCAGCTTTAGACTACAAAATTGGTTCCGGAAATAAAGAATTACGGTTTCAAATGTGTGTTAAGTATTAATTTTGGATAAATCGGTTTCCTTTCACAGAGAAATGGGGTTTCGTTTCGGTTTAAAGCTTGTTGATTTTCGGGAGCGTGTACTGAATTACTCTCAGTATTTTATTTGTCAATACCGTTATACTTTCTGTTCACTGGGGGGTTATACTGCCTTGCGATAGCGATGTTTTGGTACGCTGCTGCACTAACAACGACTCTATCTCGTTTTATTATTATTATTAAATTCTTTATTGCACAAAGTAAATTGGTACAAAGGCGAACTTAATGCTAGCAACATTTTCTACCAGTTAACCTTTGCTGATGTTGAAAAAGTGATTGGTAGTGCTTAAGGTTTTGAATAAAGAAGATGGTTTATATTGAGTACTTAACCGAAATATTAATATCTTAATATATACCTATCTATACAATATAATTATAATTATACACATGATACCTAAATAAATACATTACATACATACATACATAAATACATACATAAAATTACTATCATCATCATCATCACACAGATTATGGGGATCAGTTAGGCAGAATGTTCTGCTCTTGGAGGTAGTGAAGACGAATTTTAGTTTTTTTTTTTTTTTTTATTACCTACACTTATACTTTACACCCAAAGGTTGTCTAGAAAAAAGCGCTTTAAGCGATAAACCCGCCATTTTTGTACCTATGTATTAGTACATAAGAATATTCTATCTATCTATTTTATTACATGGCAGCTGAGAATGAATATAGGGAGAGATGAGATTTTTGTAATTCTTTTTGAGAAATAAATGTTTTGAACCGTAAACCGTAGATAGGATGTAATTATAAATGCTTATGATTGGATGAGGATCATTATCATCCCGTTATCATCCCCTGTGAGACATAGATGAAGATGGTACGATACAAAGGGAAAGACTGTTTTGTCACTTGATTATTTTCAGGTTTTCGATTGACTAAGTAACTACTTTTTATTTATTCTATTTATTTAATTTTATTCTATTTATTTAATCTTTTCAATCTTTATTTAATTTTATTCTATTCTATTCTTTATATAAAAGTATAGGTACTTGTAGCAACAATAAGTAATTTAAAACGAATGAAAATGGCAGTAAGTTTAGGAATACAATCAGTAAAACAAAAGTTGTTCCTAGAATTTTCCGAAAGGTTAGTAGCGTTCCTATAGAAATACATGAAATATATTTCCAATATTACTGTTTCTCTTAGTATAAATTGTTTACAAGTGAAAATGTCAACATCTGGCCACAGCGGTAGATTCTTGGGAAAATAAACTGGCGGCAAAAATAAATAAGTATACTACCTATACCTTTAAATTCTTTCTTCTAAACTCCTTTATTCTATGAAACTTTGAAATACATGAACAGAATTATGTATCCGTTATTATATTATTCATAGTAGTATATGTATCAAAAAAAAAAAAAACAAAAATATTTATTTAAACACCTATGAATAAGTACAATATTATGAAATTAAATTGGAAGTGTGTGAGTTAGTAAATTTACGAGTTTTGGTGGCTTCCACACTAGGCTCGGCCTGTGTCGTGGATGCCGGTGTACCGGTTATAAAAGGTATAATATTAACTTTTTTAATTATTAAGTATAATATAATATAATATTAAGTATAGTTGGTAGGTACTTTCATTCAAGCTTTCTAATAGAAAAATCTAAGTTTTTTTTTAAAATTTCTTTCATTGTTCTTCAGAATTACTTACCCACTGATTTACCCGCTTTCAGCTACTACTTATAATAATATAGCTTTTTTAGCTTAGACGCGCCGACACTAAGGTGTGATTTGAAAAACGTAGAGTGTAGGATGAGTTGCATATGCTTAAAGTCCCTTACTTTAAAGTAATGTCGACTTTAAATGTATTTTTGCCTTACTTTGACTGTATACTGACAGAAAGAGATATACATAGATTTAATGTCGACATTAGCTTAAAGTTATTTGTGCAAATGAGCATTTGTCATTCATTTCAGTTGTCAATAAAAACATGCTATTAAAAGATTACAAAATGTATATTTTATAAAAAAACTTAAAGGTACACACAGACTCACTTAATCTAAAAAAAATATACCATTAAGTAATTGAGCTTTGCATAGGTATTAATTACATTGTTTTCGATGACAGTGTGAAGAAAAAGTTTGGCGATTGCTTAAAAATATACAGGATGTTGCAAAAAGAGTATATACTAAGCCGAAAGGGGGTGACTCAGGAGGTCATTCTGAAGGTGAGTTGATCAGAATAGCCCCCTGAGTCACACCCTTTCGGCTTAGTATACCCATTTTGCAACACCCTGTAGATACTTTAACTTAATTCTATGATATAATTTTATTGATTCGTCATTAAAATGGGATAATTTATTCTTTCAATAATTTCTCTCTAATATATTAATTGACTTTCTTGAGTTCATTTTAATATTCATCAATCCTAATAAAAAAAGTAGGGAACAAATAAATAAAAAATATATAGTGACGTACAAAATGCATACATACATACATCATTCTTATTTTACTCAGTTATCATTCAAGAAGAAGAATTAAGTATTGCAAACTTATATGTTAGGTATATTATATTCAAATCAAACGCCTCCTGAATTATGTGATACCTACTTATCAGGTACTACCAACCATCTATTTCTGAAACGCTATTCAAAGGTGATCATCTTAGATTAACAATATACGAACAAAACACATACAAGAAAACAAATTCCATCATTATTACGAATATGCATTCACATAATTATTACATAGCCGTTTCGAAATTTCAAGCTATAAAATCTAAAAACCTTGCACAAAAAAAAGATTTTGATAGCTGTTAACTTTTTAGGTTCCATCTGCTATTGTATAATTTTTAACCATAGATCAACTTTTCAGAAACAATCCCATCTATACTTTCTCCTTAATAATACTGTTTAAATATGCGTGGACACAGTGGACACGGAAACAGTCGAGATGCCGGGTTTCACTTGGTTCCCGTTATCATCTTCTTGCTCGTTCTTTGGTCTTCTTTTTGGCGTCAGAAGGAGTTTCTGAAGCGCGCACGCCGGAGCTTCTACGAAGAGGTGGAGAGGGAGGGAGAACAGGTATGTGACTGTCACTATTCCTCCGAACAGCATGATCTGAATAGGAATGATTATATCGTAAGTAAATTCTTTGTTCGCTACTGTGATGATGGAGATGTGGGCTGGTATCACACATGGTTGTTTAAAGTTTAATCCTGACTGCGAAAGAGAGATGAAAGATACATGAGTAAAAGAATTCTTAGTTAATCAATAGAACACCGATATTAGACCGATATTATTACTATCGATAGTATTACACGATTGGTAACCGACAGTAGATGATAATTATAGTATCGATGATTGTGCTATGTAATTTTTTTTCCAATATCTTCTAGCATCCAAAACTAAACCACAACGAACAGTAGTATAATCAGTACCAAAACTGACTGTCCGTTGTTGTTCCTAAACACAGTATAAAGAATCGAACAATACATTCCAAACCTATACATTTTTTTTTAATTTTTTTTAGCAACTGTCTCTCTTGCGTCTTACTCGATATCGCGCTTTCGGAAGCTCACAGGTTAAAGCTAAAGCGGTACTCACAGCGGTATAGTCAGTAGCATAGAACGATCTCCTCATCTGCCCCCCGTAGGTCCTCAACACGGTGGCGTGCAGCAGCATGGCGCAGTAGGAGAGGCGCCCGAGCGGCTGCAGGGGGCCCCACTCTACGGCTCCGACGTAGATCTCTGTGGGACACCGGGTAAGAATTAGACATGTATAGGGTAATAGACTGGTACAACACCGATACCACATCCTTGTTACGAGCAGCAGTCTGGAAGGAATGAATAAGCCAGATAATTGCTTAACAAAACAGGCTTAAGTCACAACAAAAAGGTACACAAAACACTTACTGTTAGCTCTATAGAAGCATCCGATGATGAAGACACAGATGGCCAGAGCGAACAAGTTCTGGTTGAAGGCGTTAAAGGTGGCTGCCTCAAAAGCACTCGCCTCCCTGTGGTGGAGGTCCCAGCCAATCAGGACCGTGATACACGCGATCGGGATGGAAGCTAGGAAGAGCAGCTTCATGAACTGGAAAGAGAGAGATGGATGTAGGTAAGATTAATGGATTGATAGACTGGTGAATGGGCTATTGGAAGGCGCTGAATGGATTTTTATTATCATCATCATCATCATCATCATTAGTCAATAATGATTCACCTGTAACGGACAGCACAACTTATTTGCGCCACAATACACTGTCAGCTGTCTTTTTGATACAACCACTACTTCTAAGCACCCTGAGGTTGTAGGTTCTACGAGTTCAATTTAGTATCGCGCTATGTTTGCCTATTCGTGGTCTCCACTTGAACTAATTGGAGATAAAAACGGCTAGAAAAGCTGTTTTGTCATAGCTTGTCGGTGACAGAGACTAGAGCTAGAATAGGTGTTTCCCCTGTGATGAATAACCAGTCAGATTATGGTCAGTCGTAGTTAGTACTACATTTAGGTTTTTAGTCCGTAAGCCATGAAAAAATCAACTTACGATAGACTCATGCAGGTTCCACTTCTCAGTCTGCGCCTTGTGGTAGAAGTAGGCGGTGATCACGCCCAGGTGGTAGCCGGCCCAGTTGCCCTGAGCCGACACGTACGCGTGGTAGAAGGTGTCGTTGAAGCCGAAGATGTCTCGGATGGATCTGGGAACAAGATTCGAATTAGTTAGGATGGTAAATAAACGACTTTTAAGAATGGATCTGGGGATGAGGTACAAATTACAATGGATGGTAGTTGACTTTTAACAGGAGCGCCTCAAATTGGATTTCTATCGAATGATCATCGTGGTTCATTGATTCATCATGTCGATTACACTCGCTAGGTTAAACTAGGTTATGCCTATAGTATAAACCTTCGCTAGGAGACGGCATTAGAAGAAGAAGAAGAAGAAGAAAAAGAATGACACTCAACACCGCAGTCCAAAAAACAAAAGCCACTCACTCCGGGAACAAGCTGACTCTGATTGGCAGGAGGTCCATGAAGTAGCTCTGCAGGAACGGGATGACGAGGCTGACGACCATGACGCTGGAGAGCAGTGGGACGGCGGTGCGCGGCCAACGCCAGATGATATGCATGATCACCAGGGTTATTAGGAAGAGCTGGGTGTCTGTGCCGAGGTACCTGGTGATGAAATTGTTGTTATGAGTAAAGGTGTAGAATTAGATTTCGTAAATGGCACAATTCGCTACAAAATGCATGAAAAAATAAAAGTGCCAGATGATGTGGAGAATGACGAGGGTGATGAGGAAGAGCTACGTGTCGGTGCCTAGATACCTGGTGAGGGAATTATTGGTATGAATAATGGTTTAAAATTATATAAGGTATAAGATACACTCAAGAGAAACAAAAAGTTTCAGTGACAATAGGACCAAAGTGCTTCTCTAACATCTTTATCACACATCTATGTCCTCCTCATTCCAGTTCCTACAAGATTTCCAAAAACGGAGGGATTAAATTGACTATATCTTAAAATTAAAATTCAATATACCTACTCAGCTTTATGAAATAGTTTTTCCGACCCCAGAAAAATCATTCTACACTTTGTTTGGAAACGTCACCAACTCTAGCTAAAATAGCGAAGTTATTAGGGTAAATGTTTTATGCGTTTTAATACAATTTACGCAACCCGCGGCGTGATAGATAGGTATATATTTATAAAATAGACACTAAAAGTTAATAAAGTTTGATTTTAAAAATGACAAGTCAATATTTCATGCTATCATTTCATTTGAACTAGCACGTATAAAACCATTACACAATAGTATATGCTAATAGAAACAAAAATCATAAAAAGCATACATGAAAAATATGTTTAAAAAATAACACATTCAGTTGAATAATCCTAGTGTTTGGCAAATAATAATTGGATGCCTCTATCAGCTGTTGCAAAAATGGAATTGTTTATGGGATAGAAAATGGTGAAATGAATTTTTGTATCAAATTCTCTCTTACACCAGAGAAGTACATAAAAAGAGCCTGCGCTAGTGACATTTTAATTGTACCTTATCCAGCGAATCCTTTCACCATGATGACAAACCCTTGTCTTGTCTAGTCCTAACGCCAAAGTAAAAGTTCAAATCGAAATACTCAAGAAGAGCCAGATTGGCAGTTTCCAAAATAGACGAGTGCATGTATGACATAATATGAAGAGACTTATGAAAAGGATACGAAAGAAGTAGGTACTTATGTCAGGATAGTGGCACGTAATTGATATTATTATAGTCCGTAAAGTCTCTGCCAACTCCTCTGGGAGAACTAAAGTGGTATAGTAAGCCGAAAGGTGACTCAAGAGACTTTTGTCCTACGACTTTTACAAAATTCGTGAAGAAACCCCTTTCAACGTCTACTATACCACTTCAACAAAACCCTGCACAAGTAAAATCACTCACCAAGCCTGCGGCAAGCACAAGTACTCAAACGGGAACAGATTGGGGCTCAATATGGCCAGTTGCCACCAGTTTTTGCGGCACATCTCGCGTTCCCGCCCCACGACAGCGTCCCACATTGGCCCTGAGCCCATGTGGGGCACCCACGTCATGGCGAGACCAGCTACTACTAGCACTGCGGGCATCAATCTGTGGACAAAATGAAGGGTTCATTGTTATTGACGACCGAATGGCGTAGTGGTTAGTGACCCTGACTACTGAGCCGAAGGTCCCGGGTTCGATTCCCGGCTGGGGCAGATATTTGTTTAAACACAGATATTTGTTCCCGGGTCTTGGATGTGCCCGTAAAATGGCAATAGGGCCGCCCCCTATTACATTGAGACTAACATAACACTCTGGCGAAAAGTCGGTGCAGCAATGCACCTCTGCCTACCCCGCAAGGGAGTACATTAGTACAAAGCGTGAGTGTGTTTTTTTTGTATTATTGTTATTGGAAAAAATGATAATGCGGTTCACAGAAGTCATCTAAAATCAAGTTTCAACTGTATAGAAAAAATGTTCTTTTAATAAAGTGATTGTTAAAGGTAAGCTTCCACCTATCGGTATCGTATGTATGGCTTCAAAAGGATTGTCATAAATGTATGGAGAAACTGCGTCGGCAATGCCGATGAAGTGGACGAACTTGTGTGAATTTTTATTCAAAGAATACTGAATCCATTAAATACGATGGCGAAAGGTGGACGCCTACCTTAAACAGTGATAAACAGGGACAGGCAGGACAGACATGATGAATGTAAAACAGAAACATTACCATAAAAACATAAACATTCTGAGCGATTGAAGCGGATATCGGGGAGATTTTAGACGGATATATAATAATATAATTATTATTATCTCGACACGACACTTAACAGTATCTCCTTAACTTTGGAATTGGTCTCCAGTGTGTTAGATTTAAAGATATTCATGTGTCTTTGTGTTCTCTAAATGAAACCATGTTATAGGAACTCAAGCAGATGAGAACAAAACAGATCTCGCAAACACCTTCCAGAAACATCCACTGAATAATTTCCAAGAATGCGAGTCCGGAAAAGATTTACGAATTCTCTAATCGTACTCCAATTTTCGTTTCAACGTTACCGCTAAAGGTGAAATTGCGTAAATTGATTCTTCGAACGTGAGACTAACGTTTTAGCGAGAAAAATAAGTGTTTTTCCCGACTTCCTCCTAATTTAGACATTTGGGACAAATTCAATGAGAATGCGCCACCCAAATCAATTGACAAGCCTTTATGACAGGAAGGATAATGCCGTCAGTTCTGTTACTTCGGGTTTGAATCTCGTCCGGGACATATTTTTGAAAGATAGACTTTGCGTCTCAGATCATAAATGTGCTCATAATATTATAATATATGGAAATAGGTATATACTGGAAACTTTCGATGGAGCATGGAAACATGAAAATATTATATACTCAGGGCTTTAAGACCGCTCTTAGTATGAGAATTGCCGACCACTAAAGCTTATAACTGAACTACATACTTACTGCTTTAATATAATAAATTCATTATAACAAAATTCAAAGAATTTGAAAAATACCTTAACGCTAAAAGAAAACGTTGAAAATAAAATAAAGGGGCAATTGGAAATATTTTCATTATTTCATTTAAAAATGGGTAAAGCGACCCCTTTCACGTTTCAGTCATGCGGTCAGGTTCCGGCAATTTGATAAATAACCGGTTCTTTTTCCGTTTTACGGATATTTTAACACCCCTTTGTTTAATTTTTCAACGGTGGAATTTACTTTTGATCGCAACGAAGTGAAAAAAAGAATTTTAAAATAACATTTTTAGCGACAAAGAAAACATTATGTTTTTGTGTGCCAAAAACACACACAAGAAAAACTTAGCGTGGGACCGATGGTATTTTTATTAGAAAGCTATTAAAACCTTAAATAAAAATTTATAGAGGTGTATGAAAGGGTACATCATTAAATAGGTAGGCTTTTCTTATGTTTAATTTCTCTCCTCCGAGGTAGTCTGGAAGAAATTACTCTTAGTAATAAGGCCGCCAATTGTACCATCTGTGTTGTGTATTTCCTCTTGTAATTTCTGTGTTTGTGTGCAATAAAGAATTATCTATCTATCTATAGGCACGTTCTATGGAAAACTCGCAAACAATTATAAATTAAGTATGTATTACAGTACGATCGATTGTCAATGTGTTACGCGAATTAATCACTAAACATAGTGAATTAAACTGTTGCACCGCATTCATTACGCTTCGTTCATGCGATTTCAACCAATGCAGGGGTCGACAACTTTGATGACCATTTTGTAATAAATATACGAGTACCGAATTAGATTTGTTTTGTGTCCTTTATGATCCGTTACTTATCATTTCGACTTTATTAGCTTCTAAGCAAAACTTATATTTACACAGTTAATATTCTAGTCTTTTGTATTTCTGACAAAAAATAATTTAAATTAAATAAAAATTTCCATTTTAAATAGTACATTGTGCAAGATTACTAAATTCAGCTACTCTAAGTAATTAATTCTGAGCCTTGTGCGGTTAGTCAATGAACGAGCCCTGCATTTTGTATGTTATACAGGAAATAATGCACCATCAAACCCACTCTACACAAACTATTCTCGTAAAACAACGTTATAAACAACTTAACATCTTTCATCGCAGTTACCTGTAGCGAAAGCATGTAAATTTCCCAACTAAATTAAGTTATAAATTGCACTGCCCTAAGTTTCGAATTCCCGACCGCAAAATTTATCTCGCAAAAGCCACTGTCTCGCAACTTCTTGGTGCTGGCGGGTAGACACACCACTTGTAAAACTTTTCGGTTAACAACTAAGCAACAATGCGTTTAATGTTGAAGCCTGACCACTTGTTGAGCGCCCCTGGCCGCTGTGCGGTCAAATGATATGCGGCTAACGCCACTTTGGATGACGTTTTTGCTTTAGTAACGGCGTTTATTGTGATGGTTATATCAACTAAAGAATTTACCATAGAAAAGTGCCCTTTCTGATTTAAATTATGGGGATTATAAATTTTAAAAGTAACAAAATTACGTACTGCTATTATATTATTATTCATCAGCAAATGTGCAGTTGTGCACTCCTATTACTTACATTTAAAATAAAAACAGGTCTCGTAATGTAAAACACGAAATGCATTAAGTACTTACCTACGTACCTGCGGCGCTACCGCATCAGGAAGGTTAATCTAGCTAAAGAAAACCCGAACGGACGTTGTAATGCAACGTTATAGTGTCTTGATTAGAGTGCCGATTGCACGACGGCTCTCGTTGGTTTGTGTATCGTCGTCGTGAGTATAGAGTAGCCCTTCTGATCTAGCATTGTACCTAATTATGATTGTAATCAAGTGTTGTTACATACACTACAATATTATAATAATGTACAAACACTACAAATAATTATCATAGGTATTGTAGAGTTCCTGGATAAAAAATGCAACATGGAAATGTTGGATTTACTCAACTGCGAGATTGCTAAGTACTACGGAGCAGGAGCACTATTCAGTTTAGTCACATCACATAGTTGCATTAAAAAAACGGTTCCTCTGTTGGAATCACATATATTTTATAACGACTAGTTTTAGTAAAATGATAATGATATTGAACATAATTATTAATGGTAACATCAGAGGTAAGATAACTTTGAACTGTCCGGCATGCTATGATGAATCAATTTTTTTAGCTGTGAATTAATCTCGCCATAGTCACAGTCACCAACTAGGTATGTGACGACCGAATGGCGTAGTTGTTAGTGACCCTGACTACTGAGCCGATGGTCCCGTGTTCGATTCCCGGCTGGGGCAGATATTTGTTTAAACACAGATATTTGTTCTCGGGTCTTGGATGTGCCCGTAAAATGGCAATAGGCCCGCCCCCTATTACATTGGGACTAACATAACACTCTGGCGAAAAGTGGGTGCAGCAATGCACCTCTGCCTACCCCGCAAGGGAGAACATTAGTACAAAGCGTGAGTGCGTGTGTGTGTGTATGAATACATACATATACCTATATGATATAACGCAAACTAGATATTTTAACATCGGCTGTAGCCTGCTCTATGTAGCACAAGAGAAAGGATTAAAGTTAAAATAATTTTGTTAAAGCACTAAGTGTTCCATCCGTATGTTACTTTAATGCAGCAGGTATGCTGGGGGTTAATTTAGCTTACGAGAAACAATCGATAGAAGAAAAGAAAGAAAGAAAGAACTTTATTTGAAACAGAGAGCGAGGAGTCATGTAAAGTCTGTTTTTTAATCTCAGATACTAAATTGACAGATTCTGGACAGTTCATCAACAGTCGACGTATCGTTCTATTGGCGGGGAAATCGACTGTTGATGAACCGTTCAGAATCTGACAATTTAGTATCTGAGATTAAAAGCAGACTTTAGTGTTGCCGCACATTACACTATCGGTTGTCAATAGGACAAAAGTTGAAGAGAGGTCGTTAGTATCGATAGTCTGTCGGTAACAATATTTATGTTTGGTAAGGCCTCTACACACCAAAGCCGCTGACCCGGCGGCATAGCCCGGCGGCCTAGTGCCGGCGGGTTAACATAGTACAACAAAATGAGGCATGATTGTACAAAATCACTCGCTCACAAGTTGTAGCACCGAACGCTCGTCTTTTTGCTAGCAAAAATCAGTGGCTGTCAACCTTTTACATTCAATAATTAATCAAATCATGTTGTGTGCTGACTGCAATACGACATCTGGGGACGGCGCCAATTGCTCTAATTGTCACAAGGATTTGTGTTTCTCCTGTTCCAACCTTACGGAAAGGGGATACCGCAACCTGGGGTCCGAACGTAGAGCAACATGGAAGTGTCCGAAGTGTCGTATCTCGTCCCCGAGGATTCCGAGTCCATCTCTGCAGAGGAACGATGGTGCCCTCGAGGAGATCCTCAGTCGGCTCGACCTACTGACACAAAAGCTGGATGTACTGCCCAAACTTATTGCTGATGTCAATGACTTGAAAACCAACATGCAAGAGGTCATTAAAAGCTGCGAGTTCGCATGCCTCAAGGTGGACGACTTCGCGACCAAGCTGGATGACTTAAGCGGCCGTGTTGGCCAGTTGGAGGAAGTCAAGAAGATGGTGGAGGTCTCTCAGGTAGCCGTAGACTCGCTGAAACAGGAGAGCGCTGAGAGAGACCAATGGTCGAGAATGAATAATGTGGAGATCAAGGGTGTGCCACTGAAAAGCACTGAAAATCTTTTTAAGATCGTCGAATCACTTGATGAGCATACTAATTTCAGCATTTCTAAGTCTCACATTAACTTTGTCTCTCGCATCCCATCCTTTCACGGCAAAGATAAATCGATAATACTTGGCTTTGTTAATCGCTACATTAAGGAGGATTTCATTGCAGCGGCCAGAGGGAAGAAAAATATACTAGCCTCTGACATCGGATTTGCTGACTCAGATCACCGTATATTTGTTAATGATCACCTATCGTCAGGTAACAAAAAACTTCTAAATGAAGTTAAGTTACTGGCGAAGGAAAAAAATTGGCAATACGTATGGGTAAAACATGCGAAAATCCATGTCCGAAAAAATGAAATGTCTCCGGTTTTGGTCATTAAATCACTAAATGATTTAAACAAATACAAATAGTCAGTTACCTTATACATATAATTACACTATTTCTATTCATAGTAAATATTTGTAATTGTTCCAAATTGTTTGCAATCTCTGTCTGCCTATCGCTTGACCATTTTTTTGTGCCGCTTCTTATCTTTTGTGCTCGCCTCGAAACCCTTTTGTTCGTAATCGCTACCTGCTGCCGCTCGCCCATTACTTGTTTTTTAACAAATCATGCCAATATTATATTAGCTTCTATTGCATTGCGTATTACATGTTATATTAGCTTACTTGCCGTACTTGATGTTTTGTGGTGTACTATGCTGTTTTGCCGAACTGTGACTATAATATTATTATGTTTACCGACTTTAGTTGTGAATTACATCGATATTTTTTTAATTATTTTTTACACGTATTTAAGTGTTCTGCGTTATACTTTAATAATAACACTAAGTACCTACGTTAGTGTGTGTTTATTAAGCTATTGTTGTAATATTCTATCCCCATGAGTAATTTATGTATTTATTATCAGAATGCCCGTGGACTTCGTACTAAAACTAATATTTTCAAACACAATGTTAGACTTAATAACTACGACATTATAACTATAACAGAATCCTGGCTGCTAGGTGGTATATCAGATGGTGAACTTTTTGACGAAAGGTATTGTGTATGGCGCCGTGATCGCGACTATGCAGCTACTGGGCAGACCAGGGGCGGGGGGGTCTTGATCGCAGCTAAGAGTGAGCTCCACGCATCTCGGCGGGTGGAATATCAGTCCTCAGCCGAAGATATATGGGTGACGATTCGCTCCCCCGACACACGGCCGCGCGGTGGGTCACCTAATATCCAACTTTGTCTGCTGTACCTATGCTCCGATAAAAAAGACTTATCTTTTACAGCGCAGTTACATAACTATCTCACCAAATTATCAGACGTTATTATTATTATTTATTATTATAGCCTTTATTTCCCAAATTGAAATAACTGTTTACATAAACATGACATAATTATACATAGACATTTCATGCAACTTAATAATAATTTCTAATCATTTAAATATTTAAATAACATTTCATTAATAAATAATAAATTAAATCAATATAAATTTCAACATATCAATCTTCTTTATAAATACCTAGCTTAGTTCTTAATCATATTACTACTTATTCATAATTACTAATTTCTAATCATTTAAATATTTAAATCACATTTCATTAATAAATAATAAATTAAATCAATATAAATTTAATTAGCCTAGCTTAGTTCCTAATCACATTTCTACTTATTAATAATTACATTTCATTCATATTCCTAATAATAATAACTTCAATTTCATTAATAATTTATATAGATTTCATTCCCTAAATATTACGACTATGTATTTTTCTATATCTATTAAATATATATTTACAATTGTATGGTTTGGGACGTCCATAGTTGGACGTAGGCCTCCTCCATCTGTTTCCATTTGTCCCTGTCTCCCGCCAGCCGCGTCCAGGTGCTGCCCGCCAGCTGCACCAGGTCGTCCGCCCAGCGCCGCCGCGGCCGGCCGCGCCCGCGCCGCGCGTCTCGCACCTGCCAGTGCAGCACCCTCTCGCTCCAGCGTCCGTCGCGTACTCGTGATATGTGTGTCCGGCCCATCTCCATTTCAGACTACATGCCATCTTTACGGCGTCAATTAAATTGGTTTTTCGTCTGATGTCTACAGCTCTTACTCTGTCTGTTAGTTTTAACCCCAACATGCTTCGTTCTGCGGATCTTTGAAATACTTTCAACTTGTTAATGATAAGCTTTGTTAACGGCCAAGTCTGGCAGCCGTAGAGCAGTGTAGGGAGAACCACAGAGTCGAAAGCTTTCTTTTTTAGCCTCAGTGGTAATTTTGATTTAAAAACATCTTTTAGCGACCAGTATTTGTTCCAAGCTTTTGCTACCCTTCTTTCCACTTCTTTGATGGCCCAGCCTTGCATAGTAATATTTTGGCCAAGGTATATATAGTCACTGACATAGCTCATTTTAGTTCTTTGAATCAGTATGTCCTTCTGTTCTCCGTTTGTGAGTATACAAGTCTTTTCGGGGTTCATTGCTAGACCGCACTCTCTACTTTGTTCATCTAAGGTACGAAGCATGTATTGTAACTCATCATGATTTTCACTTAGTAGAACAATATCATCTGCGAATCTCAGGTTGCTTAGCCGCTCTCCATTGATGTTCAAGCCAATAGAGTCCCATTCTAACTTTCTAAAGATGTGTTCAAGTAGAGCCGTAAAGAGTTTTGGTGAGACGGGATCTCCTTGTCTCACTCCTCGTTCGATACTAAATGGATCACTCTTCCTTTCTAATTTCAATGTGGCCTTGCTCTTACTGTAGATTTCTTTGAGGATATCAATGTATTGTCGGCAAACTCCTTGTTCTTTAAGAGCCGCCCATAAGGGAGCATGCAGTACCGAATCAAACGCCTTTGCGTAATCAACAAATGCGATGTATATTGTTTTGTTGAACTCTGAGTATTTTTCAATTATTTGAGTCAATGTGAACATGTGATCGACTGTCGAAAAATGAGCTCTGAATCCTGCCTGCTCTCTTGGTTGATTAAAGTCAAGTGTTGGTGTAATTCTTCTAAGTATTAACTGGGTAAATAACTTGTACATAGTCTGAAGAAGGCTAATTGGCCTGTAGTTACCGATTTCTTTCGGATCACCTTTCTTATAGAGCAGGCTAATCGTCGCTGTTTCCCATTGCTCAGGCACTAACTTTTGTGTTATTATATCATTGAACAAGGAGGTTAATAATGGTGTTATTGGCTCTACAACTGCTTTCAACATTTCGTTTGTGATTCCATCTTCCCCTGGACTCTTTGAAGATGCAAGTGAAAGTATGGCATGATTAACTTCTCGCTCTAAAAAGGGTGGTGGTGCGTCATCATCTGCCGAGTTTGATAGTACTAAGTGGGGCAGTGTCCTATCTGTGCTTTTATACAGTTGTTTGTAGAATTCTGACGCTATTTCTACTAGGTCAACACGATTAGTAGAGCTGCACCCCTCTTTATTTCTGAGTGCCGGTATCCATGATCTGAATGTTTGTAGTTGTTTCCTCGCTTGCTTAGTTGATCCTCTCTTCTCTAAGTTTTCTTCTAAAATATTTAGTTTGTATTGTCTTATATTCTTCTTTACTTTATTCTTAATTTGGATGTAGAGCTTAGTTAGTTGCTGTTTTTCATGCTTGGTTTTACCTTGTTTGTTTTGCAGTTCAACCCTTTCCTGAATTAAATTTTCGATCTCGGTTGTTATAAAGTGTGATTTGACGTTTTCGCTTGACACCTTTGGTAACATTGATAGTGTTTTCGTGATTTTTGAAATGATTTCATCGTAGCGTTGTTGTATAGTAGACTAGTAGTAGATTTATCAATATTTTCTGTCAGGAGACGGAAAATATTTTTCATAGACTCTGCTTCTAGTGGTGAGAACTTAGACTTTTTCGTTGTGAATGATTTTCTACTTTTTTTATTTTGCTTCATGTCTATTGAGTATCTACATCGTAGTAGTCTGTGGTCGCTCAGGTAGAGGGTATTCATGACTTGTATGTTTTGAATTTTTTCATTTTTCTTAGCTATGACAAAATCTATCTCGTTACGTGTAACTTGATCTGGAGACCTCCAGGTCCATCTTTGCTTTGGGTTCTTTTTGAAATGTGTGTTCCAGATGTATAGTTGGTTTTCTCTACAAAATTCAAGTAGCCGAGTGCCTCTTTCATTTCTTTTCCCGTAGCCCCATGGGCCCATAGTATTTTTATCTTCTGCCGTTGGGAACCCTATCTTGGCATTAAAATCACCCAAAATTATTACTGACCCTTCGCATTCCTCCATAGCGCTTGTTATTTCAGTGTAAATATTCTCTATCTCTTCTAAAGGGGCTCGGCCGGTAGGAAAATATACTTGAATTAAGTTCATATTTTGAGATGCTCCGATTTTAAGACTTAGTCTCGCGACTCTATCTGAGATTGGTTTAAAATCAATTATATTTTCTTTCAGTTTCTTTTTGATCATGAATCCTATTCCATTTGTTCCGCTTTTCTCTCCATGATACATAAATATGTACTCTTCTTGTTCTAGTATATGTGTATCCTTCTTTTTTACTTCCGACAATCCTAGAATGTCCCACTTGATGTTATTTAAGGCATGATCTAACAGGTAATTTCGGTGCGGATCAACTAAACTTCTTACGTTGAAGGTTCCCAGGTACAAGTCACTTTCCTTTGATTTTGTAGAAATTATGATGGAGGGTTTTGGTCTACTACTCCCGCGGTGACCAGCCGTATTGGGAGAGGAATCTGCTATGGTTTTAGCTGTTTTAGTATGGTTATTGGGTTGAGAGGAGGTGGCCAATGATTGTTAATCTTCGTTTGTCTTTTGTTTAGAGTTCGGTGTTAAATAGCTTTTAATATCTGGTCTGTTTTTCTTTTTAGGTTGGATTTTCTTTTCTTTTCCTTCTTTTTGTCTTTCAGAATCAGTGTCCGAGCTATTTACTATCTCCGGGGACTGCGATAAGGTCCTTTTATTTCTGATTTGCCCATCCTGTCGCATTTGGTCTTCATTTGGTTTCTTTGGTAGAGTAATTATTTTTCCAGATCGGATAATGGCTCTATTACCTAGCTCTCTTTGACGGTCTAATTCCTTTTTTAGTACTTGACGTTCTTGGAGTGCCTTTTGAGTATAATCTTCATTAATGTATATCTGTGAGTCTTTTAGGTATTTTTTGTGCTTAAGTATTTCAATTTTTTTCCCCAATGTTGTAACTGACAGAATAACAGGTCTTATTTTATCGCTTTTTTTCCCCAGTCGGCGCACGGATTCGATTTCCGATTTATTACAGGGAACTTTCATAGAAGAGTTTATAATTTCCAGAATCATATCTTGTAGTTCTTCGTAGCTGTGCTCCGACTCATTGAGTCCAAAGATAATTAAGTTCTTTCGCCACATCTGCCTATTCATTTGCTCAATAGTAATTTCTTGCAATTCAATTTTTTTCTCAAGTTCAATGGTTTTCGATTCCATAGCGTTAAATTTTTCGTCTATTTTGTGTGTAATAGCCTGTTTTATATTCTCCTCCATATTCTTCATTTCTAATTTTTGTGTTGCTAGGTCTTCTTGGATTTTTTTAAGTATTTTCATCATTTCATCCATTTTGTAGGTTTTAGTGCCCTCTAGCGTTGAGTAGCTGTACTTCTTGATTAGCTAGTTAGAACTCTTTTGTGTTGTTGATGTAGTTTGGCTACTTGTTATTAGATGGCGCTGTTAAATGTATGGTTTCGTGTACTTGCTGAGTAATTCTTTGTAGGTTATAAAAAACAACAAATGTTGAAAATAGTTGGTTTTCAGACACTTATTTGAGTACTAATCAACAAACTAACCTTTTTATCCTCGTCCAGCACGAATTCTTTGAAAAAGATGACTGCATTCAAAGTAACGGTCTATAACGGTCTCTTCACATTTATTTGCACTTTTCGTACTTAATTCCCAATGTAATCGGCTGCTAACAATAATCCTTTTGTTTTGGCACTTTTTAGACGTATTGGATACTTTTTTGAGTAGGAATCTCCAATAAAACTTAGAAAAACTGTAATTTTTGCACTGAGCGTTTGTTTACATGAGCACACCAGCGCCCTCTCATCAATCAGACGTTATTAGTGACAATGAAACGGATATTTTTTTGGTTTTAGGTGACTTTAACATGAGTTCTATAACCTGGTCCCCTTCACATGAAGGTTTTATACCAAGTAATTTATGTTCTGATTATATGATAGATTTTATTGACACTATTAATACTTGCAACCTACAACAGTACTGTGATATCCGTAACGCTCATGGCCGTATCTTAGATCTGGTCTTGTGCACCCGCGCGGTGTCGGTGCAGGCCTGTTTGGACCCGCTGGTGCCCGAGGATCCCCACCATAAGGCTCTGAGTATCAATGCATCATTCGGTAACTTTAAACCGTTAGCTAGTGTTCCGCACAAACGATATTCATACAACCGTGGGGATTATTCAGTAATAAATAAACTTATGAGTAAGACGGACTGGACCATCCTGTTGAGCGCAGCTGATTTAAATAACGCGGTTGAAGTGTTCTATAAATTTATTTTTGATTTAAGGGACACCTACATTCCTACCCATAGTCAGTCTAGGTTAAAGTACCCTCCATGGTATAACAGCTCTCTCATAAAGATGGTTAGAGAAAAGTACAAATATTTGAAAAAGTTTAAAAATTACAAAAATTTATCAGACGAATCATCGTTTCGCCTTCTGAGAGACCGAGTCAATAAAACCGAGCGACATTGTTTCTCAGCCTATATTTCAAACATTGAAAATTCTATTAAAACAAACCCTAAGGCATTCTGGTCGTACTTAAAAAGTAAAAACAATAATAGTACATTTCCCTCTTCCATGTCTCTTGATGGTGTAACTTCTGACACTGGCCAAGGTATTAGCGAACTTTTTTCATCATACTTTCAGTCAACTTTTTTGAACCACTGTAATAGTAATATTTCCTCTAGCAACGCTAAACAGAACTTATTTAATAATATAGCCCCCTCTAACTCAAATTGCGATATTGGCTCAGTGGAAATCAATGCATCTGAGGTTGAGAGACTACTGCGTTCATTAGATCTGACCAAATCTGCAGGGCCTGATACCATACCAGCCGTTTTCTTAGTAAATTGTGCATCTGAATTAAGTGTACCGGTTGCATTACTCTTCCAACGCTGTATCAATGAAGGTATTATGCCGTCTCGCTGGAAAGCCGCCTTTATTTCACCAATTCATAAAAAGGGCTCCAAAGACTGCGTCGAGCACTACAGACCTATATCCAAACTGTGTCTACTGTCTAAGATCCTGGAGCGCATTATCTACACGCAGCTCTACAGCGCTCTGAAGCATACGTTTAGTCCAGCCCAACACGGTTTTCTAAAACAAAGATCCACGGTCTCTAACCTTTTAATTTTTAGTGACTTTGTTACAAGTAATATGGATAACGGTGATCAAGTCGACGCAATATACACTGTTTACAGTAAAGCCTTTGACCGAATAGACCACTGTTTACTCCTGAACAAGCTTCATCTTGCTGGCATTAGAGGTAATCTATTCAGATGGTTTACATCCTATGTTAGCAATAGGTCTCAGGCGGTTGTACTTAATGGTTACACTTCTGCTTGGAGAAATATCCCTTCTGGAGTACCTCAGGGGTCTCTGTTAGGTCCCTTACTATTTATTGTTTTTATCGGCGACATTGACACCTGTTTTAAAAACTCCTCATATTTACTTTTTGCAGACGACATGAAAGTATTTATGGTCGTCAATAATGCTGCTGATGCCTTATGTCTGCAAGAGGATCTATGTAGACTTGACCGCTATTGCGTGAGTAACAAGTTAGACCTAAATGTCGCCAAGTGCTACTGTGTTACCTTTTCTAGAAAGAGACATTTGTTCGAAGCTTCTTATACAATCAAAGGTCAAAACTTAGCAAGGGCGCTCTCATCGCGTGATTTAGGTGTCACCTATGATAGTAAATTACTATTTGATCAGCATATTGACCATATTGTAAGTAAAGCGTCCAAATCTCTTGGTTTTATTATGCGAGCCTCTAAGCCTTTTAAATCAATGAAGACTGTAAAGCTGCTGTATTGTGCGTATGTTCGAAGTCATCTTGAATATGCCAGCCAGATTTGGAACCCTCAATACGATGTTTACATAAATAGGCTGGAGAAGATACAGAGGAAGTTCACACGCTACATCGGATTTAAATTTAAGATTCCCTACACCGACTACGAACACCGCTGTGAACGCCTCCATCTCCTTCCCCTTAAACTCCGTAGGACAGTAGCAGACGTTATTTTCCTTTTTAAAATAATTAGAGGTTACGTAGACTGTCCGGAGCTGCTCCAGATGGTAAACTTCCATGTCCCAACCAGACCATCCAGGAAATTTAAAACCCTCCACATACCTGCTTGCAGCACTAATTTCCGTCAAAATTTCTTTTCCTTACGAGCAAGTAATGCAATTAACAGTCTCTGCAACTCAAGCGAGGTCGATATATTTGGCAGTAGTTTGGAAACGGTCAAAGCAATTTTTATCCGCAATTTCGTGTCGTCTTTGGCGTAGCGGCAGTAGTAGTGTATTATTATTATATTATTAAGCCGTGCACGTTGCTTTGTATAAATGTTTCATGTCATTGTATAGGTAAGTATTTGGTATGTTTACTTTTAAATGTATATAAAAAAAAACTATAGAAATTATTTATTAATTAGTTAGTTATTGAGTTAAAATTTAGATAGGTAGTTAAATTACTATATTTACGTTTAATAACAAAAACTATGTTACATTATTGTTAGCATAATTAAGTATGAGTGTACAATCTTGTGATCTTTATATTATTAAGTTGTATATCAGTGAAAACTGATCATTGGCTTTTAGTTACACTTTACAATTGCTATCCAACTATTAATAGCTGTAAGTTTTCCTCAAATGTAAAATAAAAATAAAAATAAAAATAAAAATAAAAATAAAAATAAAAATAAAAATAAAAATAAAAATAAAAATAAAAATAAAAATAAAAATAAAAATAAAAATAAAAATAAAAATAAAAATAAAAATAAAAATAAAAATAAAAATAAAAATAAAAATAAAAATAAAAATAAAAATAAAAATAAAAATAAAAATAAAAATAAAATAAAATAAAATAAAATAAAATAAAATAAAATAAAATAAAATAAAATAAAATAAAATAAAATAAAATAAAATAAAAATGAGGCCGGCGGGTTGATCCGGCGGCCTGAGCCGCCGGGTCAGCGGCTTTGGTGTGTAGAGGCCTGTACATAGCAGGACAATCATCATCATCGTCATCTCAGCCATAATACGTCCACTGCTGCACCTTGCTTAATGTTCTCCACCTTGTCCTATCGAAGGCGGCCCGCATTATAGATAGACAGAGTTAGCATTTGTACACCAAAAAAATATAATTAAATAGCTGTTCCCGCGCGCTTTGCTTCGCCTTAAAAAGTTTTCCCGTGGGAATTCCGGGATAAAAAGTAGCCTATGTTCTTTCCCAGGGTCTAGACCATATGTATACCAAATTTCGTTCAAATCCGTTCAGTGGTTTTGGCGTGAAAGAGTAACAGACAGACAGACAGACAGACACAGTTACTTTCGCATTTATAATATTAGTTAGGATTAGGATTAGGATTAACAAGTTGTAACTTGACTTGCTTGAATTAGAGTACAAAAGGCGGTCTTATCACTAAAAGCGATCCGAGGACTTGACTAGATAATTCTATCGGTAACTTGAATGCAACGACGACGACTTGAGTCTGACTGCTATATAGTCCCGGGTTCGATTCCCGGCTGGGGCAGATATTTGTTTAAAGACAGATATTTGTACTCGGGTCTTGGGTATTTATCTATCTACAGTATGTATTTGTGTAGATATATCAGCTGTCGCATACCCATATTACAGGCTCTGCCTAGCTTGGGGTCGGATGGCCGTGTGTGAGATGTCCCCATACATTATTATTGAACTTAACTGCCTCTGTGGTCTAGTGGTAGAAGCTACGCTTCATGGCCCAGAGGTCCCGGGTTCGATTCCCGGGTGGGACCATAAATTTGTGTTTCTAAATTGTGGTTATAAGTTTGGTTAGGACATAGAAGGCTGATCACCTGATGTCCGAAACAGTGAAACGATCCATGCTGCTGGATGGGCATGTAAAGCAGTCGGTCCTGCGCCTAGCTCTCTCCAGTCGTTCAATCCGTCCCATTGGGCTATGAGAGTGATGGAACAGAGAGTGCTCCTGTGTACTGCGCACACACTTGGGCACTATAATCTACTCCTGCGTAGATGGCTGATCTCAAATGTGATTGGCCGCCGTAGTCGGAATTCGGCTAGGAGGACATTATCATTATTGAACTTAGTTTCTCGTAAGCCAGAGTGACCCCCTTGTACCTAGTTTCTACTTTATTTAAACTTACTTAAGTGTATAATGGACTAAGTGAATTCGTGTTTAAGGATGCTGTTAGTAGAGCTTTGTTTTTGAGAGTACTTTAGTTATGGCTACACCGGTTAGTTAGTTTCCATTCATTCATAATGCTTGTATGTATGTACTGAAAAAACTTATTTACCTACTTTTTTATATACTGCGTTTCTAAACCCTTTCTTCATTGGATGGAGACCCGTGCTCCAGCAGTGAGGACGTGATGGGTCGTGATGACCGCGTTTATTTTGTTTTCACAACGAGTGAAATGGATTTTTGTTAGTCCTAAATGGCTGTTAGCAGGTAGGTACTTAAACTGACACCCTGAGCTGAAATTTTGCAAAATATACTTAGATACCTACCTAAAATTAATAGTATGTCAATTGTATTTAAACACGAGGAAATGACATATTATTTGCCTACCAAATAATTATCAACAATGATATTTCCTAGTGTTTACATCAAATCCCCAAAGGGCAACCAAAGATCGCGGGAAAATCTAGTACTCACATATTACAATATGGGGGCACGGCAATACCCCAAGTCCCACCAATTCGAGCAAAAACAGCCGTACCGTCCCTTTTTCGAAACAGTTCTGGCCAATTTTCAGGCCTTTTTTGACCCCCTATAACATTGTTGTGGAAAGAAACAGATGACTGCAAACTTTATTTACCTGATCCACCGGTTAACCAGCGCCATAGGCACCATCTTCAGCGTGAACCGTTGAGTCTCCGCGTACTGGATCATCTTGTAGGCCATCAGGAAGCCTCCCATCACGAAGAAAGGCGGCCTTATTGCCAAGAACCACTTTCTCCCAATCCTCCTTCTTTTTCATTCCCGCTACTCCTCCGAGGAGTCTGGGGCTGACACCAGGCGCGAGGCGCTTCCATCCTTCTCTGTCGGTGGCCTACAGTTTAGCTCTGGCCACAGTTTCCCTTTCTCTTGAGCCTCGCTGACTATGAACCGCTTCCAGTTATGAGCTTGGTCGGAAGAAATTGCTTCTTAGTAATAAGGCCTCCCATGTATACATAGGTACATCATTTTTAAGTCTGATTTCGAAACTGTGCCTTTAGTTTATAATGATGAAGTGTTAATAAATAAATACTTATTAATAAACTGTACCTGATCCACCGATTAACCAGAGCCATGGGCACCATCTTCAGCGTGAACCGATGCGTCTCCGCGTACTGGAACATCTTGTAGGCCATCAGGAAGCCTCCCATCACGAAGAAGATTTGGACTATGACGCGTGCGTTGAACAGGAGCGCTTTGAAGAAGTCGTCGTAGGACTGGGGAAGAGGAAAAGTCAAAGTCAAATGCTTATTCGTCGTAAAAATATAAAATTTTCTAATGAATGTATTTTTTACAAACTACTCTAGTTAAGCGCTTGTACACGAAACTTGTGCTTGTGTTGGGGTCCACCAACCCGCACTAGACCAGCGTGGTGGACTAAGCCTATACCATTCCTTCAATGGAAGGAGACCCGTGCCCCAGCAGTGGGGACGTGATGGGTCGGATGACAAGAAACTGAGTTGCGACGTCGCATCGCAAAAACCTGCGACAGTGTGCGACAGTAATCAAGCATTCGCCCTGAAAAACTGTTAAAATGACAGTCACCTGTCAGCAGCATAATGCAGCATGTGCTGTAGACAATAAGGTCATAGCATTGGTTTTCAGATGGACCTTAGAAGCGAATTCTTTGTTAAAAATTCGTCTTTTTAAGATTTACTGCAAAAACTATTTTTTTGCCTTGTAAGGTTCACTATTAGTATTTACGCCGTGAGGAATATGGATGGAAAGATAAGTACCTAATTAAATATTTTTTATTGTGTACCAAGGTAAGTACATAATGTACCAACCAACCAATGTTTAACTCGACTTTGAGAAATACCGTTCCCTTCATTAAAACATTTCGTTTCCTCCTAAAATTACAATACACACAAAAAAAAAACATTAAATTTACTTCCAAGACCATTTAAGAAAGACATATGTATAAAGCATAATATACGATTTGTAATTTTTAATCTAGGCATAATCTACATAGTTATTAGGTTATTACACAGAGGAAACATGAATCTAAGTTTTACCACATACAATTTATGCTCAGTTTTGTAACTAACTTAGTAACGCAAGCATTTTGAAAGGTGCTTAGAGAATCTGGCCTTAGTTTTGCCCTCAAAAAGGTGCTGGCTGATAAAATTTAATATTTAATTTAAAGGAAATGTTACAAACTGAAAAATGAAAATTAAGAAATTATAAATAATAGACAGGGTGACTAAAATCAATATCGAATAAAAAATAGCTTCATATTTTATAAACGGCTGACAGTCAGACAGGCGGACAAAAAAAATATATTATTATAAGGCTTCTCTGTGTTTAGCTATTGAGATACAGAACTCAAAAAAAGAGCCACTAGTCTGATTATATTAAAAACGAAAGCAAACAAACAACATCACAGAGGCCATCTATCTATCGAACTTATAATACCTATCCCCCTTTTTTATCGCCACGACAATCACAACTCATATTTTTGTATATAAAAATTTAAACCATCGTTGCCATTTTTCCCTTGCCGCTTAAAATTTTTGTGGTTTTTTAAACACAGTATAATGGTTGCATAATAATTGTTTTTGAGGCTTTGACATGCAAACAGGGCAACATGTACTCTGTCATTTGGAGGGAAACATTTTTGCGTACATTCTTTGTCACTTTGTATAATATCATTTAAAATTTTCAATGTGGGAACGCGAAAAAGTATATTAAACATTATGAAAATATCGTCACAAAACCAAAACTTAACCTACACAGTATGTACAATATGCAGGTTGTTGCAAAAGTGGTAAACTAAGCCGGAGCGGTGGTAGCTCAGTCGGGTAAACGCCCGCTTCTCAATCAAGAGATGCGGGTTCGAATCCCGGCGCTGACATGTACCAATGAGTTCTTTTAACTTAAGTACAATGTATACCATCGCTCTTACGGTGAAGGAAAACATCGTGAGGAAACCTGAATATCTAGATCTAGCACATCTAGATATGTGAACCCACCAACCCGCAGTGGACCAGCGTGGTGGGAAATGGTCCAAGCTTAGGAAGGCAGTTTAGACCTTGGGGATATGCACAAAGGTTCCACTCGAGAGAGCCAGGTGCAGGTACTTACACCCCCACAGAGAATAGAATAGAATAGAATAAATAGCCGTCGGTGATTCAGGTCAATCACCCCCTCATCCATCAATCATTTGGGAATTCAGGACATAAAATGTACCGTGACAACATGTTTTTATGGGAAAGCGAAATAGATTTTTGAAAAATTTCTAATGTGAAAACTAACGTTGAACTGAATGATCCGCTTTGTTTAACATCCTAACTAATCCTAACTAATATTATAAATGCGAAAGTAACTGTGTCTGTCTGTCTGTCTGTCTGTCTGTTACTCTTTCACGCCAAAACTACTGAACGGATTTGAATGAAATTTGGTATACATATGGTGTAGACCATGAGAAAGAACATACGCTACTTTTTATCCCGGAATTCCAACGGGAAACTTTTTAAGGCGAAGCGAAGCTCGCGGGATCAGCTAGTCCTGTATAAATCCCTCGGCACACCCTGGGTTTGACAACTGATCTGACTGGCTAATCCTTTCACCACGGTGTCAAAGGTTAGTTCAGCTGTATTTTTTGTCAGCGACACGCTAAAAAGAAGACGTAGATATGACCGGGGTAGCACCACTTTAGCTTTCAGATTTTAAAGACCTATTCTGTATTATCGGCCAGTTTTGCAACACCCTGTATACAGTGGCAATCAAATAGCGCAATCTGATTTTGCGGTCAGCAATTTTAAACGTTTCAAAACCTACGTTGTAATATTGTGATTCCGTGTAGCTAGTCAGTGCAAATTTAATTTATATGCAGTATATAGCGGTAACATGCGAACTAATGTTTAATCTGTGCTATAACGATATTTTGTTAGAGCGGTTAAAATTATAGTCAATTTATTATAAATGAATCCTTCCCCACTGTTCCCTATTCCACTATTCAAATCTCTAGTATACAGGTTGTTGCAAAAAAAAATACCAAAATGGGGTGACTCTGAACTAATTTTGTTGTACAAGTCATAATAGTTCGCAAAAAAAAAGTTCTCCATTGTAAAAAATTACGTGAAAAAAATTTCTATGTGAAAGAAAATAATATTTTTTATGTGAATTTTCAAAACTTGTAGAACAAAAGTTGATCGTAATAACCCCCTTTCGGCTTAGTATATCTTTTTGCAACACCCTGTACAGTTTCATGGACGGACGTGAAATATGACTGTGTATTGTTTTCCTATTTTCGTATTCATATTGGTTATCTACTGTAGAATTACTTGTGAATGGAATTGGGATTTATGCGATTTATACGTATTGAAGATTTTGCAGCGTACAATTAAATAGTTTGCATACAATGTAGTGATGAGAGAAAATCTAATAGGAACTTATGGGACACCCTGTATAAGTTCATTGATCTTAATTCATTATGTCGTTTCGGTATTACAAACTAAAAATATTAATATTGTGTTTTTTTTATTGGGTTCATTTTGTGTTCGCATTTTGTAAGAGGACTTTGTCATTGCCCGTGAATTATACATTCAATGAGAGAAAACAATAAATAAAACATAAACATTACAATTTTTACGAGGCCTACAGCCTTATTATAAACCTTATAGAGTTATATTTGACCGCGGCACGGTCAATCCATTCTCTATTGAGCAACAAAATTGGCCTTCCTTTTGCCGTAACATAGCTACCACGTTTTGATAAATAAAGATAATTTTATTCCATTTTTTTTGTCTTTGTGGCTTTATCATAATTATTTGGCTTATCATCTTTCTTAACCAAATTATGTAATTAGTTACTGATTAAGTTTTTTGTAAAATCGGATCGCGGTTATTAGTAATGTTGTAGGACTTTTGGTTTTTTGATCCGTGGTTAACTCAACCATTGGTCAAAAATCATAACTAACTATTGGTTATCAACGAAATTCATGCATCTGGCATATTCATAACTTATGTTGTACCTAACTTGATGTCTCTATTAGTGAAACCCGAAGGAAAATTAAGATAATAGTAAAAATTACCCATGAGTGCCCTTGAAGTAAAGGTTCCTCAAGGTCAAAGTCTCAAAGTGCTAAAACAGCAACTTTAATCGTAAACTCTTTTTATTATGAGCACACAAAATATATAAACATATTAATTTCGCAAAATTATTACTCATGTTAACTCAATAAGGTTTTTATTCGCGTGAAGACTAGTGACATAATAAAATTGAACGAGAAAAGTGAGGTGCGGCCACCAAAACGTATAAAAAAAAACCCGGTCACTGGAACAGTATAGCGGAGTGTGGTACAAGGTTATCAGTTTTTTTATACGTAACTACATAATTTGAGAGTGCAAAAAGATATCCCGTAATAATATTATGTGTGTGCTTAACTGATTAGTATACAGTGTGTTGCAAATTTGGTATAGTAGGGTGAGAGGGGGTGACAATGACATCACAATTTTAACAAACGACTTTTTGAATATTTTTTTTACAAAAAAACATATTACTCTCTATAACAAAAAGTCCGTGATCTGCAAAATATTATCTACTAAATTACGGTCTGAAATCGCTCATAGCGATTTTTTCAAGACATCCTATTCTACAATAAAACATTTCTTACTGGTACGTTTTCTATTCCTAAAGTTGAAATTCGAAAAAAAGTAAGATTCGTGTAAATATACCTACCTAATTTGTTTGTATTAGGTATATTTACACGAATCTTACTTAAATATTTGCAATACTTTGGCCGTTGGCTCACTTGTTAATGTTATATCGACCATGAAGCGCATAGTTCATTGAACTGCTTCGCCTCGGTCCTAACTCCTACTATACATGACTTTTACCGTAGATTAACAATATTACGAACAAGATGGAGTGTGCGGTATCAGTGCAAAATAAATGTCTTGAAATCCCACTTCCACGCAGCTCTTATTTTTAATTGGTCCGGTTAGAAGATTTGTGACTTTATTCATTGGTACAAAAAAAAAAAAAAACACGCACTCACGCCTTGTACTAATGTACTCCCTTGCGGGGTAGGCAGAGGTGCATTGCTGCACCCACTTTTCGCCAGAGTGTATGTTAGTCCCAATGTAATAGTGGGCGGGCCTATTGCCATTTTACGGGCACATCCAAGACCCGAGAACAAATATCTGTGTTTAAACAAATATCTGCCCCAGCCGGGAATCGAACCCGGGACCATCGGCTCAGTAGTCAGGGTCACTAACCACTACCTACGCCATTCGGTCGTCGTTTTTTGAATTACAATTACTTTTATTCCAACAAATTGTGTAAGCACATATTATAAGTAGTATTAATAAGTATGTAACTTATTTTGGTAAGATCTTGTAGCCTGTCTCAAGAGAACAATCTTCTTAACTACTTCAGTCTCCAGGGATGTAAAGTCAGTCTCGAATAGTTCATTCAACTCCATTGAAACTTTATTTAATTCCTGCTGTCTATTTTATTTCAAATTCTTTCCTGTATGTTTTTTTAACTCTGTTTTAATAACCTAACCAACGTAAAATTTTGTATCGACATTCTGCTGAACTGATTTTCATGAATCATGGCTAGGAGCACTCGGGATAACATCACTTACGACCCGAACGTTCGTTTCAGCCGTTTGAGAGCTAAAGCTACCATAGACATGGATCTAATACGGGGAAATAATATAAAAAAAAATGTAGACCCAAATATGTATCATTTACAGTGCCACAAACTTATCTGTTCCGGTGACAGCTGACGTAAATGTGTAATATTTCTTCATTCTATTAGATTTTATGTTTGCCAGTAGTGGTAATTCGCTCTTTTGGTTTCAATAAACCCATCTAATCTATATCAATATGTAATTCATTAGTAAATAATGAGATATGCATCAATTTAGTTCGCTCGCTGTCACCGGAACAGATAAGTTTGTCGCACTGTACATTTAACAGACAGTTGTGTATTATATCGACGGTGGAAAGGCAAAATGGTTTAAGCGCCATGACATAAAATGTTCACCAGAGCGATTTAAAGTTTGAAATTTTCGAAAAAAAATCATATCTCTGTAATTATTCTAGCTATGGCTTTGAAAATTAAAATACGTTAAATTGAAATAGTTTTCTATGTTATTCTGTATATAAAATGAATGTACATATTCTATTTACTGAAATAAGGGACATAAGACATAGGCATCTGAAATCTCAGTCAGGTAAAATTGGCTTAAACACCAAGGAGATTTAACCATCACACCAGCATAATGTTTTATAATAATTTATGTTACTTTAAACATTCCATAAGAATGAATTAACCGCCAGACTAAGGCAATTTATATCTAAGATGAATGACTTAAAGAATAAATGAACTTATAATTGGACCTCAGAACTCGAGAACGGTTGAACCGATTTTGGTCTAGAAACATTTGTGGAAGTCCAGGGAAGGTATAAAAGGTAAGAAGGGTAGGGTAGGGTAGGGTAGGGTAGGGTAGGGTAGGGTAGGGTAGGGTAGGGTAGGGTAGGGTAGGGTAGGGTAGGGTAGGGTAGGGTAGGGTAGGGTAGGGTAGGGTAAGAAGCGGTACCTGCGGGCCAGCTAGATTGAAAACAAAAAATTCATAATATCTCACCAAGTCGAGCAAAGAAGCGGCATGGCCGTACCTTTTCTCGAAGCATTATTTTATTATAAACTTTATTAACATATTGTTCACCGCGAAATCACTTTGAGATTGAGATCCAAGTGATCAGCAGGTTTACTTATTCATTAATTAATAATCATAATCCAACCGACATTTCTTCGTCCGTCTCTATGCCACCATTCTGTCACCGCCTTTGTCCACCTTCCGTCCTGCCTTCGAGCCAAGTTTCCTGCCGACTCCCATTTCAGTTCCGTGACCTGCATACCGACGTCGAAGACTTTTGCCTTTTGGTGATTTACCACGCTGGGAATACGGTCTGTAAGCGAAATTCTTAACATGGATCGCTCCATAGCTCTCTGTGCAACTCTGATTCGGTGCACAGTTTCCTTGGTCAGCGTCCATGTATCGGCACCGTATGTTAGTGTGGGCAAGACACATAAGCAATTATCAATCCATAAGCAGCGTCGCTCGCTTTAAACTATCTGTCAGATTCATACAAGATACGCTAGATTTGATAAGCAAGCGACGATGCTTTAGGATTGTTAATGGCTAAGTTTTAGTGGTGGTAACCCCAAAGGACTATCACAATGTGAGTTGGGTCTCACCCGACAGCCGGACCGAGAACCAAATCGACCGACGATTAGTCGAAAATGGAGACACTTCTGGATGTTAGGAATAAGAGGGTTGCTGATGTCAATAGTGATCACCACTTAGTCGATGGAAAAATGTGCTTGAAGATAGCGGGAGTTTAGGAGCAGGCCACAAGATCTGCCAAAGGTGTCGTGTAAATAAGCTGCAGGACCCACAAGTTAGAAGAAAACTTAGTATCCAGATCGGCAACAACTGGCATCAAAGACGTGTTGTTAAAAATTAGCGAAGAAATAATAAGGCACAAGGAACACTTACAGAATGAATGGATGTCTAAAGAAACATGGGATATGATCAACCATCAAGGAAGACTTAACGTCGAACTAGACGACCATTCTAAAGAAGCACTTGCGTACGAGTATTTTCTTTGTGAACTTAATATCAAACGAAATTTATAAAAGGACAAACGCTGCTAGGGGTAACCCTATATCCAGCGATGGTCTCATCGGCTGCCATAGGAAACATGAAGGATCTATACAAAGCATCTTGAAGAACATTGCAACAAAACCCAGGATATCTCCTTGTTACTATGAAAGATTGACTTTCAAGATGGTATGGCCACATTGCCGAAGTTTTTAATGATCCTAACCACCACCTGGGGAGTTGGATGCAGATGCAAATATACCAGGAGCATCTTGTATCTTGATGCATAATCGTAATCATTATGATTAATAAAATCGGCAGGTCTTACAGGCTAGTCAGAGGCCTTCGGGTGGCTTGAAAACGTCTGACAGTTGGGTAGCCCACTTACCCGAAAACTCTCTCAGCACAAGATTGCTTGTGTTGGGGCCCAATAACCCGCGCTAGGCCAACGTGGTAGACTAGGCCTAAACCATTCCTTCATTGGAAGGAGACCCGTGCCGGTGGAGTGGGGACGTAATGGTTCGTGATGAGATTTATGACTATCCTGCATCTTGACAGAAATTTAAATATCCAACCCCCGAATAAGACGAATTGATACGGACCATACGATCGCTGAAGAGTGGCAAAGTACCAGGGAACGATGGATTTCCTACGGTGGCATAAAAAGCAGGATAGATGGAATATACCAGATATTGCACTCTTCAGCGATGGAGGATGATGAAGTGAAGTTAGAGAAAAGTTAATTTAATTCATGTCCAACTTTTTCCTATAAGGTTTGCTTTTCGTTGAAATACTTTATTCTGAAAATTATGGGATACAAACAGGTCGTGGTACTCGTGGTCACTGGTCTTCTATTTCGTATAATTACCTAACAATTATCAAAATCGGTTAAGTTGATCCAGAGATTTGCGCTTGGGAACACATTTTCGGTTAGATTTTTATATAGATAAGAAATCCTGTTTCTGACTAGATTTCGATATAAATTATTTATGAATAAGTTTATTTATGATATATAATTATTATTTTGTATAAAAAGTAATGTCATGTTAATACAATACAAATATTTTACATTAAGAACCATATTGTCATAGAAAAAATATTTTATAAAAAATAAATATTTGGTTGGATCCTTTTAGAGAAACGTTAAAATTCCCTACTTGCATAGAAACAGCAATTTAGGCGAAAGGATCCAAGTGCATATTTATAACTCAATAAATATTAATTATAGCAACACTATTTTTTAGAACCTGTGTAAAGAGTAATATAATAGATATCATAATTTAATGTAGTTATCGGTGATATAATCAAAAAATATTTACAGTTTTATACTGGCGAACGAATCTGAGTTTGTACCTACGTAATTACGCTGCGCACGCGGCGCCAACTGTCGCATAGACGCACGTCCTCTCCCAATGAACGTCCCGGCGGGGTGCTGAAGCGACACCTTTCCAACCGGTCCTATTTATATTATTGGCGTTTTCACACAATATCCTTCTGGATATAACAGCTTAAACACCATAGACCGCTTCATTGCGATTCTTTTGAATTATTTTATATCACTTATATCAATTATCTACAAATCGCAAAAAGCTGCTTAAGTGCCAATTGTACCACTAAACAGATTTAGGTAAAGTTGTATTAACTGCCAAACGCCGCGAGTAAGGCTGACTGGTAAAATGGTTTAAGTGCCAGTATGGCTTCAAATTACAAAATTGTAAAATGTATTAAGTGATTTTATGTTATTTTTGACCAGAAGGCATTTTGTTTTATATCAATTACGCAATCAGGTAGGTCGCTTAAGTAACTAATGATACAAATTCACATTAGTTCAAAATGAATTAAGTCACAATGTTTTACTGTTTTAGTGAGGGTACAATGTTTTATATAACTTTAGTTTTGATCAAGTATGTTTGAACATACAAATGACTAAAAAAGTGGCTCTTAATACAAGAAAAAAGTATTAAGATTTCCAAAATCACCGTTGTCTTAAGCGCCAAAAAGTGCTCAGATCGAAACGAGACCCGCACCATTCGAAAGAGAAAAATCAGGCGATTCCAACGGTATATATAACTCATATTCGCCAAAAGTGGCGGATAATACATTTTGCCTTTCCACCGTCGATATGTAGTTGCTATAGGTATTGAAATAATCTAATACCACTCCTTGCTAGACTAAACGCGGAGTTGTAGCGTGTTATAGCAAATTGGCTGCCGTATTGCACATTTAGTTGAGAAATAGTTTCCTTGCTAGCTTCATATACTGGGAGTTGGGAAGAAGTTTGCATTCCAGTGCTGCCTGCGTATTACTTGATTAAACAGTTTATTATAGCGAGCGAGCGTTGTATGTAGACGTTAGTTCTTGGGAAGCACACACATATAATTAAGTACTCTACATAGAGGTAAGTATATCCTGGATCAGAAGCATCGTGAACATAATTATTGTACATTTGTATACAGCGTGTGCTAAAGTACATAGTAAGTATAGTAAGCCGAAAATAGGTGACTCGGAAGGTCATTCTGAAAACCTAAAAAAAAAGACTCTTAAGGTAAGGGTGGTCCATCCTATAGATCGGTATCGTACGAATCGGACCAAACGGGTTTTCAAAATATAATAATTGGAGAAACTGGAGAAGAAGTGGGCGCACTTGTGCGAATTTCTGTACAAAGAATACTGAATGCGATGCGTCCGTTGCGTACGATTCCGAAAGGTTACCGCTTACCTTTAATGTTACATGGTTCTTGGTGTAGGTACTCACATGTTCGATAAACTCGGGGTTGGCGGTGTAGCCGTACCCTATGAAGATCATCGAGTGAAGCCCCAGGATCATCACCATAGTGTAGAATCTGCCGAGAGAAACAATGAAAAAACATTAGCGGTCATTATGAACCACTTTTGTTCAAAGATTTAAAAAAATACGCGAAAAGAAAATGCTTCTCCACATAGAACAGAAACAATTTAGGTCACGTGACTATAAACACACACACTCACGCCTTGTACTAATGTACTCCCTTGCGGGGTAGGCAGAGGTGCATTGCTGCACCCACTTTTCGCCAGAGTGTTTTGTTAGTCCCAATGTAATAGGGGGCGGGCCTATTGCCATTTTACGGGCACACCCAAGACCCGAGAACAAATATCTGTGTTTAAACAAATATCTGCCCCAGCCGGGAATCGAACCCAGGACCTTCGGCTCAGTAGTCAGGGTCACTAACCACTACGCTATTCGGTCACGTGACTATTTAAATTTATTTCACGAATTTCCAAAATTCGTAGAACAAAAGTTGATTGCCTTTACTGGTATCAGTTTGCGTAAGTTTGAGCGTTGTGCGTATGTTTTGATAGTTTAAGTATACGCAAATATGTGCGTTTTTGTTAATCACTATTGTTAATCATTATTGTTAATCAATATTATCATTAATCACACTCTAAGGGCTGATTTTTCTATTCTAAGAGATGGAGAACCGTTGTGTCTGCCCTTTGCCCCACGGGGGGGTCATAGGACGCCAAGAAGAAGAAGAAGGGCTGATTTTTCAATAGTCAGATAAAAGATATCTGTGGAATAATTCTGATGCTGTCACATCTGAATGTTTGTATTAGACAGTGACAGCAACAGTTTTATTATTCAGATAACATTTATCTGACCATTGAAAAATCAGCCCTAAAACAATACGTCAAATCTTTCAGATAAAACCTACTGTACTGAGTCATTATCACTCATTTTATTAGTACCTCTGTATAACTGTAATAGAATTTCGTCAGTTTATCAGAAAACGTATAAGGTATTAAAGTCTTTAGTTAATAACGTAAGCCCCTTTCACCATACTCTGTTAAATCACAACAAGGAATTAGTTCTTGACTTTTTGACACATCTGTCAAAAATTAAATATGGAGATGATTTATAAATAATAATTGATGACTAGAATGTAACAGGGATGTTAATAATCTAGCAGACTACGGTGAAACTAGGCATAAAGCTTATAATGTGGGTCATAATATATTTAGACCACTATTTGTAAAAACGTTATGGCATGACTAGTGCCGATGAAAACTAACCTCAAAGCCTGGAAGCACTTGAAGAGGCCTCCATCAGCTTTCCCGCCGTATTTCAAAGCCTTCCAGTTCTTCTGTACACAGAACGCCAACACGAATCCGTTACCTAAAACAAATAATTAGATCTGAATACCCATATATTTTTCTAAATGTTAAATATCTGACGACATCTTATACACAGCCATCTGATGCCTAACTAGGCAGAGCTTGTGATATGGGTGTCATACAGCTGATAAATATCTACACAAATAAATACATAGATAGATACATAGATAGTTCCGTCTCTCTCTCGACACGGGTGACATCGGCTCTTACTGTTATTTATCGAAAACGATACAAAATGTCGCAAAAACCGCTCGAAAACTTAGTACGTGAACTGCAAAAAACAGTGACATTGCTAATAAGCAAAGTGAGTTCTCTCGAAACTAAAATAAGTGAGCAAAATGCGCTATTAATTGCCCAATCAAAAATAATTAACAATATTAGTGAGTGCGGTAGTTGTGAATCCGTGTCCACCCCGCCTCCAGCCGCTGCAGCGCCCGCGCTTAAACTTGTACGGCAAGCGCGTTTAAAAGCAGCTACAGCGCTTAAAGCTGGAAGCAGTCAGCGGAGATCATCGCCGAGTACTCGCCAGGCGGGAGCTGAGTCATCCACGACGCGGGCCGAGAGCGGCCGAGAATCAACGAGCGCTTCCCCCACCACGCCCGCAGCCCCGGCCGTGCGCTCGCCGGCCAATTATGCGGCCGCGGCCAGCAAACCAGCGGAAGATGACTCAAGTAAACAAATACGAAAGACGACGGTGACGACTAACCAGAATGATAATGACGGTGGCTCTTGGGTAGTGGTTAACAATACCAAACGCAAAAAAAAGCCACAAACCATCATTGTCGGTTCGGGATGTGAGGATAATGAACTCCAAACAGTCGAAACTATAAAATATTTACAGGCTTGGTCGTTCCGACCCGAGACAACGGAGGATAATGTTAGGCACTTTCTGAATAAAGTCGCCAAATCAGACGACTATTTTATTGAAAAACGCGTTCTAAAAACAGACAGACATGCATCTTTTGTAATTGGCATTCCCGAGAGCCTGTATACGAACTTCAAATCGCCCACTGTATGGCCCCCGCGCGTCAAGCTAACGGACTGGTTTCAAAGACGTCCCCGCGGCTCGCAAGAGCGGCAGCGGGGCGACTCCAGACGAAGTGACGAATGCCCCACACCGCCATCCACCGCCGCGCCGGCCCGAAAATAGGAATGTTTCGTCGTTAACTACTACTCCTGGAACATCATCAGCGAGTGTCCCTAGTCCTTCCGAGATGACACTTCGAATTTGGTACCAAAACATCCGAAAACTGGATAATAAAATTGCAAGAATCGAATATTTATTGCAAACAATGTATGATTGTGAGATACTATTGTTATCAGAACACTGGATGAAAGAATGTGAAATTGATAAGATCAATATTTTTAACTTTAACTTAGTTTCTAGTTACTGTCGGCCTACCCGTGAACATGGTGGTGTTTGTATCTATGTTAATAAGCGTATGAATGTAATAGATAGGTCAGACATTCGAAAATTCTCTGTAGAAATGCACTGCGAAATAACAGCAATCGAGTGCGTCGACATAGATTTAATAATAATGTGTGTTTATCGTTCTTGCACAGAGGGCGACTATGATATTTTTGTGTCTCAGCTGAGGCTAGCGCTGGACTCATTAGTTCATGAATCATGCAATATCCTCGTAATGGGTGATTTTAACGTAGACCTACTCGTACCGTCCGCGCGTAAGCGTGAATTACTTGGACTTATATCTGAGTTCAACCTGAGTTCCCGGGTGCGGTTCCCGACGCGCGTGCAGGGCGGCTCCAGTACGTGCCTGGACCACGCCTACACTGACCTGGACGCCGCCAGGACCGACGCCTCCGCAGCACACTCGGACCTCTCGGACCATAAAGGTATTTATTTTAAAATAAAATATTTAAAAAAATTTTGCAATGTTAGACACATCAAAAAACGTATTTTAACTGACGCTAATATTAATAAATTTCTGGATAACTTACCATACTTAGATCTCTCACGGTTTGATAATATAAATCTAAACATCTTCATAGATGAAATCATTCAGCTTTTTCACAATTATTGTCCAATAAAAAAAGTCCCTGAATCGTATAAACATTTCTCGTGGAAAACAGAAAATATTTTAAATACGTTTAACATCTTGCAGATGTTGCAAATGTATAAGGACCACTATACTACAAATCATGATATTAAAGAACTTTACATGGAGTATAAGTCTAAATTTAATAAAGAGGTGAGGGCGGCTCGTCGTGATTGCATAAACTCAACCATTGCTCACAGCTCCAACATATCACGGTCATTATGGACTGTCATAAAATCGGAGACATGCAAGGGTCCCGCTATGAATCCGTTGACAATATTACAGAAATGTGTATTAGGGCCGTCGGGCTCGGCGCGCTCACTGGCGTGCCGCCTCAACGAGTACTACATATCGGTGGTGCGCGACACGGCGCTGCGGCCGCGCCTGCCCGCCGCGCTGGCCCTGCTGCGCGCGCGCCGCCCCCCGGAGCCCTCCTCCATGTTCCTCGTGCCCTACACGGTGGACGAAATTCAGGCAACTATAAAACGAATTAAGAAAAAACCAACCAAAGATGCTTACGGATTTCCGTGTGACTTACTTTGCAGATTGCCCGATATAATATTAGAATGTCTTTGCAGACTTTTTAATGAGAGCGCAACCGATGGCATATACCCTTCGGCTCTCAAATTAATAAGAGTCGTCCCAGTCTGGAAGGGCAAGGGTAGCAAAACTGAGATGGGGCGGTACAGACCGATCGCACTCGTACCGGCCATCTCTAAAATATTTGAGACAGGCCTCTGCAGCAGGCTAATGGGCTTCCTGAACCGGAACAAGGCGCTCTGCTCGGAGCAGTACGCGTACTGCCCGGGGCGCTCCACCGTGTGCTGCGCGCGCCGCCTGCAGCGCGAGCTGCTCGCGCGCCTGGAGCGCCGCCCGCGCCGCCGCGTCGCCGCCGTGTTCGCCGACCTCTCGCGCGCGTTCGACCTGGTCGATCACTCCCTCATTATCGCGAAACTGGAACACTATGGCGTCCGTGGACAGGTACTGGACGTATTTAAATCCTTCTTAGCCAATAGAACACAGGTGACGGAGGTGGACGGTGAATCATCCGAGCCGCTATCGGTTGGTGACAGGTCGGTCCCGCAGGGCTCCAACGTAGGTAACACCCTCTTTGTCATCCTGATGAACGATCTGCCAGGAATCTCGGAACGCGCCACATTTCTGATGTACGCCGACGATATCTGTGCGATTGTAGATGGTAAGGATGACCTGGAGCTGACCACGAACCTGGAATCAGTCATTGACAGTCTCACTGGATGGTTTTCGGCAAATGGGATGCAGTTGAATTTGGAAAAAACCCAAGTACTGCGATTCTCCCTGCGTGGGCAGTCGTGCGGCGACGCGGCCGCGCCCGCGCTCGTGGTGGGCGGGGTGCCGCTGCCGGCCGCCGCCGCCGTGCGCTTCGTGGGCTTCACCGTCGACTCTGCGCTCCAGTGGGGCCAGCATATAGATGCCCTGTGCTCCAAACTCGGTAGTGCGTACTATGCCCTATCAAGGCTTTCCGCCACCTTAAGTAAAGAGCATATGGTGACTGCCTATTACGGCTATTTTCACTCTTTGCTTACTTATGGCATAGACCTATGGGGCGTGTCCGCAGACTGCAACAAACCATTTATACTGCAGAAGCGAGCAGTCCGCCGCGTGGCCGGGGCCCCCGCCGACGCGCCGGCGCGACCACTGTTCATCGGCATGCGCATCCTGACAGTGCCGTGCCTTTACATTTTAGAAGTCCTAAAATATGTAAAGCGCAACCCCAATGAGTTCCCAGACTTCACTTCAGGGGATCGCAGATTCGCCTCACGAAGACCTAACGACCTAAGGTCTACTGAATGCCGCTTATCTAAAACTGGAAAGTCATTGCATGTAATGGGTCCCCAGATTTTTAACAAACTTCCTGAAAATATAAAGGAAATCAGGAGAGTTACTAGCTTCCTCATTAGCGTGAAGAATCACCTATTAAAAAACGCGTACTACTCTGTGCAAGAATTCTTAGACTCATAAGTGATATCACTATGTGTGTTAAATAATAATATAATATACTTACCTAGTTACTTTTATGACTTTAAATAATTAATTAACATACTTACCTATTATTAGTGTGTCTACTAACCATGTGATTGACTATCTATTCATTCTTTAAACATAATTATTCGAAATTTATTAATACTATAATATGTGATAATTAATTAATTTAATCTCAATTCTAATGACGTGTAATGTTTATTTATCAATAAATGAATATGAATATGAATATGAATATGAATACATTTTAGCACCTAAAACCCGAGATTGGTAGTCTGTATTTAAACAAAAATATCTGCCCTAGCCGGGGATCGAAGTCGGGACCCTCGACATAGCAGTCAGGGACACTAACCACTTCACTATTCAGTCGTCTTGGTCGTCGATGATACTTGATATCGTACAACATCGTACCTTCTACAATATTGGAGACGGCGGCATTAACTAGCCTTTTCCGCTTTGGAGCAATTTGGTGCTATTATCACTGAAACTGTTTCATTGCTCGCAAGTGTAATACGTTTCAGACATGAAACTGTACCTTATTATCTTGTACCTTCTGTTTGTTGGCAGGTAGAAAATGCTTTTAGCATCAAGTAGGTACACATTGTATGTCATATTTGTGGAATAATGTATTAAATAAAATAAAACCTGCGATGAATGTCTTACACCTTACCTAGCTGAACTGAAACCTGCCCCAAACCATATTACCGGCAGTTGAAAAGTTTCTATTATAAACTCCGAAACCAAAGTTTAATTTATGTAGGTGGAGTATTTGAAATGCAAATTCGGAAGGTTTGTCACCTGGGAATATTCGATATGATGAAACCTTGCTTTTACGAGAAGTTTTCAAAATACACACATAAAATTTGAGATTTGCGAAACGTATTTTTGGGAAATCATTAATTGCAGTGCTTGAATATATAAACCGGTTTAGTCACATAAATATAATCAAATAAAATTGTAAATAAATCGATGTATGCCGTCTTAACCACGGAGTTAACACTGGGTTATAAAAGATAAAGTCAAAATTTTTATAATATTTTATTGTGTATATATACTACTTAATGAACTTTATTGAATTTAATCTTTTGAAAAAATACTTAAATAAATTTAATTACCTAGCTAGTATTCTATGTTTAGTGATCCACTTCATGATGATATCAATAACATTTGAATATAATACAGAATGAGTCTTTGTAGTTGCACGTCTGAAAGTAGGTCGCAAAGCTCTTTATTCTGTTTTTTCTACACTTTGGGATAAACATATGCACAATACTCGTACGTATAATAAAGTCTCGTAAAAATATTTTTTCCATGTGGAAATAGGTATATATATATATACCTATATGTATTTATTTCGTGATTACTAAAACCATTGCAAAAGTTGTTTCAAAGAAAGAAGAGCTCTGGGACTTAATTTCAGATATGCATCTAGGAAAGATTCACCCTGTATAGGTATTATTATTAATCATTCACATAGAGTCAGTTCATTGATTGAGTGTCTTTGGCATGCAAATTGTAGACCTAATGCCGAATAGAATACCTATGTTAATTGGCTTGGTTGAGTGAACAGTTATTTGATACAATATCAATCAAATTATGAATAAATGAATCTCTTAATGAAAACCTAACCTGGACAACTTTAAAAACCCCGAAATTCAACTCTAAAAGTTGCATAACTTTTGAACGTCTAAGCTGATTTTGATATAATATGACAAAGAACCCTCGGGGTAACACTACCTGTGACCCTAAAAATACAAAACAAAAATCGATCCTGTAGTTTGGAAGCTATGCTATCACAGACATATACACAGACAGGGCTTAATAAATGAACTCACCTTCCCCTTTCTCCGGCGGTCACTCCCTTTCCCGTTAGTATACCAGTGGAAACTTGTAAAAGGCCTTTTACTGCTCATTCTATTGTTATACCTTCAAATTGTGCTGTAAGTTTTCCTTAAATAAAATAAATAAATACCTACTCTTTTTGCAAACCCCTGTATAGCTAGTAACATCATAACGTATACATGTGGTCCTGTGTACCTGTTCTGCGCACTTGGGCACTATTTACTCTCACGCAGATGGCTGTTCCCATAGGTACTGGCAACTGTGGCCGAAATTCTTTGAGTGTTTATTATAGCTATACATATAGTAGGTATAGAAATAAACCCACCTTCTCCTTTCTCCGGCGGCCATAAGAAGTACCAGGCGGAACACGCCAAGTAGACTAGAAACAGCCCGAGCAACACAATCCCGATGCTGATTTCTGTAGCGTCGATGGGAGACACCCAGTTGCCGCTACACGGGCTCGTTGTCGATGTAGATAAATGGCATTATATCGCGATTAGGTATAAATACGGCGCTGTGATTAGTAGATCGCGCATTAAACCAACCCTAGTGTTTGAATTCGTCAAAGAAAAACACAGTTTCTTAAAGGAAACGTTTTTCAGGATGAACGCCCATTTTGGCTTACTCTTTAACGAAGTCCTGAAACCTAGTGTATGCATGAAGCAAACACCCTACAGTCAAGTCGTCGTCGTCCGCATAGGCTACTTTTCATCCCGGAATTCACACTGGAAATCGTTAAAAGCGAAGCGGAGCGGTTAGCTAGTAACATCATAATATTAACATATGAGGTCCTGTGTATATGAACGTACCTTCTCCTTTTCCGGCGGCCACAAGAAGTACCAAGCTGAACACGCCAGGTTGATTAAAAGCGATTAGCTAGTAACATTAATATATGCTGAGGTCCTGTGTATATGAACGTACCTTCTCCTTTCTCCGGCGGCCACAGGAAGTACCAGGCTGAACACGCCAGGTTGACTAGAAACAGCACCAGTAACACAATGCCGATGCTGATGTCCGTCGCGTCGATGGGAGACACCCAGTTGCCTTGCTCAGGAGTCTTGCAGTACCGGACTTCAAGGGAGTCTACCTGTTGGTGAAGTGAAGGCAGATGTTTAGAAGGGTTGTGAGAATAGCTACTAACAGAGCGCCTATCTCAGCTTTTACATTGTCTAGGCTTGCTGGCTTTCTGGCTTGAGCTTAGGTGGCTTAATAGCTAGTCACCCCATAGGTATTTCACGCATAATGGCCCACCTTAGAGGCTAAATACGGGAAATCAGCTCGCCATGATAGAGAGATAGATCCAGGCTTGCTGCTCAAATTTTTGCGGTAGCTAGGCTGGCTGACCTGAAGAGGAGGACCTGAGGGATACATATCCCCCTAATTTCAGCTCAGAGGTTTTCAATTTCAGAACAAAGGATCCACTCGAGAGACACGGGTACAGGAGATTCGGCATCCTCAGAATAGTTTCTTGCAGTCTGGGGTAAAGAAACCTAATCCTATCTAGAAATTTAGAACAGAAATACACACAGATTTTAAATAGCTTACTGCAGCTACTGTACCACCAACACATAAGCAACACAAAAAAAGCAGCATCACTTATGCGTAAAACAACATATACGATACTAGCTGTGTCAGATTGGCAGATAAGCAATGCTGGTTAAGGATTTTAATTTCAAATGTGGAACATGGTGGTACGTTAGCAGCACCAATGCTATAACCAATTACTACAATTTTACTATCAATTCTATAATTAAATTTCAATTTCTAGGGTTCTCAATTTAGAACTCAGACTTAAATCTTGTCATGATCTAAACACCTACAGCTATTTTCAGTTTGAATTCAGTGTTTATTTCCAGAAAGTTCTAGAGATTGCACTATCATCTCACGTAAACTTAAGGAATTGAACTTTCAAAAGGTGTCGCGTCTATTTTAAAAGCTTTCCAGACAATGTCTAGACATTTTCTTGCAAAAACTAAATTTGTATTTACAAAGAACGTAGCTATTTTATACCGGAAATAAAATTTAGCCATTAGGTATATTTAGGTAAGTATATTGGAAAAACCAGACTAAAATTTTATCAGTGATAGCTACATAATTATTATTAAGAAATTATCTGCTCTATCTTTCGCGCAATACGAATGTGATAACTGCATATTTGGTAATTTGTCACAATACTCTGACCTTGGCCTTACCTATAAGCCTATAAGACAGAATATGTCTGAATTGGCCGATATTGCACACATATTTACATACCTACATCTGATGTGTGTAAATATGTGTGCAATATCGGCCAATAGAGACATTCAATTTGGTAGGCAAAACGACATACTGAGGCCTAGTTTCAACGTACTCTGTTAGATCATTGTAATAACACCAATTTTATAATTGTAATAAGGGATTAGTTGTTGATTTTTGACTTTTTGGTGAAAATTTTAATTCAGAGGTAACTTACAATGTAACATGGGTGTTAATGATCTAGCAGACTATGATGAAACTAGGCCTAAATTGTTCAATTTGATATCAAACACATTCTACGCATTCACACAGTGAAAACGCTGCTTTTCATGAATTGATCATCTATCGACGTATCAATATACAATGAGCGACTATTGGGAAACGTTTTACAAACTGTTAACGCTTCACAACGCTATTTAGCTATAATATATTGTAGCAGTTTAGCTGTCGACTATTATGCTAATTTGAACTCAATGTGCAGCGGTGCTAGCATGTAATTTAATTAATACCACATAAAGGAAAACACATTAAATGTAATAGAATAATGCTAGTACGTTTACAGCGCTAATGAAATCATTTTGGTTTGCAGGGTTTAATTCGAATTTTGTAGCCAAAGCGTAGTGTTCAAAGTGGATTCATAATCACAAAATATAGGCACATCCAAATTCCAAATATTTATCATTTCTAGCCAGATATTCAAGTTAAATGTACATAATACCTAGTCAATCGCCGATGACTCTGAATGTAACACGAGTCTTTTGTAAATCTTTTTAACCGACTTCAATGAATTTGTGGTAGAGTGGTTAGATTGTATTAAATGAGCACGTTTGTTTCCCTACAACGGTTTCTCTAGACCCTGGTTGCTTTAATTATACTAAAAGTATTTCCAACCACGCTCCAGCAATAATATAAATCAATGTTCTAGGTACTATTTAACACAATACTCAGGGATATGCTGAAAAACAGCGCTGTCACAAAACATGCCTCTGTTTACAGCAGCACATGCTAAGCATGGCACCATTTCCGTAGTTTCGTTTAATATTAGTGTTTTTTTTTACAACGTGGCAACTGCTACGACAATAAATTATTTATCTTTCTATCAGAACCCGTTCTCACCTGCAAGCCGTACCCTCGATGAATGCTCTGGTTGAAGCAGTCCCTCAGAACACTGACAGTTTGAGGGTTCACATCAGCATGACTGGTGTTCAGGCCGCAGTGCTTGCTGCCGCAGACTCCACGGTGGAGCTTACTGTGACGGTAGTTCTTGTAGGTTAGCGATGAGAAGTTCTGTGGAAGAGGAGATGGAGGTTAAAATCTGGTGGTTTACTACCTCTGGTAGTGCTTAAACAGTATAGTATCGCCTTTCTGTCAAACATATAAGTATCCTTATCATTGGCCAATCATCATCCATCATTAACATCCAATCCACTTTCTCATACCATACCACTACTACCTTTCAAAAGCCTTTCTCTCACCTTGAAGAACACTCTCTCACCTCATGAAGGAAAACATTGTGAGGAAATCTGCTCGTCTAGATTCTTTATTTGCACCCTAAGTGCATTGTACTCATTCAAAACCAGCGGTACGGCTCGCGACCTACGAGTATCACGTGAGTACAAAATAAAGTACAGCGACAAACGGTGACTCGCGTGTCACCTCTGACTATCCCTTCGGGGATTACAGTCGTGCATAATATGTAGGTACTCTAAATACAAATACAAATCGTTTATTTGGTGCTAAGTAAAGGTTCACACAAATGCATCTTATCTCTCTCACCTTAATGAACTGGTACAGCGGAGTATCATCCTCCAGTAGTTCCATGTCCACGATGCAGTAGACGGCTCCAGGTTTCCTCATACAGAGGTCGAAGTCGTCCAGCTCCGACAGAGCCGGCATGGAGTAGTAGTCCAGCTCGGCTGGGAACTCATCTGGAAAGAGGAGTTTTGCTTAAAGGTTTATTTGTTTATTGGCCGCATGAATGCCTTGAAATCAGGCACAGTATAAATATACATATTATCATCAGGCGCGACATTGCGACTTAAAGACGAAAAATAATATACAATTAAGTGTGTTCATAGGTAAAATTAAAAACATAGGTTCAAGCAAACCGATAACCTCTTCCTTTTTTGTAGTCGGTTTAAAATGAATAACGTTTGTAGCCCTGAGCCACATCTCACCCCTTAGTTCCGAATTTTAAAAAGCTGTTTAGGCAAAGTTGTTCAGAATATATAGATTGATTCACCCCTTTCGGCATACTACATATAAATTTATATATTTTTTGCTTCAAACACACCGACACTGAGATTGCTAAACAAGGTTTTTATAAAAATATTTATAATTAATTTATTTGTAAACGTATTGCAGTATTAAATTGTGTTTTCGAGTCCTTTTTATTTCGAGAGCACGTGTGTATCTTATGTTAGTACTTAAATATAAAGTAATTGCAAGTTTAAAGTTTAAAACCCAGTCTACCTATATCGGTTGTTTGGTTGCTACCTACCTACTCGTATAAGCTAGCCCCTACAACACAGGAAATCCTAGTGTAGGGACTAGAAATAAGATGCATTTTGTGTGTAACTTTACTTTAGCACTAATTTTTTTTTTTTTTGTTAACGATTTGTCTTTGATTTTCTGTGTGACTAAAGTTAGTTTTCGGACTTTACGGTGGAATTTCATCAAACGCCTAAATAGTCGCATGTCAAAAGTGTCATCATCACGACCCATCACGTCCCCACTGCTGGGGCATGGGTCTCCTTCCAATGAAGGAAGGGTTGTAGGCCTAGGCCTCGTATGTCAAAAGTGTAGGGTCATTTTATCCAAGCGCTAAATGTATAATATTGTACATTTCCTTATGCCCTAATCAAAACCATTACGTACGTGTCATAATTATGTGTTTATTCTAACAACCTTCGAAGTTCCATCGACCCTTCTAGCACAGCATATTGCTAAACATCCTTTGCCTTCTATCATTAAACTTAAATATCTGGTATTACATAGCTGTTGGGTGAAGGATCGGACTGTGCCGCAAATAGCAATATGGGTAATAAGATAGAATACTATTTGAACACCAAAAATAGTAATATAATGAACAAATTGTAACTTAATTAGGGTAGAAAAGGGTCTTATCAATAAAAGCGATTTTTGCCAGACAACCTTTCTATGGAAAAAAATGCATCGCTCATGCCACTAATAAGTATATAATACTACTAAAGTATACCAAGAATAGTTTGAGTTAGAACTAGCTATTCCCGCGAGTTTTAAAATTTATAAAAAATCGTCCAGCTATTTTCTAGTGAAATTTACCTATTATATTATTTTATTAGTTTTTCAAAATGACGAGATGAGTTACCGGTTTGTTGAATTTAAGTGACCTTAAACAATATTTTGTAAACAGAGGCTTATACAGTCAGTAGGGTGTATTCAAATGGGCCAAACTAAAGGTATTAATTGGCGGCAGACGATATGAAGCAATGTCACTTGTATTTGACGACCGAATAAAGGTTTAGTGGATAGTGGATAGCGACCCTGACTGCTATGCCGAAGCTCTCGGGTTCGATCCCTGGCCGAGGCAGATATTTGTTTAAAGACAGTTATTTGTGTATTTGTCGGGTCTTGGGTGTTAATAAGTCTCTCTCTATATATTAGTGTACATGTATTAGTTGCCCGATACCCATATTACTACAGACACCGCCTAGCTTGGGGTCGGATAGCCATGTGTGAGATGTTCACACATTATATAATTAATTATGTCCATTCTGGGGGCACAAATTCTAATTTGATTGCTGTCAAAATCTAAAATTCTTTGTTTAAAATTCGACTCTACGAATGTTTTTGTTTTATTCAAATTATAATTATTATAAATATTATAATTTCTAAAGAATTCAGCAGCACAATAAAGCTAGACGACGCTACACAGACGCTCGACGTCACGTCGTCAACTGCAACCTCATGTTGTCGGCCGCCAATTGGCACCTTAAAGTGGTATTCGCTTTTGAGCTCGTGACTGCATTTACGCAATAATATTGCTTTATGTATTTATGTACATAATATACAGACTCGCTGACATTGATGACTACGTGTACGCATAGGTGTTTATTTTACCTTATTAACTTGACCTTAAGGTTAATAATCGTATGGTTTGATACGTTTACAACCTGACCTAACGCAACGTTTGAAGAATAAATTGTTTTATTAACCGTAAGTAGTAAGATGTATGAGATAGTAATGATATTTGTATGTATGGGAAAGTGATTTTAAAAAGCTGACCTATTTTTTTTTACCTGACTACTTCGATGAAATAAAAAGGTTTACTCATGGTTATCTACAGGGTGTTACAAAAATAAATACTTAGATTTTTTTTTTAATTTGTCAAAAAAAAACTGTACAGAGTAAAAAAGTCACGCATCCAACAAAGTTGCACAGAGAAGCGAAATAGATTTTGGAGAGCTTTTAATTTACTGGCTTACTCTTTTTAACACCTGTATTGTATAAGTTCTGTGTGTATAACTTTATCTCTCAGACTTCAAAAGTGCTCAGTAAGTTTTTGTCTCGTACATTCATTGATCTGCCTTGTACATCACTGATAAAATTCCTCCCTTCGTAAGCTCATCACATAATACATTTCGATCAAAGAGAAATATTAAGTAGAGCGCTACTTAATGTAATGGGATATTAAATTCCGCCAATATTTTATTAAATTGGGACGACTTAAATAACCATTCATTTGGTCGTTCGTTTCTATAATTACCAATCAAATTAATGTACTTAACGTATATTATTACCTGCCAATAGTAAAAAATATAGATAAGTACATAAATATTGATGGAATTTCAGGTATCTTTCGAACATTGTGGATTTGAGAATTCTTTAGGTAATATACATAGTTTTAAGCGAAATAACATAAACATCAATATAATGGTAGTCAATACTGAGTGAGGTATTAATCCTACAGGGCAACAATTATTGCTTGTATATCTTGGTACGTCTTATTCAACATTCCTTTAGATTATCTCTCATATTTTACCCGTTGCAAAGTTAGCGATGTCGGACTCTGTTAAGGCTGATTCACACACTGTTTAGTGCGAGTGTTAACTAGACGTACATCGCTGGACTTGTTGTATGTATAGTGTTTGCAAAACTTTTGTGGCTGTGGCCAATGATGATGTATCTGCAATAGGTACATACTCATTAATGTAAGTTTATTTAACACTCGCACTGTGTGAATCGTCTTTTAGAGAATTACGATGAAGTTCTTAAAAGTTATGTACTTATCAAACAAATCGCATCGCAGCGACCATATTGCCGTGTGGAGATACCTTCTGCTGTGTTGCTAAAAGGGTATTAAGCCGAAACCTACGTGTGCAGCAGAAAAAAAATAACATTCTCCATAGAAACTTTGTTAGTCACGTGACTTTTATTATGGAAGATATAATCTTTTCGCGAATTAAGACATTCTGAGTTCATATCCGCCGGAAATTTTCCGGGCTTAGATATAACATCCTGCACAAGTAGGTTTCGGCTTACCCTTTTTGAAGCACCCTGTATAGACGATATACTATCGTCGCGATTTCTTCGCCTGTAGAGACGGCCCCTAACAATTCACACGAGTCATTACATTTGTAATGATCCACTTTAGTCCTACTACTTATGTGAATTCGTAGTTTTTGAATAAGTATCATGGACAAATTTGACGTAGTTAAATCATTAAAATAATCTAGGATTTCATCCATAATTGCTAAGGTGTAATAAATCCTCCAAGGCCGTAATATAAAAAAGGTATTTACGTCATTACTACATACACTACTGTTTATTACTTAGATAAAACATAATTTAAGTTCACGGTTCAAACTATTTAAATCTTACACATATGTAGGTATGATAGGCATAACATTGCAATTGTATGTATAAAAATAGAATTCCATTGTAAATGGCAAGTGTTTGTTTTCATCACTGAACTAAATTATCAATTCTAAACCCTAATAATTATGTAATTTAGAAAAAGTGAAATAAAACCAACTTTATAAATTAGGTTGTTAACTTATATTATAACGAATTTATTGATATTTTTTATCCATATTAGCTGTACTAAGTAGTTAAATATAGCAGTTTTTGGTCAAACCATGATACCTACCTACCTACTTAAATTATATTTCTACCTGTATTAGTGCTAGGTTTCCCATTCACTTAACATACTGCATTACTGCAAACTCAAATGGAACCTACTACCTACAATATTTATACGTTTAAACACAAACCGGTAGTTTTCGCAACTATTCTCTTTAGTTCGTTACGAAAATTACCAGTATATTTGCACTGACCGCTGGCCTACTTTGTGTTGCAATCGATTAAGCAGGTTAAGCAACACCTGTCGCCTGCCGAACGGATGGGCAACCGGTGGAATGGGTGCCTGTGGAAGGGCATCTAAAGAGTAATATTTTTGAATTAACATTTACATACTTAACTCTTTCATGCTTCAGCATTAAAACTCGACACCTTCAGGACAAGTCAGGTATAGAAGAAAAGAATCAACGTATTTTACAATTATTTGTTGATTATAATCATCAGCCAATAATCATCCACTGCTGGACATAGGCCTCTCCTAAGGAGCGCCAAAACACTCGGTCATCGGCCTTCCTCATCCAACCACTACCCGCCACCCGCCTACTGTCCGTCAGTCCAGCGGGCAGGAGGGCGTCCCAAGCAGCGTTTGCCTGTTGGTGGTCATCACTCGAGAACTCGTCTACCCCAACGATAATCGGTTCTTCGGCACATATTATGACCAGACCACTGCCACTTCAGCTTGCATATTTTGACAGCGATGTCGGTAACCTTAGTCCTCTGACGGATAACCTCATTTCTGATACGATCCATCAGATATTTTTTTGATTGTCAAGATTATAAGTGTACCACCATTTCACGAAGGCTCAGTCACCAAGGAGAAGAAATGGCGAAAGAAACTTCTCGAGCATCTTAACAGACGAAATAATAAATTATAGTTGCATTATACATTCCATTACATTGTTTTATTGTCTGTAACTTATTTAACTTAATAACTAACCTTGGATAACTATTTTTTTATTGTGTAATAATAATATCTCCAGCATGTCTGCCTAGCGTGGAGATTGTGGCAATAACCTTTTGGAACAGGCTAAAGTGAATTGTTCAATGAGCTATGGGCTTGTGTGTTTGTGTTTTAACTCATTTATTCTAGTATCTTCCATAAAAACAAAATCTTCGGACTATCTAAATTATAATATTTAAAAAGTGAACGGAAACACCCAATGGAAAGATTTTGGTAAACAAGCTTGCGATAACCATAGCCTATTTTGCCGTTAAGTCTGGGTTCCGCTCATCTGGCATAATCTTTATTGACCAAAACTCATTTCGCATAACTCGTATGGTCTTAACTTTTTTGGCCGAACCATCACTTTGCCAAGACTTATGTGGCATAAGGCTCGTTTCGTCTAAAACTCTTTAGGCACAATCTTTAAACACCTAAGTTTCGATTGCTCAAATTTATGTTCGTCTATACCTATGTATAATTTTGTTTCTCGTAATGTTATCTTAATAAATAATATATTAAGTATGTAGTAAATGTACAAATTGTGGTATTTTTCTCCTACATCCCGAAAATCACGATATTGTATGACCAAAAAATCGAAAGTTAACGACCAATATAATTATTACAAACCCCATGAGATCGAAACCTAAAAATAGGTGCGACGACGAGCAAAGCGAGGAGGAGCGTGTTAGGTGCACATGTTCATCAAAACCAAAGCGGAGCGCAGCGAAGCGGAGCGGAGCGTTTTCCAAACAGCGGAAACAATACAAGGAACCAGTTTGCGCTATGTAGGGAGACGCTCCGTCAAAGTTAAAGCCAAACGAATATTATTACTTTGTATAAACCTATGCCATAGCATTATTAGGCTATTCAAGATTTGGCCATACCATTATTAGGCTAAACAATGTTATGCGAAATAACTTTTTACTAAACGAGATTTATGCCATACGATTTTCGGCGTAACGAGACTTTGACCAAACGTTACTATGCAATACGAGATTAGGCAAATAAATCTTATGCCAAAAAAGGTAGAACCGTTAAGTCTAAATATAGATCGTTAAAAAAACAAAACACTATCCCTATTTTTAACATAATATTTACGTTTTAGTTGGAGATATTCCTATGCGCTGTTAGATGTATTTCAATATTGCAGACACTTTTCCATTTAGAAGTAATTTGGGGCTTATTATACTGGCTATATGCTATTGACACTGGAACTTATTCATTGCTGGCCAGGGTATCTACACTAAGCTAGGTATGCGGATTATTAAAATTGATGCAATCTATTCTATTCTCTGTTGGGGGTGACAGTACTTGCACCTGGTTCTCTCGAATGAAACCTTTGTGCATATCCCCAAGGTCTAAACTGCCTTCCTAAGCTTGGACCATTTCCCACCACGCTGGTCCACTGCGGATTGGTGGGTTCACATATCTAGATGTGCTAAATCTAGATATGCAGGTTTCCTCACGATGTTTTCCTTCACCGTAAGAGCGATGGTATACATTGTACTTAAATTCAAAGAACTCATTGGTACATGTCAGCGCCGGGATTCGAACCTGCATCTCTTGCGTGAACAATTATGGACTTCGTAAATGATTTTATCATCAACCAAATGCACAGTTCAACCTACTTTTACATCAAAATGGCGACATCATTACTTATTACTCACGAGTTTAGTGTTGCAATAACAAGTCTGGATCTGGATCTAGAAAATGCAGGATACCTATCTGTCTACATAGTAGGATCAGTTAGCAGGCTTAAGTTTCATCTTGTGAAATAAAAGATTGTAGTAATGATGGTTTAGAACGGATTTGCTAATTGTTTTTAGCGTGCTTCACGGAAAAAAAGTATTTTTTAGCAGAACCTTATAACAACTACAGTATTCGCTGAAAATTTTAGTGTTGAATGTCGGGGGTTTTTAAAGTTGGTTAATTTTATACATTGTATAGGTACTAGTACTGTCAATGTAGTTTGAAAAAAATATAGGTTTATAAATCAGGTTTTAACAATTACAATATACCTACTTATATGTTCAGTTATTGACTACTCTGCTGACGTCAAAATGATTGTAGATGTTTTTTTGTTTATACTTAATAATAGTTTTTTTTTTTGTTTTTATACACACTGCTGTTGAGAAAGGACAAAGGCAGGGTTCTAAGGACGTTTTGTACCACTATGGAAATGACGGGTTCCGTAATGAAAGTACCATGATTAGAGAGACACTGTACAGGTACACAAGTCAATTAATTACAAGATTTTTAGAAGCTGGGAGAAAAGAGAAAAACGGAAAAAAAGAATCTTTAAAATGTAGTCGCAATGGAACGTAAACATTCATACAGGAAGAATGGAACGTCAAGTGAAGTAATGTTTATGCCAAGTACTCTGTGATTTACGTCATAAATGTCTAGGTTGGATCTCAGTATAATGATAAAAATCGACAAACCAGAGCAGAAAAATTGAAATGATAAAAAAATGTGTCATGTCAACAACTAAACGTCAACAACACAAGACGAACAACGTGAATAATAATTTGATAGTAATATGTTAGGTATATCAAGTTATATGTTTACATTTAAATAAATACGGGACGTGCAACGTACATAATAAATATTATAATGATTTTATTAATATTATCGACTAGATCAGGCTACTACTTTCATCATGGAATAATGTTATACTTATCCAACTTCTGAAGTTTTAAATTGCCATTCCGCAACAGGGATCTGCTATGCCATTTCGAAATGCTATATGTAAAGGTTCTACTATATGGGTATGCATTTGGCGAGTAATGTAATGAAATAAAATATACTGTTTAAAAGATCATTGTTTTATTTACATAACATAATTTGCCTGGAATCAACTTTAGGAATTTTATGTTCCTATTACCTACTCTATTCTATTCTCTGTTGGGGTGTAAGTACCTGCACCTGGCTCTCTAGATGTGCTAAATCTAGATAGGTATGCAGGTTTCCTTCACTGTAAGTGTAATGGTATACATTTTAATTAAATTCAAAGAACACATTGGTACATGTCAGCGCCGGGATTCGAACTGCAGAACGCAGTTGCTCTTCTCATATTTATTACTTAGGTATTTATCATCCTATGGTTCATAGAAAATATTGTCAGGATTTTGCGTGTTCTTGTTCTGCTGCTTCTGCAGGTTCCTGATGAAGAAGTGGGACGGGAGCCTGCCGGGGAGGTGGAACAGGAACCGGGTCTGGTTCTCCCCTTTTTCACATTTGTTGTATATCTTCAGCAGTTTCAGCGGTATTCAAAATATTAAATAATTAGGTTAGGTAATGGAAAATGAAATAACAACTACTATGACAAGATTGACAAACAAGATTCAGTGTTATTAGATTTAAATATTCAAAAAATATCGATTATAGTGAATCGAATAAAGAGAAAAAGAAAATGGTTTACTATGGATAAAAGTCTTCAAGACTTAAATATAATGATATTTTATAAACCAAATGTACTAGTTTTGGCACAAATAGTACCAGAACATGTAATTAATTGATAAATAAAATATCTTTTGTATTTAAGAATGTATCGATATTTCTATTCGATTACTTTTTTGCTCGGATTTGCTGGTAATATTCCGAGGTCTGGCACCACTGCTGTTACGTTCCGTTCTCTATATGTTTGTTTTTACGTTCCATTATCCTTAGATTTAAATATTCTTCATTTATCATTTTTTCTTTTCCCCCGACTTCTAAAAATATTGTAATTACTGAAAATACCTTATCTACACTGTATTAATAAATGGTGAAAACATGGTTCTGAAACGCTCCAAAAAAAAGGCGGTACGCCCACTGCCGTTCTCCTTTGTTTAAGGATAACTGTTTTGTTTTGTCCATTCTTTCAAGGACATCTTGATCGTGGCATGCTCCAAATAAGTAGGTAGGGTAGGGAAGCGTAGAAAATGCTTGGTCAGGATTTGAACCTAATAATCCATGGGTCGATCGAATGAGAAAGAGTGATTATCCACTGCGCCTCAGCCTCAGCCACATCTTTCAGCATAATACACTTACCTATGAGCAATGAAAAAGTTTCACTGACATTATTAAAAATAATAATAAAATTGAACAGTAAAACAGTAACATTACAATAGTGACACTATTGTGATGTTACTGTTTTACTGCTCAATTTTATTTTTGTTACCCGTACTAGGTCATCCCTGTATTACAGGCAACAGTAAATTGTCATTAATGGCAGGTGGCAACTGACAGTCGGGTTGCCCTTGAGTTGCCCACTTACCCGACAACTCTCTCAGCACAAGCTTGCTTGTGTTGGGGTCCACCAACCCACCACTAGACCAGCGTGGTGGACTAGGCCTAAAACCCCTCCTTCATTGGAGGGAGACCCGTGCCCCAGCAGTGGGGACGTGATGGGTCGATGATGAGGTGAAACTTTTTCATGGCATGAGTGTAATGATGATGAATGACGACACAGGAAATGCACAAATATGTGATGACCCTATCACGATTTTATCACTATACAGCTACCTACTTATAGTTTTTATTTCTAATACGCTAATGTGTTTTGCTCTATCCTGCACAGTGTACGTATGAGATAAAATAATAGGTGAACATTTATGTTTTTATTGAATTCAATTATGGACATAATTACGAGTATCTCTCTCGAGAGCGGTGGTAGCTCAGTCGGGTGAGCGCCCGCTTCTCAATCAAGAGATGCGGGTTCGAATCCCGGCGCTGACATGTACCAATGAGTTCTTTTAACTTAAGTACAATGTATACCATCGCTCTTACGGTGAAGGAAAACATCGTGAGGAAACCTGCATATCTAGATCTAGCACATCTAGATATGTGAACCCACCAACCCGCAGTGGACCAGCGTGGTGGGAAATGGTCCAAGCTTAGGAAGGCAGTTTAGACCTTGGGGATATGCACAAAGGTTCCACTCGAGAGAGCCAGGTGCAGGTACTTAAACCCCCACAGAGAATAGAATAGAATAGAATAGAATACGAGTATCTCTATTACATAAACTTCAACAACATATTGATCATAATTTATTCAACCGGACTGGGTTTTACTCCATAAAGGACGCCTCACTCATACCTATAGGTATCTATTAAATTTATTGAATTCTTCATTAATCAAAATACTACTCGACGACGAATGGTGTAGTGGTTAGTGGCCCTGACTGCAATGCCGAAGGTCCTGGGTTCGATTCCCGGCTGGGGCAGATATTGGTTTAAAGAAAGATATTTGTACTCAGGTCTTGGGTGTTGATATTTATATTTAGTATCTATCTATCTATGTATTTGTGTAGATATATCAGCTGATATCGGTCGGACAGCTGTCCGACACCCATAACACAGTTTCTGCATAGCTTGGGGTCGGATGGCCATGTGTGAAATGTCCCCACATATTTATTTAATATTTACTAATATTAAAAACTTGAAAATTTGTATCTATTTGTTACACTTTCACGAATCATGAACGTATTTTGATGAAATTTGATATGTAAGAAGCTGACACCCTGGCAACTTTTTATCCACACATAGGCTCCTTATCAGTAAACTTAAATTTTGAACTTTCGTATGAACCCCCCCTCAGAACTTGTGAAGTGAACTAACCAAAAGATTAATGGAATAGGGGTGGTCCTCAATTAACATATCTAAAGCCTGGTTTCTCACATTACAAATTTTACTCAAGCACGATCTTAACCGAAAATACAGCGCTGCATTCCACATTTGAGTTGGGCTTAACTTGACATTCTCCTGTGAGAAACTGGGCTGGATAATAAATTAACTGAACCACCAATCTTAAGTCAGGTGTGAAGTTCATTTTGTTTAAAAGCCCGCTTGAACAAATTGAATACATGACTCTACTTGTCTGTATTTTAACTTTAAATTGTAATGGAATAGCCAAAGTTTTAGTTAAGTTCATTTGGTTACTTTTAGTATGTGTGGTGTAGTAGGTAGGTAATTAGCTTAACTTAAACGAAACTTTATATTTTATCCTATATACAATACATTGTTTTTGTTAAGCGTATTACTATACTAATATTTTTATTATTTATGTAAAAACATTACCCTCCTCCTTCGGCAGTCGGGTAAAGATACATTTTTAATTCCTTTTGAAATGGAAATGAAGATATTTTTCAGTGTGTAGCAATACATAACCGTGGACCACACTAATAGTAGGTTTAATTAATAATTACTTATTTTAATTAAAATATGAAAACATGAACTCACCTTTAACTGTCACATTTTGATCCTGTCCGTAAACACAACACACTGAAACACAAAACAGAACCAAAGCGGAACGCCAACAGAACCGCATTTTTGAAAAAAGAACCGAGCACCAAAAAGTTTGTCAAACTTTTCGCGCGGCCAAACTATTTGATTGTTATACTTTTTTCGCGGTATAACTCGCGCGAGTATGTTTAACTTTTTTCGAGGTAACGATACTCTTTGGTCGCGGGCGCCGACTGCCTGGCGTATCGATCGCGAGCCGTTTCAGAACGCTGTTGCAACGTTGGATTGCGAAGGAGTGGGTGTCTGCAAGGATGTTTTCGATTTATTGTACAGTCGACCATAGTAGGCGAATGCACCCCAGTGAAGACGTTTTGGTCAAGGTGAAAGATGATCGATGATACGGATACTTCAGTTCAGTGGCAAATATGGCATCAATGGCAGTTTATACTGGATACATCACTCGAGGAAGCTCTTAATAATATAATAGTACACCAAATTTTTTGCTAATGATGATAACGATGATGACTGAGAATCATAGATTCCCCACACTACATTTACAACAAGCCCATTTACGTTGCCGAGAACCGAACCTGAGAAACAGAGAGTGTTTAACTGCTGTACCCTTGTGGCTTTTAAGTATAAAACCTATGACGCTATATTGTACATCTGAGTGGTTTTATTACGCATGTAGCTGATACTTTATTGGACCGCAGGATAACATAATAATATTATGTATTTATCGATGTATCGATGATTTTGTATAAATTATTGTATTTTATGTTTATGAATGTACATCGATCGTCATCACATAACATATCAAACCACATCAAACACCTGCAAAGGGTAATTTTCCACATGAGTAGGTACTTAATAATAATATTGAAGCCATTTCTTCTCCTTCATTATCGAGTTTAAATTATAACAGAAATATTATGAGGAATAAACAATAATACATTTGATTTTAAAGAAAAACTAATTGAAAGAATTTAATTAGGATTAAGTAAGCACTGTTACAAGTACAGAAGTTTGGTATAAATATCATCATCACGACCCATCACGTCCCTACTGCTGTGGCACGGGTCTCCTTCCAATGAAGGAAGGTTTTAGGCCTAGTCCACCACGCTGGCCAAGTGCGGGTTGGTGGACTGGACCCCAACACAAGCAAGCTTGTGCTGAGTATACATATAAACATCACGTATTTACCAGCCATACCTGCCATAGCTATGGCTGGTAAATAATTCCATCAATTAACAACATCCACACACTTGAGTGCGGAAATCCTGCGCCCGCCGACACGAAATCAACGTTGCGAGGCAACTTGTTTGTGTGCTAGACGCGTTGGGACCTAGGTTAAGACCCTTTTTATATAGGTTTTGCAAAAAAGGGTATACTAAGCCGAAAGGGGGTGGTTCATGAAGTCATACCAAACAACTTTTAAAATTTCAAAATTTCAAATTTATTTATTTAACTAATACACATTTGAAACACTGCGATTCTCACACTAGGCAAGCCTGTGACGTGAGGGTCACACTACGGGATATTACATACGAATACCTAAGGCCTCGGTCTCCTATTTACGCCGTAGGTCGCGTCTAGCGTCACGCCGTAGGCCGCGTCACAATGCTCACTATAGAAATGTACTGATGCGGTCTCCCTCACACGCCGACGTTGGCGCGTAGACATAATGAGCATTGTGACGCGGCCTACGGCGGTGACACTTGACGCGACCTACGGAGTAAATAGGAGACCCGGGCCTAAGGTTTATAGACGTTGTTCTACAATTTTTAAAATTTTCGGCTTATACCCTTTTTGCAACACTCTGTATAAGGTGTAAATTAAGAAAGAAAGAAGAAAGAAAGAAACATTTATTTGACACACTGAACAATAAAAACAAAAAATATATATGAAAAAAAAAACCCAGAAAATAATACAATACAAACAAACAATGTTGCTGTCCAGAGCGTCAAAAAGGCACCAGCTCAGCGTGTGCTGTGGCCAGAGAGGCCACAGCGCTGGTTTTCAGCTGGCCCTTAGTGTTGTGACCTCAGTCACGAACGCGAGGTAGGTATATAATTAGGATGTGTTATAATATAATTGTGTTGTGTTGTGTATATGTATGTATGTGTGTATGTGTGGAATGTGTGTTTATTAATTAAAACAAGTAAACTACTGATAGTAGGTACCTACATGCTGTTTTTATAAACTTATCCAAGATTGTAATGGATCCAATAACCCTTTCAATTAAGTTCTCCTCCGTAATATAAGTATGTATATTTTCTGTCAAAATGGTTTTCGCTAAACACATCACTTTCTATGTCAGAAAACGTAAACTTTCAAAGTTAACGCAAAAATTTGCAAACATTTTCTTACTGGACGTACCGTACACAGTATACAGCTTGCATAACCTGTAACGTTTTTTTTATTTATTTTATAAATTTAACGCATATTGTCATTGGGCCCAACGCGACTTAATCTATGTGCTGCCAACAATTTTATGCAACACTGCAGTCTGCATATACGCCGTTTTGCTCTTAAGTGTAAGTATTCGAGAGTAATACGATAATGTGTTCAATTATATACTTTATCCTTACTAGCATTGGGCAAAATGATAAATTAAAGGTAAGAAAGGTGGACACCTTTCGGCAACGCATTCAGTATTCTTTGTATAGAAATTCACACAAGTGCGTCCACTTTATCGGAATGGCCAACGCCATTTCTCCATACATTTATGACAATCCGTTTGGTGCGATTCGTAAGATACCGATAGGTGGACGCTGACCATTCATTATGACAGTCCAATAGGGAAACTTCATTTTCAATATTGAATAACAAAAGTTGTTCCGAAAGAAGAGCTTGATGACCTATTTTCGGTGCACCTATAAAAGACTCACCCTGTATTATTTTTTTGCACTCCCATACAATTTACTTCCTGTACTTCCTGCAGGTTGACTGGTAGAAAATGCTTTTGGCATTAAGTCCACCTGATTGTACATAATTACTTTTGTATATTGTGCAATAAATAAATACTTTACCTATTTGTGTTGTGCATGTGCATACCTACGTAGGTATTAGTATGATTACCAAAGTATTACCAAAGTTACAAAGTCTATCATCGGAAATGGAGGCTGTTTCAACATGCCGTCTGTCTGTTTGTAATATCTTATGTCCTCGATTTCCAATCGAGCCTTATACTAATAAGGATTGAATTGATAAGTAAAGAATTAAGTACGGTTTATATTGATAGACCTAAACTAAACATAGAAATTTACCCCCTTATTCATAAAAAATCTTACTGGACGCTTTAGCTATTGAACTGTTCTGTCACTCTCTGACAGAGAACAATTTGTTCTTTGACAGAGAGTGACAAAACAATTCAATAGCTAAAGTGTCCAGTAACTTTTTTATGAATAAGAGGTTAAGATATTATTATTATGTATACCTACTGTGTTTGACCATTCTGCACCAGGAGACAAAAATCTAAGATAAGATAAGATAAGATATTCTTTATTTGCACACAAAAATATGGACAACAATACAAAACTTAATCTAACACATATGTACAAATGGCGGTCTTATCGCTAAAAGCGATTTCTTCCAGACAACCTTTGGGTGGAAGGATATTTAGATGTAAAGGGTAAAGTGTAGCAGGAATAAAGAATATACCAAAACATACTACCTACAATATATTTACATACATAATTTATATACCTAGCATCATAATATATAATATATTAAAATATATATTAATATATAATAAACTACATACCATGTTACTTATATATAATAATAAGCATATTAAAGATATTAAATCTATTATAAGATTAAAGATATTGCTGTAGAAAGCGGGTTTAGCCATTGGTTATTTTCCTTGATGCAAAAACGTTGCGGTAACAAAACAATTACCATAATTTTCAACTCAATAATCCCATCAAACCTATCGAATTTTTAGTCAAGTGATAGCTGGCCGTGGCATTTACAAGATTGCTAACAATGTTTTGTGAACTATTACACGTATTAACTCTTTTTTGTTTTAAAAACATGCAATTTTAAAAAATATTTATTGTTGCTATTTAATTAAAATTCTTCTATGGATAGCTACTTGTATTCGACCTCTAATGATGTCTAGACTTGCAAAAAACTGCAGTTATGATTATATGAACAACATGTTAGGTGTACAATAATTTATAAGAATGATTTGAATTGGCTATATTTTGTAGTTTTAGAATGTCCCATTTGAGGATCGTAATATTGATTGATTTTATCAATAAAAGGTAAGCAGAAAAAATAAATTTGTTCCGTACACGTTATAATTTGCGTTGTTCCCAATACCTTTCATTTGGGACTGCACAATCTAAAATTACCCAAACTGCTATACAAAACCAACTCCTCAAAACCACTATTGTAATTAACTTAATCCCAACGCAATTGTTATACAAGTGGTGCGAGAAAACGAAAAACGGTCTCATTTAAAATTAAATGTAACAAAACCACCGAAATGCTTTATTCAAGTAAACGATACAGCAATGCAATGGTGCATTTATGCAACATCCACTGTCCTTGTCTGACTTGCAGTGATCACGATGCTATCTATCTTCCTCTAGTAACCTTCACTCGTCAAGGCTTTTTGGTGCGCTTCCACTAAATTCAAACGAAAGTTGGAACCTATATGAAGGTCGCGCGACCAGTGGCCTCATTTTGTTATTAATATTATCTTCTATCACGATCATGTTCAAATTACTGGGAGCATTTTTGTGACCGATCATAACAATCCATGGTATTTTATCCTGTTATCAGTGTCAATCTATTATTAAAATAAACTTAATAAGTTTTCTTATTATTATTTTATTATCACTCCACAGACTTTATGTCCGTGCCTTTTTTAGAGATCAATATATTGCGAGAGTTTTTTTTTTAATATTCTTCATCTTTTCAACTTTATAAGTTTAACCCAGTGTAGTCGTAGGTAGAATGAAAGTCATGTGAGTCGTGTAATGTAATAACACCGTATTATTCTGTAAGTTCGTCATAACTCTTATTATAATCCACTGTTCAATGTAACATGTTTTTTAATTAATATTATTTAAATAGAGCTATAGCGTACAATTTCCTATTTTCACTATCCAGAACACCATTTATCATTTGTTGTAATATGACTGTATATTTTATGAATTTCTTCTAAGATAATTATTTACTTTTTAGTTTTTCCTCCTTTCATAATATACCTGCTTATTTATTTTTTTGCACCTTTTACCTTTTTACTTGTACCTCCTGTAGGCTGGCTGGTAGAAAATGCTTTTAGCATTAAGTCCACCTTTTGTACACTTATATATTATCATATTTGTGCAATAAATTAACATCAGCTCTAATCAGATCTTTAAAGCGATTGCTATAGATGTATAATTGAAAACATAAACTACAAAATAAGGCCGTCGCGATCGTAAATTAAACTGGTTATTCGTTAGGAAATATTTTAGTATTGCGTCGGTGCGTTTTGTTTCAACGCAATGTTTGAGGCATTCGGACCATTGCACCTACTTTCAAAAGACTTATGGAACGAAATCCGTGTTTAATAATAGTAATGGTTAAGGTCACGTCAAATAAAGGTGTTTAATTGGTTGAATATTAAGTTTTTTTTTTATCCCAGTGGGTGCAATTTTTAGGTTATTCATAATTCCCATAATATTACGGATATTAAACAAAATTGCAATAGTAATAAACACTCAAAAACTCAGAATAATTAAAAATTTAAATAATAAAACACGTAAATTTGAAGTCCCCAATATTAAATTAATCACTCCGAGGCTCAAAACTTCCATATTTTAAACCTGTGCAAAACTTTCTTCCGTTTTTTGCCTCCGAGCGAAAACAAAACGCTCATAATTTGATAAACTGTACCATGACTCTCAACTCCTGCGTTTAACTTCCAACTTACCCGACTTAGCTCTGAAGACACCTGATAAGGAAGTAAGAACAAGTATTAAAACTTTTTTCCGCCTTCGTCCACGATCTGGGGTTTCATCCAAAGACAATAACGGTAGGATCCTGAGCGTAGAGTGATGGTTTTAATTGGTCCGACCCGAAAAGTCTAAAATGCGGAACGCAAAAAACATTTATTTCAGATGACTAGATCCATAATTATAAATACGGTAATGTCAATATTAAATAAAGAATACTAACACAACAAACAATTTAATAATAAAAAAAATATTTTACACAATCAAAAATAATGTGAATAATAATATTAATAATGTCAGAAAGACTGTTTCTTATTTGTATATTTTATAGCGAAATAAACAAATATGAATCATTCATTAGCATAGATTAAGTAGTGTAGTAATAAAATCGTATCAAACATCGAATAAAATATCACCTTAATCTTAAAATCAACAATTAAAGCCGAAACTACTGAACAGATTTTGCAGAAATTTGATGGGCTCTTTATGTGTTTGCTATAAGTTCTAAAAGTGCAAATGCTGCCATGTTAAGTCTAAAGTACCTAGTATGCTCGCAACTGCAATTATAAGCTTTTTCTAATAAATATATACACAAAAAACAGGAATCCAAATACTTAAAAGCCGTTGAACAAAACATGACTCAAACCAGAGGGTTCAGTACCTGTGTGCCCTCACAAATTAACACATCACCCGTCACAATCCGTTTCAGAATCCAACGTTAGCAAACACACATGAAAAAGCCAAGTACGACTGTACGCCATTAGAGACCGTTCAGTAGGGTGTACACAAATCGTCCTTACGAAGCACACACTCGGGAATTCTCGTGTGACCAACCGTTTGGAGTGTCGGGGACCCCCCCTTTTTAATTGTACACATGGGAAATCTGTACGAGTTTTATTCTATTCGCCTTTTAATCTACGTCTTTTTTGTGACTAGCTCGTTTTCGATTTCCCCCCGGGCCGCGACGCTTCTTGGATTGTGACGGCAAAAAGTCTTGGTTGCGCTATTTGTTGCTATTCTTTTTGTGCAGGAGCTAAAAGTAAAAATAGTGGTAGAGCTTAAAATTACTTTTTAGGTGGCCTAAATTAAAACTTATTTACGTCATAGGTACTTACTTAATTATAATATTTTTTGAGAAGTTAATTTAAGTATTTATTCCGATTATATACACCTATAATCTATACTAATCTATAGAAATACCTACTGCGGCTGTAAATGGTAGCTAAGCACAGGAATACCATGTGATTTAGTAATCTGACCTAATCAGAATGTATTTATTTACTGATGTGTTAAGATATCCACAGACCAGATAGCATCTGATTGTCACCTATGACCTAATGATGGGCTGCACAATATACAAGTTAGTGGTTCATTAAGGGTGAGAATTGCACGCTCAATCGCTCTTGCTTCCACACACTAACGCACATACTTAGTATTCTACAGGGTGTTCAAAATTGGTACAGTCAGACAAAAAAAAATCTATCTTTCAGATATGGGGAAACAAATACTGCTACTCTCTGACAATTACCAGAGTTTCTATGAATAAGCTGAAAAAACGCAAAATTCCGAAGTCGCAGGTATAGCAAATTTATTTTGGAATGACTCCCTGAGTAAACTGTTTGGCATCATAAATTCTTTTTCAAACAACCTATAGATACAAAAATATGTGTGTGTTTGTCTGTGCACACTTGTTCTTGCATCCCCATAGAAAGCAGAATAGATAGCTACGTACCTACATTTCGGTTCTACTTCCCAAATTAACCCTGTCTGAGCTAATTTAGGGCAGACTTGGAGACTCAACAAACAGTGCAAGATGCTGCCAGTCTGCAAACTAACCACGATCTTCACTTTGCAAAGAGAAAAGTATATTTCGAGTCCCCCTTGCGAGGCGAGTGGCGGAGAGTACAGGGGTGAAGCTTCGGATGTATTTCAGTACGGAGTAGGATTTTTAACCCACAATGGAAAAAGTGGGGCTAGAAAGTTATCCTAACTAATATTATAAATGCGAAAGTAACTGTGTCTGTCTGTCCGTTACTCTTTCACGCCAAAACTACTGAACGGATTTGAATGAAATTTGGTATAAATATGGTATAGACCCTGAGAAAGAACATAGGCTACTTTTTATCCCGAAATTCTCACGGGAAAACTTTTTAAGGTGAAGCGAAGCTCGCGGGAACTGCTAATCCTAATCCTAACTAATCCTAACTAATATCCTGCGAAAGTAACTGTGTCTGTCTGTCTGTCTGTCTGTCTGTCTGTTACTCTTTCACGCCAAAACTACTGAACGAATTTGAATGAAATTTGGTATACAGATGGTCTAGACCCTGAGAAAGAACATAGGGTACTTTTTATCCCGGAATTCCCGCGGGAATTTTTTTAAGGCGAAGCGAAGCGCGCGGGAACAGCTAATATAAAATGAGTTTAACTTGTAGGTGTGTATATTTGTGTGGTAGCATAGCTCCCAAACGGCTGAACCGATTTTCGTTTTCTTTTTTAGAGTCATTGGTAATGTACCTTGAGTGTTCTTAGCCATATTTTATCAAAATAAGCTTAGCCATTCAAGATTTAGTGACTTTTAGTGTGGAAAGTCAGGAGTTTTTAACGTTGGTTTTAAAATGAAACTATTATTTGTGATGCAAATATTTGCCAAACGTTTTAAGTCACGCTGTTTATTTAATTTCATTATTTATTTTCTTTTATTGTTTCATATAGAACTTTTTTGACTGAAGAATACAGGAATAACTCTCTTATTTCTTAGTTCAATCAGTATCTTTACCTACCTCTACCATTAAGAGCTGGACTATTAGGTATAATATTGTTAGTCATATTAGCGAATAATGTTTTCTAAAAAATAATAATAATTTATTATTACGTATTTATTATTATTATAAAATCCGAGTTACACTTCTGTCCTCCTTCAGTACGACTTCTTGTCGCGTTCTTTGTAAATAAAATACAAGTGGGGGAATATTTTACTGGATTTTCCTCTAAGAATAGCCGCGGACGTCTTGTTATGCAGCAAAGAATTTTCCAGAGACAAACATAAATAAACAAAGATAGTTATCCGTAATTTTCTGCTGAAACTATTGTCTTGTTACAAAGCTTCCGTTTTTAGCTGCCAATGTACAGTTTTTGGTTAAAATCGTTTTTTTATTGCCAGTTTCAATAACTATATCTACCGATGACTGGGACTTTCATACTATTTTAACTCCTTAAAAGTTACAACCTGTTAAAGTTGTATGAATGTTCCAGTCATCGGTAGATAGAGTTATTGAAACTGGCTGTTAAAGTTTTGAAAGTTACATTGTGGCATTTATTTTCACTGAATCTTACGATTTCTGTTTCAAGCAAAGTGATTTTTACAAGTAAGTAGGTATTTCGACTTACAATATTTTTCAGACATCATAAAGATATGAACAGTCTATGTTAGATAAATCTTAGTCAAATATAAAACTCATAAACTGCTTTATCCCTTACGTATAAATCATCGTCAGAAAAATATTACTGCTGTGAAATAGAAAAGTAATATTTTCTGAAATGTACGAACACTGTTTGCTATAAGTAAACGGCCATATGACAAACTATGAGGATTTATTCAGTTCGCGTGAATTTATTTACCTGCGTATTTACTCATGCCTTCAATAACCAGGGGGAGAAGTGTGAGTTCCGAACCGATCGAGCAGTGAAAATCAGCCAGCCATATCCAGAGATAATGTGACCGAGTAGTTAAGTAGTCTTGCAATTTTTGCCAATCTCTTAAATCTTTTCGGTTTAATCATAAACTCACTTCACTAAAATTTAAATACAATTTCAGCTACTCTTCTCTAAAACAGGATAAAACCTCTAATACGCCGTATCTTAGAGATCAAATTGCCAACTCGTTTATTTTTAGTTCCTACCCTTTAATAGCTTTTGCTTAAGGCTTCCACTTAATTTCCCCATCACACTGATAGCCTTAAGCCTTTCTTGAGAAAATTTCAAAGTGTTAAACCGCTTAAGAATTTATTGACTCGATCATCTTCTTTGAACCCGTTTATTGCTCACTTCTTGACCCAGTACACATTTAACACTTCACGCCAATACAAGCAATGGAGTCAGGATTTGTAAAAGGTAATCCTTATGATGGTTATGCACTTGAGTTCTTTAAAGGTTCTTAAGGTGCTTTGGTCACTGAAGGAGAAAAGACAGACCTACCTATTATACAGGGTGTTGCAAAAAAGGTTTTTTTTCTCGAATTTTGAAATTCTGATTTCATTTTCGGGCTTAGATATAACATGCTGCACATGCTGGTTTCGGCTTAATATACCCTTTTTGCAACACCCTGTAGAGTTATTGGCAGGAAGGATACACAACACAATTCTAAAATTTAACACTAGAGTTTTAAAATAAAAAAAACATAGATAAAGACAAAGAAGTAAAAACAAAAAAAACTGTTCAAGTCACTTTACTAATTAGATTAGAAACAAACATTGACCGAAGCAAGAAAAGATATCGTTGTTTGCGATAAACGACCGGCTTCCAGCTCTTATAGAATACCATGAAGGTTTCACTTAAAATCACAACTAAAATAATTATACTATAGTAGCAACAGTAGTGTTCTATTATAGTTGTCTACTTAGCATTGTTGTCTACTTAGCACCACTATTAATAATTTGCCATAATTACTCTCCATCTACATAATTGACAATAAATATTTGCATATATTTACCAACTTCCAGTATTATTCGGCTTCTTTTTCAGAAATATGTTCAGTAGGACATCTTTAGTCATCCCCTTTCGGCGTACTATACATACCTTTGCAACTCGAATACGGTACAGTGTATGATAACGTATCACGAGTATTGTCGACTCAAGTCGATAGCGTAATTCGACAGCAATTTGTATGACATCTTGATCAGCGCCGGTCACGTTAGAAACTAATAAAACGCATACAAATTTCAGTGAATTACCTATCGAATTACTATCGACTCAAGTCGACAGTACTCGTAATATGCACACAGTTGATACATAACTCGGTGAGGCTTCTGGAAAATATCAGTTTGGCATCTCTGTGAATTTCTATGACTTTTAGCCTTTAGGCAAACGTGTTCTATGGGGCAGAAAATTAGGAAAGTTTTCGGTCGTCTGTCAAAATACTATTCTTTAGAGAGCGGACACGTTAATTTGCGGTGGAATTTAAAATTTCTTCGGAAAAACTTCAGCTACGGTAACTTTCTTACAACTTTTTTATTCAGAGGTTTTTTATAGACAGTGTGCAAGGTATCGCACCCGTAATATAGTGGCACAACTCAAAAACTTATAGATTTCGATGATAATTTTATTAAAAAGCGCATTGAATATGAATGAATACCTCTAGTACTTTAAAGGAGTGATCCAAATAAAATCTCCAAACCTAAGTTTTTTGTGTCCTCTTAATTATCACTACGGCTAAGTTTTGGGCGAAACAATTTGAGGGCCAGTTCATGGGTCAATGGACTGTGGATGTACCATTTCAGAAACATCATCATCAGGTAATGATCATTCACTTGCCAGTGAATATTGCTTACAATATTGCATTTTGTACGAGTGGCGCCCAAAAAGCTTATCTGAGGTGTCGATTTTCACGAAATTTATAAAAAATGACAATATCTCGAAAACCATCGACTTTTAACGAAGGCAATATTCTGGTCACTCCTGAGCTTGGCTATCAGGCCTCCAAGGCATGACTTTTGGGACACTCCGTATAAGAAATGTTGTCCGACTGAAAAAGGAAAAAGAGAAATGTAAGGTTTTTTATACGGTACCTATTAGGAGCAGATTTAATTATAGGCCCATTGTTGTGCAGACTCTGTCCGTAACAAAAATACACAACAAGTTTCCTTAAAAAGAAAAGTTTAGTAATCTGTTTTCAGTGTTCCTCGCTGAATGAGAAATTATCCGAATTAGAGAGAAAGGTTTTTTGCTAGACATTGACGGCAGTTGGAAAAGTTGTTCATTATGATAAATAAATAAATAAATATGTGGAGACATCTCACACACGGCCATCCGAACCCAAGCTAGGCGAGCCTGTGTTATGGGTACCTATCGGACAGCTGATATATCTACAAAAATACATATATAGAGAGATACATATTAAACATAAATACCTATCAACACCCAAGACCCGAGTACAAATATCTGTCTTTAAACAAATAATTGCCCCAGCCGGGAATCGAACCCGAGACCTTCGGCTTAGCAGTCAGGGAACCACTACGCCATTCGACCGTCGACGATGATGATGATGACGAGCTGACAGTAACTTGCTTTGCAACACCCTGTAGAGGGCAAATATACCTGTCAAACTATTGACACTTTAAAATATAGAGGCAAAGGTGTATTATTTATTGTTATCACTCCCGCCTTGTATGTCTTGATACTATAATATTATTGTAGGGGCCGATGCGAGGTACCCGTCGACTCCAATCAGTAAAGTCAGTGAGGAGTTTAGTTCACAAAATATATTAAATAAGTATTACAAAAAGATGGACTGTAATGGTTCAGTTGTAAGTGACGACTGATCTAACTATGCAAGATCTAGGTTAAGTAAACTGCTGCGTAAGACAACATAACTCTAGGTATGTGAAAAGGCTGTAGCCTGTACATGCTCCCAAGGGCACAAAAAAGGAAAAAAAATTAAAGTACCTTAAGTTTTAAAAATCTCTAGTAAGTAAGTGTATATAAGTTAAGTTATTATATTACCTAGCTAATTACAAAATTAACAATAAAACTCTGAACCATATCAGTTTACAAAGCAAAAAATTAAGTAAAATAATCAAAACTAAAAATCAAAATTAAATCCTTTTGAGTTCGCTTGCTCCTGCGACTCAATAGGAATAGCTCTCTGGTGCATAATCTCCTGTAACTCCATTCCTTGGTTGGAGTGAGTGTGTCGACCCGCGCCGCCGCCGCCGCCGCGTGCCGCCGGCCTCCTGCCGCAGCGCGCTCGCATCCACCACCAGCATCCGGCTGTGGCTGCTATCACCAGTAGTATTGACGACACCGCGTAGTTGCCTATCTCATGCACGGATATCGAGTTCAATGTCACCTCGTGCTGCTTCTGCTCTAGAATTCGCTCCTCAAGTTCACGATGATTCTCAGTCAAATTTAGTATTTGTAAGTTTTTATCCACATGCTTCAAATTGACGGTGACCAGGTTGTTAGTAGAGTCTATAGTAGGAACTTGTATCCCGGTATCTACATCCACTCTATTGTTTCCATAGGTGTTGTATGCGTAAATAATTTCATCCTCCTTCTGCATTACGCAATCCTGTCCAATCACAATCATTCCGGTGTTATTCAATGTTGTACTGGTTTTCACCTGACCCCCGCACATTATGCGTAGTAAATATGAATCACAACAAACAAATATCCAGTGATTCGGTTTGTGCAATTTGATCCATTTTTCCGAACATGTGTCTTGAGTGTAGTTGCATTGTAAGGCATTTCCCTGACTTAACAATTTAGCTTCGCACGGAGCCGCTTTATTGTATAAGTTGTATATTGGGTGCCGCGCGTGACATAATATATTGTTATCGTATGTTGTTATACATTGCTGCACTTCTAATTCATCCATGGCTATGTAAGTGTTTTTCACAAAATTAGTAGCGATGTAATCCATGGACCGCCTTATCGTTAGTTGACTCTGTCCAATTTTCATTGGTACCGGTATAGTGCGATATAAGACATATTCGTCATCGCTTATTAGTGGTATGTGCAGTTCAAATAGCATGTAGTTTGTTATTCTCGCTTTGACGTAGATCAACTTGTAAAGGTTGTTTATGTCTTTCCGTAGGTCTTTGACCGGAAAGGAGAGTCTTTTCTGTAATGTGGATGAAATATGACTCAGTTGATCAATCAGCTGACTGGGTGTAAACAGTCTCATATCCAAGTGTCCTCGGAGTACGTCAGTAAGTGCGTTGGTAAGCATTTCTTGCTGTTGTTTCAAGTCTGCTATTAATAAGTTCGCCGTCAGTGATTCAGCATTTAACTCATTCATTACTGCTAGTTGAAGTAATCGGTTTTCAATCTTTGAAAAATCCGATTCAGTTTCATTTATGTATTTATTGATGGTTTGGAATTGGCTGTTGATAAACTTCTCATGGCTCTTGATAAGTGAATTCTCCGCTTCAATTATAAGTGTTTGATTCCTCATCAATTCTACTTGGTATGTAAGCCTATTTTCCACTGTGTAGTGGGTAGTGAAATTACAATGAGGTGGAAAATAAAAATATCAGAATGTGGTACAGTTATTAATATTTATTTATCAAAACCCTGCCCCACACAATATTTTATAACTCAAATAGGTCTAAAATGAGACCAGGGATTAAGTCCTTATAATTGTCTGGTTGAAGTATACAAGGTATGGCAAGGAAATTACATTAAAGTGGGGAAACCAAAGGTTCTACCCCTGTGTTTCACGCCACAGGGATAGAAAGATGGTATTAACCCCAGAGAAACTTCTATATTACTTCAATGGGATAGCAGTTTATCGTTAAGGCCCCGTAACCGAAGGACGTTGATAGCCTAGCGCCTACAAAAGGTTCAAAGTGCAATTTAGATACTACTGCCCGTTCTAACGGGGCTCCCTACGAAGTAAAAAAAATAAAATAAAGGTTTTAACCCGCTAGAGTCCACCCGGGTTCTGCCTTTGCAATCCTACATTCAGCAGCGGCGTTAGAAGGCTGATGCCGCTGAAGATTAATAGAAATCCTAAGGAAATTCCTCAGTATCCGCTCAACGAACATACAACGGCCAACCTGGACTGTCGGACGGGGCCAGGACAGGAGCTCCGGACGGCTCGTGGCTCGCTGACGGCTCTGGTCACCAACGACACCTTCTGGAATCGCGAGAAACAGCCTTGGGTCAAGGATGGGTCGGTAAGGACAGCGAAGGCCTAGCTAACATGTCTCAAGTGACGTGTCTTGAATGGCCCCTGGGTATTTCTAACCTAAAACCTACGGTCAATCACTAATCAAACGATTATGGGAAGGTTAGATCTCATCTCAAAGGCGGTAGCTTTGCTATTCAAACGTGACACTTGCAAAATAACCTAATCGACACGTGGAAGGTCATGGCTCTTACCTTGGGGTTGGGTCAGGTGACACGCGTCTGGCAATCGCACGCTTCACCGGGCAGGATTGAAATTGCTGTAAAAGAAATACGCGGGGTTAGACGTTGCTACGTGTAGAAATAAAGACAAGGCAGATGGCTTTCGAAATCCAAAGTCATCGGAAATCGAATAACAACGAAATGCTAGTTTACTCACTCGGCAATTCAGGTTAGGTACACATGGTGTGATGCTGCGTGGGTGTCTGTGGCACGTATCTGGTAACTGCAAAGAAACAACTTAGTCAGAATCTATCCCGTAGACCAATCAGATAACCTGAACCCACGATCGAAATACTCACCAGGAAATATGAAGCAAGGAACTTGGTACCAATACGGCCTGCGCCACGCGGGCGGGAAGAAAAAAAAAACCACACATTTACTCGGGACGTTCTGACAGAGAATGGTTTGCCTCCTTGCCAGTTCCGAAAAAGCCGTCACCGGGGATGTCAGCTCATCGTCACAAAACTACTCTGTGGCCAGTCAGCACGATCATTGTTCTGAGCGTCATGTCGCCACTGACCACTGTCCGATGACGATCTAGCACGAGTTTTCTCAAAGGACCACAGACAACAACTGAAAATCTATCCTGTGTGTCGAATTTGACAGCTGATACTTGACAAGACTAACAAAGTAAACAAACAGAATGTAAACAATAAACGAAATGTTAAGTTACAAAAATAATGGTGTTACAGTACCCCCGTCCCCACCAGAATTTTTCGAGGGTACGAGAAAAATTCAAAGATGGCCCTCCATCTTTAAATCCTAAACACCTAAAACAATCGGAATATGTGGGTCGCTCATTTAAGAGAAACCTAAATCAAAGATAATAGCTGGAAAACCCAGTGAATATCAATAAGGTTAAGATCACTCACCGACTCAGTAGAGTCCCTAAGCAATGAGATAAACCCTGAAATAAATTATATGGAAAATCCCACAAAAAAAACTCCACGACGCAAAGTGAATGGGTCCTTGGCATTGTTGGCCTACTCAATAGAGTAAGTCAACACACACAAAGGTGGCCTACGAAACTATTCACTGACTTTGCAACACAACGACGCATAGTAAATGAGCCCTTGGCATTGCTGGCTTACTCAATAGAGTAAGTCAACACACACAAAGGTGGCCTACGGAACATCAATTCTACAGAGAATATCCCTGGCGTGACACTCTGTCTGGTTCCCATTGCTATCTTCAAGAATGTAGACAAATCCAGACACTTGTTGAACTACTGTATACCTCTCGTAATTCGGAGTCAAACTAGCAGTCAAGTACGACTTTGAATCCATGCTTCGACGAACCCTACTGAGTTGGCAATCCTGTGAGCGACGACCACGAACTACCAAACTGGCAGTAGCGTTATCAGCCGGTACACACTTCGAAACACTCAACTCGTTGCATGAGTTCAAATGTCTAACCTCACTTGCATACGGTTCCCTGCTTTTAGAGACTCCTCTTTTATTGAGTAGGTTCAGAACATCAGGTGCGATATTAAAAGCACGCCAGAAATCTATACCTAACAGCAATTCTGAAGAAATATCAGGAACGACATAAAATTTCACGAAAGCCGTAACATCCTCTACAGTCACCGGTAAAATCTTAAAACCAGAAACCGGAGAATGTGATCCATTAGCCGTGATAATGGATTTCTCCTCAGCTGGATACAACGTACCACAACTGGAGAGGGATTGGGCCGCCTTTCCGCCAATGACCGAAACTGTAGAACCCGAATCCAACAACCCTCTGCAACGATGGTGGTAAATCGCGACATCTAAATAAGGTCGCAAGCCACTGTCCGCGTCTCCATCACCTGCCTCTTCACAGCGGCGGCGACGGCGACGACGACGACTACCACTGCCGGAGGATTTGGTTCCAGGCTGCTCGTTGTTCACGCTTACCCCAGCAACGGTTGGTCCAGCAGGATCTGGCTTTTGTTGTAGTTTCGGTGGCTCAGCGACTGACGGACCACACCGTGGGCACGTGTGCAAGGTGGCACCCTTTAAACCACAAGAGTAACACAATTGGGTGGGTGGTGCACTACATTGCCAAAGGCCATGTCCAAGAACCCTGCAACGAACGCAAAATAAGTCCACCTCGGTGTCCACGGCGTTAACCGAAAGTCGGTTCCTAGCCTGATAGGCTAAGTCCGGCGCTACCGAATTCGCAGAAACTCGGGGCGGCTCCGCAAAAGAGTCTGCTCGGTATTTGGCGTACTCCAGCTGCCTACAGCGTTCCTTCAGCTCGTTCCAGTTCCCGACGTTTGTAAGAGCAAGCTGACTCGTGTAAAACGGTCTAAGGTTACCTTGTACTATCTCCAGCTGCTCTGACTCCGGTAACGGCACGCTGAGCCTAGAAAAATAATTCCGCATTGTGCTTAAGTACTTTATGATGGATTCATCAGCACCTTGTGTCCGCGACCGCACCTCCTGTAATAAACGCCGATTATAATCGAATGGCAGGAACTCCTCATACAAACGAGCCTTAACCTCTTTCCAACTCGAGACCTCCTCCTTGACACCCCGAAACCAAAACAAGGCGTCACCGCTAAATATTTCTGCGACGGAATTAAATAACGTCTCCTCACAGATACCTCGAGAATTGCAAAGCTCCTCCAGTCGCTGCACGAATGCTTGCACACTATCACTGCCGTTAAAGACAAGGTTCAGTTTTTGGATCTGTGTGTGGTCCACCTTAGGACATGGCTCTATACACCCTACGACAGGGATATCCTGTTTCTTTTCCTGCTCCTGATAAGCTTTAGAAATGTACCTCAGTTCGCTGTCCCTAGATTCGAGTTGTAAGAGCAAGTCCCCGAGCATACAAGTCTCCTCCTTACTGACGGCATTTATACGACCTAAGCGGTGATATAAATGGTTAGCCAATGATTCGCAACGCTTGATGTGTTTTAACTGCAAATTTGGTTTTGAGAGTGAGCTCTGCAAGTCTTTAATTTTGTTTTTAACTTTTTCTAACTCTGAGGTAACATCTCCCTCAAAGTAAATAACCTCGTCCGAAGGCATCCGCGTAGCTAATTCTGTTAATTGTAATCTTAATTGGTCCGCAGTGGCCTCAGGTTTGACACCTCGGACTGTGGCCTCGTATGTCAATTCGTCTTTTAATAAAAGGTTGAAACATATCGGACGTTCCCCCATGATGTTACAACAATATGGATCTAATCCCTAAGGTAGCACACGTTCAAATCAATTTGTGACCCCAGGCTGTATCAACGTTCAATGTGAAGGTCGAACAATAAACACCAATATAAAAATAAATGCTTTCCCATTAAAGTGTGTTTCAGTAAGTCTAAGTACAATATTAAACTTAAGTAAAGTTAAGTTATAACTGACAGTTAAATGGTTATGTAAAACACGCAACGTTCAATGTAAAAGCAGAACAATAAACAACAATATCTTCAAAATAAATGCTTCCTCCTTAAAGTGTGTTTCAGTAAGTCCAGGTACAATATTAAACTTAAGTAAAGTTAAGTTATAACTGACAGTTAAATGATAAAACAAAACTGTAATTATTAAAAGTTGAGTGTTTAAGTTAAACAGACAATAACAATGTCTCAGCAAAATTGTTTAAAAACAATCACCAACTGTTCAATATTTAATTGTTCAATAATTAACTAAATAAAATTCCAGCAGAAGGTTTTCCTTTGAATAACGTTTGGAATAAGAGGTTATACAAATTTAACGCAATCTCAACAAAAAAATAAGGCATGTTAAGTCAATAAAATAAAATGTCTGAAATAAGAGGTTAAAAATTTTAACACAATATCCACACAAAAAAAATGTAGCCTTATTAAGTTAATAAATTTAAAAAGAAAAGGAAACCTTCTGCAGTGATTCTCTGTCAGCACGTCTCGATGACACACACAAAACACACACAAGAAATTATAAGACACTAATTAATTACACACTAATTAATACCCCCCCGGGTGGACTCAGGCCTGTCTAAGCGATAGATTAGACTATAAGCTAACGGATTAAACTCTGCTCGGGCGCCAAATGTAAGCCTATTTTCCACTGTGTAGTGGGTAGTGAAATTACAATGAGGTGGAAAATAAAAATATCAGAATGTGGTACAGTTATTAATATTTATTTATCAAAACCCTGCCCCACACAATATTTTATAACTCAAATAGGTCTAAAATGAGACCAGGGATTAAGTCCTTATAATTGTCTGGTTGAAGTATACAAGGTATGGCAAGGAAATTACATTAAAGTGGGGAAACCAAAGGTTCTACCCCTGTGTTTCACGCCACAGGGATAGAAAGATGGTATTAACCCCAGAGAAACTTCTATATTACTTCAATGGGATAGCAGTTTAACGTTAAGGCCCCGTAACCGAAGGACGTTGATAGCCTAGCGCCTACAAAAGGTTCAAAGTGCAATTTAGATACTACTGCCCGTTCTAACGGGGCTCCCTACGAAGTAAAAAAAATAAAATAAAGGTTTTAACCCGCTAGAGTCCACCCGGGTTCTGCCTTTGCAATCCTACATTCAGCAGCGGCGTTAGAAGGCTGATGCCGCTGAAGATTAATAGAAATCCTAAGGAAATTCCTCAGTATCCGCTCAACGAACATACAACGGCCAACCTGGACTGTCGGACGGGGCCAGGACAGGAGCTCCGGACGGCTCGTGGCTCGCTGACGGCTCTGGTCACCAACGACACCTTCTGGAATCGCGAGAAACAGCCTTGGGTCAAGGATGGGTCGGTAAGGACAGCGAAGGCCTAGCTAACATGTCTCAAGTGACGTGTCTTGAATGGCCCCTGGGTATTTCTAACCTAAAACCTACGGTCAATCACTAATCAAACGATTATGGGAAGGTTAGATCTCGTCTCAAAGGCGGTAGCTTTGCTGTTCAAACGTGACACTTGCAAAATAACCTAATCGACACGTGGAAGGTCATGGCTCTTACCTTGGGGTTGGGTCAGGTGACACGCGTCTGGCAATCGCACGCTTCACCGGGCAGGATTGAAATTGCTGTAAAAGAAATACGCGGGGTTAGACGTTGCTACGTGTAGAAATAAAGACAAGGCAGATGGCTTTCGAAATCCAAAGTCATCGGAAATCGAATAACAACGAAATGCTAGTTTACTCACTCGGCAATTCAGGTTAGGTACACATGGTGTGATGCTGCGTGGGTGTCTGTGGCACGTATCTGGTAACTGAAAAGAAACAACTTAGTCAGAATCTATCCCGTAGACCAATCAGATAACCTGAACCCACGATCGAAATACTCACCAGGAAATATGAAGCAAGGAACTTGGTACCAATACGGCCTGCGCCACGCGGGCGGGAAGAAAAAAAAAACCACACATTTACTCGGGACGTTCTGACAGAGAATGGTTTGCCTCCTTGCCAGTTCCGAAAAAGCCGTCACCGGGGATGTCAGCTCATCGTCACAAAACTACTCTGTGGCCAGTCAGCACGATCATTGTTCTGAGCGTCATGTCGCCACTGACCACTGTCCGATGACGATCTAGCACGAGTTTTCTCAAAGGACCACAGACAACAACTGAAAATCTATCCTGTGTGTCGAATTTGACAGCTGATACTTGACAAGACTAACAAAGTAAACAAACAGAATGTAAACAATAAACGAAATGTTAAGTTACAAAAATAATGGTGTTACAGGTAGTCATCGTTCATTTGCAGCTTTTGTATGTCTTCTGCGTACTTATCGGCAAAGTTTTGATCTAGTACGCCAAATAAGGTTCGTGCGAGACTTCCTACGCCGTTTATGTAGCCTCGTTTCTTTCTTGATGAGTGGTCAGTTAATAACATCATGTTGTTTTTTGATATCATTTTTATTTCATGTTGCAAATGATCTGTCACTTGACTACAGTACCCGACTTCTAATCTTCCACACTGCTTGCTAAAGTGATCGACAAACCGCTGAACCTTTTCCGTAGTTTGCCAGTAATTTGTTAAGTTGTAGTACACCAGTACAATCCATTCGTCGTGTATGACTTGAACCTTGGCTATTTCATCAAAGTACATTGGTCGATTAGCTTCAAATGGCGTAACTTGGTATTTCGCTGATTTTTGTGCATTACCCGTCGGGAATATCATAAGTGTTAGCATAAGTGTTGTTATAAAGTTGCACAGTCTGCTCCTTTTGGTTCTAGGCTTCAGTTTGTTAGCAGTATCTGTCTCTTTTGATTTATGTTGATCCTTTTCAGTTGGTAAGTTATTGTCAGTTTTCATTGGCAATGGAGTCAGTTTAGTTATTGGGCGCTTGACTGTGTTATTTTGAGTCTTCAGTGTGACAACTCTAACACATCCGTCAGCTCCTGGATGAACTTCAGTTATTCTTCCCAGTGCCCATTTGCCTGGAGGTAAGCCTTTTTCTTTCACCAAGACAAGATCTCCTTTTTCTAGCTCTTCTTTTCGCGTCAACCATTTACTTTTGGTCTGCAGTTGATGAAGATACTCACTGGACCATCGCTTCCAAAAATGCTGATGCATCAGTTCTACATACTTCCATCTATTCCTTAGATCCAAATGTTTTCCATCGGTAAGTTCTTCCTGTGGCAATGACATTATTGGACCACCAGTGAGAAAGTGGCCTGGAGTAAGGTATTCCAGGTCTTCCGGATCTTCGGTTATGGGGCAAAGAGGCCTACTGTTCATACACGCCTCAATCTGGTGTAACAAGGTCGTGAATTCCTCATAAGTCAATTTCTGCTCCCCGAGGACTCTTTTCAGGTGAAACTTCATCGACTTCACTGCCGCTTCCCATAGTCCGCCTGCACTTGGCCATAATGGCGCATTAAAGTGCCAGTTAATGCCTAGTTTATTCACTTCTTTGAAAAATTCTGGTGACATCAGTGTTTCAAACTGTTGAAATTCTCTTTGTAATTCTTTTGCTGCTCCGACAAAATTTTTCCCGTTGTCTGAAAACATCGATTTCACCACTCCTCTTCTTGCGCATAGTCTCTTCAAGGCCATCATAAATGACTGTGTTGTTAAATCAGACACCAGTTCTATGTGCACCGCTTTAGTAGACATGCAAATAAATATCGCTATATATCCTTTGCATGTTCTGACCCCTCGTCCCTTGTTAATTTTAACATCGACGTGTCCTGTGAAGTCGACACCAGTGTTCGTAAACGGGCGCGACGGGGTTATCCGTTCAGTAGGTAAATTTCCCATTATTTGGTCAGTCTTCGAAGCCGCGTATCGCCGGCACTTCATGCACAATCGAATTATTTTCTTGACAGCTCTATTTCCTCCAACAATCCAATAGCGTTGTCGCGTCTGTGCCAATGTTAAGCGTGTCCCTCCATGAAGAGTCAGTTCATGAGCTTGCTGTATAACTAGCTCGGTTAATCTCCCGCCATGTGGCAATATCATGGGATGTTTAGTTTCGCTAGGTAAGGCGGAAAACTGCAATCTTCCACCCACTCTCAGTACACCATTTTTATCCAAAAATGGGGATAAGTTTAATAATTTACTCTTGGAGTGCACCAATCCAGTTTTCAAGATCATCTCGATATCTTCTGCGAACGCGTCTCGCTGTACAGCTCTGATAATTACTTCAGTTGCGTAGATCAGTTCCGATATAGATAAGTATTTATTGTAAGAGTCATTAGTTAATTGCTTCTCCCAACGTAATAAATAAGCAATTACTCGTGTTACATATTCGAGCCGACTATTGTTGTTTAGCAACGTCATCACTATGCACTCGCCGGCGCTTGTAGCTGCGGTGTCTGCACCTTTTGTCACAGTGCAAGTTTGTCGTAGGTCATGATCAGTTGAGTATGATTCATCGGTCTTTAAGTTGTCTGGACTCCATTTTTTCAGCCACTGTGGACCATTCCACCAGATTTTTTCTTCAACTAGCTGTTTCGGTGATAAACCGCGAGTTGCACAGTCAGCAGGGTTTTCTTTAGTATTCACATAACTCCACTTTGATGCCGGTACTAAGTTAGTTATCAGTATGCTTCGGTTAGCAACATATCTATCCCATCTTGTTTTATCTCCCTGAAGCCACGCTAAGACCACTTGTGAGTCAGTCCAGCAGTAGGTTTCCAGTTGAAGGTCAGTTAATGCCATCTGACATTTGTTCATCAGTTTAGCCAGTAATTGCGCACCACAAAGCTCTAATCTCGGTAATGTAGTTTTCTTTTTCGTAGGCGCGACTTTAGTTTTTGCTGTCATTAGTGTAATAACGGCTTCTCCGGTATCATTCGTCGCTTTACTGTATATGACGCAGGCGAACGCCTTTTCGCTTGCGTCGCAAAATCCATGCAACTCGGTCACATTGTTATAACAGCTGATCCACCTCGGTATTGTTACATCATTTATGTTTATTATTTCGCTTCTTATCAGTTCCCACTCTTTCGACGAGCTTTCGGAAACGTTTTCATCCCAGTTCAGTCTATCTAACCAAAGTTTTTGGAAGATTAGTTTTGCTTTGACGGTCATAGGTGATAACCATCCTAGCGGATCGTAGATTTTGCTGATGTTTGACAATAGTACTCGTTTAGTGAGCCTTGACTTTTGCTGAGGTAATTGCCAATTGAAAACAAATACATCTTCCGTAGTATTCCAGCTGAGTCCCAAGGTTTTCATTGACTCGTCTTGTTTAAAATCGATCGTGTTTTGTTGACGTTTATAATTGTCAGGTAAGCCTTCCAGGATCGATGCTTCGTTAGTTGCCCACTTTTTTAGTACAAAACCACCTTTCAGTAATAGGTTATAGAGCTCATTTTGTAGAATTTTTGCTTCTTCAATAGTATCTCGCCCAGATATGACGTCATCCATGTAAAATTCTGACATTACGGCTTTTCTTGCTTGAGGGTAAGCGTCTCCCTCGTCGATGGCCAGTTGTTTTAGCGTACGCATAGCAAAATATGGGGCAGATTTACTCCCATAAGTTACAGTGCAGAGTTGCATTTCTCTCAGCTTATCAGTAGGTGTAAACCTCCAAACAATCTTTTGTAACTGCTGCTGATCTTCATGTATAAGTATGCCTCGGTACATCTTCTCGATATCGGCGATAACAGCGTATCGGTAACTTCTCCATTTGATTATTAGAGTCAGTATGTCGTTTTGCAAGTTAGGCCCTTTTTCCATGAGGTCATTCAAACTGTACTTGCTGCTAGTTTTCATAGACGCATTGAATACAACTCGTAGTTTTGTTGACGTTGACGATTCCTTTATTACACCGTGGTGAGGTAGGTAAACTTGCAGTGTCATAGTATTCGGTTGATTGACCGCCGGTTTCATGTGACCCAGTTCAATGTATTCTTCGATGAATTGTTTGTACCGACTTGCCAATTTATCGCACCTTGCCATTCGTTTCTCTAGCTGGTGAAATTGACAGATAGCCTGAGGTTTTGAGCTTCCCAGTTTGGAGGCTATATCTTCCTTGAGAGGCATCTTAACGATGTACCTGCCATCTTCTTGCCGTTCAGTTGTTTCCGCGTAATACTTTTCACAGTACGCTTCAGAATCTGTGAGCTCGGTGTCCTTTGTTATTTCCTCTGATTCCCAGAATCTAGTTAACTCCTCTATCTCATTGAGGGTTACAAAGCACTTGAATGTTTTGGTGTTCCCGCAGAGAATCCAGCCCAACTTGGTCTGCTGCGCGACGGGAGAGTTTGAATCCTGCTTCAGCACTCCCTCCAGTATAATCTCGGAGTAAATATCCGCTCCGAGCAATAGATCAATAGGGCCAGGAGTGAAGTAATCGGGGTCAGCCAGTTTAATATTGTCTAGGTGCGTCCAGTTTGACGTGGTTAGTTTAGTGTTGGGTAAGTTATTAATCAGTTTGTTCATTATGAGCACCTTTGTAATAAATGTATAATCTGAATGTATTGATTTACACTCCAGTGTCAGTAAGCCTTTGCTGCTGCCCATTGCTGATCCAACTCCTGATACGACTGCGTTTCCCTTTTGCCTCGCCAGTCTGAGTCGCTGCGCCGCGTTCTCAGTGATCAGTGACACTTGAGATCCCTGATCCAGTAAAGCTCGCAATACTATATAGTTCCCATCAGTATTTTTAACCATAATTTTCACGGTGGTAAGTAAAACTTCTTCTTCCTCTTTTTTAACAAGGTTAGTATTTTTCTGGGTGACCACGAAGGGGTTGATGTTGATTGTCCTTTGAAGTTAGTTTCGTGCAAAAATGTGTGGTGCGCTTTATTACACACTTTGCATTTTTTATTAGAATCGCATTGTTTACCGTAATGGTCGAATAAACAATTTCTGCACACTCGTAATTTCGTGACAGTTGCAATTCTGTTTGGCACGTTCGTGCTTAAGAATGTTGGACAATTCATGAGGACGTGATCTTTCTTGCATAGTGGACAGTTTTTAATAGAAACATGGAATGATTTGCTGCCTTTTTCCGCGTTCTTGAAGCTCGGCGCCTTGACCTTGTTATTCTTGTAATAACTTTTCACCGCTGGGTGATTAGTTTTGACGGTTTCTAAGGCCATGAATTTGGATTCTAGAAAGTTCAGCAACTCCTTTAGCACTGGAAACTCTCTCGGTTTTTGTAAGCCTTGCACGTAGTCATTGTAAGTGGCTGCATCCAGCTTCTGTGACAAGAGGTGAACCACTATCGGGTCCCAAGTCGAAGTATCCAATCCAATGTTCTTTAGCGCGTTCAAGGCTTCTAATGTCGTATCATGCATCCTCTTTATTTGATACGCATTCGGTTGCTGGACAATAGGTTGGTTTAACAGAGTATTGATGTATGATGAAAATAGCAGTCTCTTATTGTCAAACCGGTTTTGAATAATTTCCCAACAGCACTCGTAATTATCTGCTGACACAGTTAAATGCTGCACCAGTTTCTCAGCTTCACCCCTAAGTTTTGTCTTCAAATGCTGCATTTTCTGTGTTTTACTGATAAGGGGGTTGTTATGAATCGTTTCCATGAAGATATCTTTAAATGAAACCCACTGAGCGTACTCGCCAGAGAATTCCGGGATTTCTACTCTCGGCGTAGACTTCTCGTAGTGTAAGTTGGCCCACATCTTCTTGTTGATGACCTTGCGTAATTCTTCATAGAGATTCTCTAACCTGTTATACTCCTGCTCATATAATTCGTTAGATCCGTTGAGCCAGTTGTCCAATTCCCAATGAATTTTGTCAATAGCATTCCATTTAGTCTTGAGAATATTTAACCGATCTTCCAGGTCCCATTTTTCCTCGATGGTGTCGATGTTGACCTTGGTAGCGGCACGTTGAAAAGCTTTGAAATTACGTTGTTGTTGTTGTAACAAGACGCTCTTCCTGTCAGTTAAATCCGTATTTATGTGGGATGAAAATTAAAGCCGCCGGATGCACTTTAAATAACGTAATTTAATTTATTTACACACCAAATCAAGAAAACCATCTTTCCTCCAACACGCCATATTTGCAAGAGCAATTCATAAAAGGAAACACCATAGTCAACACTTCTATTATTTCTAATACTCTATGTTCCTACTCCTACAACCCGGCCATCCTGCAGATAGTCTGCCCTCAGACTATTACAATGATCGAAAATTAAACAACATAAAAATCTTTACTAACTACATTCTTAACACAATATAACAACTCTATTATGTAAACTTCAGAACAAACAAATATACATAACATTACAACACTGAAACTAACGCAAACAACAACTTACATAACTTCTTTGAAAATAAAAATGTGCCCCAGACTAAAATACAACTTCAATAAAAATATACTCATTCTTCGTCATTCATTCATCGTCATCATCATCACACAAATAAAAACCTATAAAGATCATCGCTTCATGTATTCAACGAAGTATGTGATAATCTTTGTCCATCGCTTCTTTCATCATCTTTGCTGAGAAAGTACCATTCTCGTGTACCCTTCTCGCTATCTCCATAACTCTTGAAACCATCATTTTCTTCTGGTTCCCTTCGTAAAGTATTTTATTCTCCATCAAACCATCTTGAAATCGTCTTTCTACATATCTTTTTTGGCCATCTTTCTTCTTCACAAGATTAGCAAACTCGCCTGAAAAATGCTCCTTTTTAACTACCTTTTCAATTTTTTCTTCCACCTTTGTCTCACATACCTCTTCAACTTTATGTTCAACAATCTTTTCCTCCTTAATACTCTCCAGCTCTATTGGTACCTCTTTGCTACTTTTCTCCTTTTTATTCTGTATAACTTGCTTATTATTTACATTATTTACAACTTCCGTCTGACGTTGACATTTCTCGTATTCGTTCTTTATCGCTGTCACTTCTGTTTCCTGCGAATAATCATTACTCCGTTTGTTGGCCTCGTCCATCCTGACTTCGTACTCGAACATACTCGAGTGCTGTTTTACCGACACCACCGACTTGTCTCCGCATCCGCTGCTCTGTTGCTGTTCAGGGTCCTGCTTTACCGACACGTCGTCTATCGGTCGTTCGCCTCCTGTGCAGCTGTAACACCATCTAGCCGGGCTTTCTCTTCTCGTTCGTGCACTCATCTCCATCTTTCTTTTCATATACTCGTAAATTTTCAGCTTTTCCTTCAGGTCCGGATATGTGGTGACACCATACAGCATGACTTTGTGTATCACACAGTCTTCGATACCATCCACTATATATTGTATTGCCACGTAGTCTTCAAATCCACCGCGCTTTCCCAGCTCCTTCATCACCAGCATGTACTCATAACAGCTCTCGTCGCGCTTCTTCTTGCGGTTAGTCATGAGCTCGTGGATCACCTTCGGGTTGACATCGTAGGGAAACTCCTCCAGCAGAGCCCGCTGCAGTTCGTCGAAAGTCTTAAAAACTTTTTCACTCCGGAGCCACAGACCTGCCACACCAGTCAGAGCACGTCGCGCCATCAGCAACTTTTGGGAAGGTGACCACCCGAATATCTCCGCATTGTCACTGATCTCCTCGACCCACCTTGCCGCCGGGTACGTCGGGTCTGCTCCTGAGAACGGTGGGATTGTCGCCTCAATGCTGACCAACGAGGGTTGGGCCGCCGTCATCATCATGTCGTCTTAGTCATTAATAATTTTTCACCCTGTTTTTCACCTTCACCGTATTTAAATCATTATCACCTTCTTTATTTATATTTGTTCACATTTATTTATTTCACCTTTTTTAATTTTGAATTTTCACCATAATTTCGCCTTAGTGCGCGCCGCCATCTTTGCCGTGTGAAAAATCCTTCACCAACACGGACCCGTATTTACAACTATTTACACCATCTTCTGCACCTTTGGCTTATTCTCATCCCGGACGAGCCCCCAAAAGTTGTGGGATGAAAATTAAAGCCGCCGGATGCACTTTAAATAACGTAATTTAATTTATTTACACACCAAATCAAGAAAACCATCTTTCCTCCAACACGCCATATTTGCAAGAGCAATTCATAAAAGGAAACACCATAGTCAACACTTCTATTATTTCTAATACTCTATGTTCCTACTCCTACATTTATCCCTCCAAATATGTCTTGCACTACGCCGAACGTCCCGGCTGACTCTCCTCTCTCTTCCTTAGACGTTCCAGCAGTCGGTTGTGGTTGAGTCTTCATTAGTTCAGCTACCCACTGCGCTTGTAAGGCCACCATCTGACTTTTAGCTCTAAGATATTTCTCCTGAGCTTTCACAAACACGTTGCTAGTAAAATAAGATAAGTTTTTCTCCTCACCCGCGTTCAGTAACTTGTCAGTTTCTGCAAATTGTTGCCAGTGCGTATCGAGAGCTTCGATTCTCTTCTTAAGATACTCCAGTGTTTTTCTTTCAGGAGCGTCCTTGCCAAAATTAACACATATCCTCTTGATGCTATCAAAGCAGTCCTCTTGACGCTTGATCAGTGCTTCGGTATTCATTGTGTTGAATGTCGAAGTTAGTTTTCTTGGTAAGTAGTTAGTTTTCTTGATAAGTAGTTAGTTTTCTTGATAAGTAGTTAGTTTTCTTAATAAGTAGTTAGTTTTCTTGATAAGTAGTTAGTTTTCTTGATAAGTACTTAGTTTTGCTGGTTGGTCGTCTACACGATTGGTTTTCGTGTCAGTTAAGATTAGCTGGTACAAACACGTTCAAGTATGTGCGATTTTCCTTGTCTCAATACTCTCGGGGAGGTCCGCTGGTGGAAGGCCGAGAATACCGATTCGCTACCGTCACAGATGCACTTCACTAATCACTTAGGTTCGAAGGACCATAAACATGTAGGGGCCGATGCGAGGTACCCGTCGACTCCAATCAGTAAAGTCAGTGAGGAGTTTAGTTCACAAAATATATTAAATAAGTATTACAAAAAGATGGACTGTAATGGTTCAGTTGTAAGTGACGACTGATCTAACTATGTAAGATCTAGGTTAAGTAAACTGCTGCGTAAGACAACATAACTCTAGGTATGTGAAAAGGCTGTAGCCTGTACAATTATGCTGATTCTCATGAAAAAACAGTGTATTAATTTTTAAGGCAAACGAACAACAAAGTTATCCTATAAAGTTTCCGTTTTTACCTTTTGAGGTACGGAACCGTAAAATACGAAAAAATGACCCGCAAAATTCTCTTAATACCTACTTACATTCATAATTCTCTTGAAAATGCTTTTATAGAACTGACTTTTTCTTCAAACTTTCCCGTTGGTGATCGTTAACTTGAATTTATGTCTCAAAGGTGTAATGTAGGTAGATCTATATATGATATGTATAATTCATAGTATAGGGTAGGTGTCTATGTACCGCGCCTTTAGTCTCGCATTAAACGGTCAACCGATAACTTGTGTTTGATTTATTACACTGGCGAACGAGGCTGGTTCAAATTTAAAAATGGCCGGTAAAATAACGGAGTTCGACGTGGTTGCCGGGAACTGGGAAGCTTATTGCGAACGGTTGGAGATGTCGTTCCTAGTAAACGACGTTAAGGAATCACTGAAGGTGCCTACATTAATAGCGTGCGTCGGTGAGAGTGCATATGAATTGATGGTTAATTTGTGTAGCCCGTCAAAACCAAAGGACAAAACATACGCGGATCTGGTGGCCCTCGTCAAGGAACATTTACAGCCGAAACCAGCAATATTAGCAGAGCGGTTCCGTTTTAGACAGTGTCGTCAGCGCAGTGATCAAAACGTGGCTCTGTTCGTGGCTGAATTAAAGAAACTAGCGAGGTATTGTGAATTCGCGAAAACGTTGGACGAGAACATGCGAGATCAATTTGTGTGCGGGTTAGCTAGTGACGCCACCCGTCAGAGGTTATTTGCGGAGGACACCGTGGATTTTACTAAGGCAGTGCAAATAGCCACCACTATCGAAGCAGCGGAACGGGACGCGCGAGCGGTGGAGCCGGGCAAGATGGCGGCGGGCGGCGGCGGCGGGCCGCCGGGCTGCAGCGAGGTGCACCACCTGCGGGCGGCGCCGTGCAAGGCGTGCGGGGACCATCGACACCCGCACTGGGACTGCAAGTTCCGACTCTTCGAGTGCAGCCGGTGCCGAAAAGTGGGACACTTAAGGCGAATGTGCCCGATGGGCCTGGAGCAAGGCGGGCAGGCGGGCGGCGGAGGCGCGCCGGGGATGGCGCAGCAGCAGCGAGACTGGAGTAGCGGAGCGCGACGCGGGGCGGGCGGCGGCGGCGGGCGGCGCGGCGGGAGCGCGCGCGGCGGCCGCGCCACGTGGCAGCGGCGCCGCGGCGGCTACACAGGGCGGGGCGGCCCTACCTCCTCATATCTCATGAGGGAGGAAGAAGAAGGACAAGAAAGGGACAGCGATGAACAACGGGAAGAAGACGAACCTGTTCACCAAATGTCCTTGAGGGAGTATAAGCCGGTTAGTTTAATTTTACAAGTAGAAAATTGTAAACTAAATATGGAAATAGATACGGGCTCAGCCCTTTCGTGTATTAGCAAACAAATGTACGATAGCAATTTCAGCGATTTCACGATTAAACCATGTGAATTAATTTTATCATTTTACGATGGGTCAAAAACGAAACCGGTAGGTTACATAGAGGTCAAAGTGAAGTATAAGGGGGTCAGTAAATTATTAGATCTATACGTAATAGAAAAGGGTACAACGACGCTCTTAGGACGACAGTGGTTAACTGAACTCAGTATAGATGTACCTAAATTTCAAATTAACAGTGTAGAGGTGTCAGAAAAAAATAAATTAATTGGCGAATTGCATTCCAGGCATGGTGATTTATGGAACGGTGGACTGGGATGTTTCACCGGCGGGCGCGCGCGCCTGCACGTGCGCGAGGGCGCCGCGCCGGTGTTCTGTAGGGCGCGGCCGCTGCCCTACGCGCTGCGGGAGCGGGTGGACGCCGAGCTGGACCGCATGCTCCGCGACGGCGTCATCGAGCCCGTCGACGCCTCTGACTGGGCCACGCCCCTCGTCATTGCCAACAAGGCGGATGGTTCACTACGGTTGTGTGCTGACTATAAGGTAACTCTTAATCGTGTTCTCGCAGTTGATAAGTATCCGGTTCCTAAAATTGAGGATTTATTTACTAATTTAAACGGGACTAGCATCTACAGTAAAATTGATTTATCTCAGGCGTACAATCAAGTATTACTAGATGACACCAGTAAGTTTACAGTGATTAACACACATAGGGGTCTTTTTAAGTATAACAGACTGGTGTATGGTTTAGCGTCGAGCCCGGGAATTTTTCAAAGAATAATGAGCAATATATTCAAGGATATTCCGAATGTTATTGTCTTCTTGGACGATATTTTATGTGCAAGCTCGACAATAGAGGAGCATTTTGAGACATTAAATAAGATCTTAGATCGATTAAGGGATCATGGTTTAAAAATAAAGCGGGAAAAATGCGTATTTTTTACAAATGAGATAAAGTTCTTGGGTTATGTCATAGACCATAACGGAATAAGAGCGGACCCGGACAAGGTTAAACCCATATTAAGGATAACTCCGCCGAAGGATGTCTCTCAGCTAAGGTCTTTTTTAGGAATGATAAATTTCTATGCTAAGTTCATTAACAATTTAAGCTATACTTTAGCACCGTTGTATGATTTATTAAAAAAAGATCAGGCCTGGATCTGGGGGCCGGAACAGATGTTAGCTTTTGAGAAGGTAAAAAGTCTATTATGTCACGCGGAGGTATTATGTCATTATGATGTGTCACGACCGGCGGTGCTGACAGTGGACGCGAGCTCGCGGGGGCTCGGCGCCGTGCTGGCGCAGGGCGACGCCACGGGCCGGGAGCGCCCCGTCGCCTACGCGTCACGAGCACTCACCAACGCGGAACAGAACTACAGCCAAATTCATAAAGAAGCATTAGCTATTGTATACGCGGTTAAAAAATTTCATCAGTACCTATATGGTCGTAGGTTCGTACTTAAGACAGATCATAAACCATTGGTTAGCATTTTTGGACCGGGCACGGGAATACCGAACATGACAGCGAGCCGATTACAGCGTTGGGCGTTAACTTTATCAGCCTATGATTTTGATATACAATATGTGAGCACGGATAGAAACACGGCTGATTGTTTGTCCAGAATGATAGCGGAACACAGGGCCGAGGGCGGTCGGTTAAGTGGGGATGACCTTGTACCGGAGCAAACTTATTTACATTTTGCTACAGAAGCGTTTCTTTTAGACTATAACGACCTTAAGAAAATGACTCAGCGGGATCCAGTGCTAAGTCGCGTGCTAAGTTACGTTAGGGACGGCTGGCCAAATGAAGTAGAAATACGGGAATTGAAACCGTTTGTAACTAGAAAAAATGAGTTGTATACGGAGCTAGGTTGCCTCATGTGGGGGCATCGGGTAGTTGTTCCGGCGGAGTGCAGGGACAAGGTTTTAAAAGAGATACACGACTCTCATATGGGCATAGTAAAGAGCAAGTGCATTGCACGGAGCTACGTGTGGTTTCCAGGGATAGACGAGGCGCTGGAGGCGATGTGCCGCGCGTGCGCCGTGTGCGCCGCGGTGGCGGACGCGCCGCCCGCGCACGCGCCGCGCGCCTGGCCGTGGCCCGACAGGCCGTGGTCGAGGCTCCACTTAGATTTTCTGGGCCCTATAGAGGGCAGTACGTCGTACCTAGTATTGGTGGACGCGTGTTCCAAATGGATAGAAATTTGGAAAATAAATTCTACCTCAGCTAGGAATGTCATTGCGAAGCTGAGAGAAAGTTTTGCGAGATTTGGCTTGGCAAAACAAATAGTTACAGATAACGGACCACCTTTCTCCAGTAATGAGTTTATTCAGTTTTTAACAAATAATGGAATAAAATCAATCCATTCTGCGCCCTATCATCCTGCTTCAAATGGGGCAGCAGAGAACGCGGTCCGGACTTGTAAAAAAGTTATTAAAAAAGCGTTAATACAAGGGGTTGATGTTGAAACGGCGTTATGTCGATTTTTGTTAATATACCGTAACACAGAGCATTGTACCACAGGGGAAACACCCGCTAAATTGTTACAAGGTCGAAATTTGCGTACACGTCTCGATATGTTAAAACCGTCGCGGTCGGATCACGTACGGGAGGCACAGCAGCGCCAGCTGGCGGCGGCGGGCGGCGCCGAGCGCGGCCTCGCGCCCGGGGACCTCGTCTGGGCCCGGAGTTACCGGCCCGGTGCGCGCTGGTTAGCCGGTCGAATTAGCGAAAAATGTGGTGATACGAATTATAAAGTTAAAATGCTAGATGGAACCGAGATACATAGGCATATAGATCAATTAAAGAAACGTGTCGAGCACTCAACACATTCCACACCGGTGAGGGTGGAGGGAAGTAGGCCAAAGAACATCAGCAATCCTTTCATTTATCCGTGTGAACCATCCGAGGGGCAAGGACGAGGGGGTGGAGCGGAGGCGGGCGCGGCGGCGCCGGCGGCGCTCGCGGACCAGGCGCGGCTCGACCCGGCTCCCGGCCCGGTGCCACATCCCCGTCCACAAAGGGACCGTAGACCTCCACATCGTTTCGGGATTGACGATGTTTTCTGATAGCTTGTTTATTATTGATTGTATTGGATTGTAATTTGTATATCTACCTGATTAATGTTAAAGATTGTATTTTATTGTTATCGTGTCAAGTAGGTACTTCTCCTGATCTAAAGCTGTACTACCAAACTAATAATATGTTAGTAACTACATAGTCACGTAACCTGTAAATGTAAAAGTAACTATAGTAGAAACATTGTTATAAGTACTTTGTTATTATTATTATGTATAAGCACAAACTAACCAGTAATAAAAATAATAGCTAGGTTTGAGTAAGTAAATAAGTTAGTAGGTACCTATCTAAACGATAGTCTTCTGCCTCAGAGATGCAACTTTATTTGTATAACATGTTCGTAATTAAGGGTGGAGGTGTAATGTAGGTAGATCTATATATGATATGTATAATTCATAGTATAGGGTAGGTGTCTATGTACCGCGCCTTTAGTCTCGCATTAAACGGTCAACCGATAACTTGTGTTTGATTTATTACAAAAGGATAACATTTTAGGTCACAAAATGAAATGACCTGCACAGTTACCATCATTTACTAAAAAGAAGAAATTCATACTGTTCTACCATAAAAAAAACTTTAAACACTGTTTAACTAGTGTTTAAAACAAAATTTTACATATTTTGTAGGCGTTTGACAGCGCTTAACATCTGTTAAATATTGTCTAAGTTTTTGTGGTAAGGCCCATGTTTAAAATCAGTTTAAACCGAGAAAAAAAAAATAGGACTCATGATATCATAGTCTATGACGGAGGCAGCCGTCACAACCCTGTTGTACTTGTAGGGTTTGTTACTGTGGACAGAGGATTTATCGGTCAGATAAATTTGTAAGTCTTTGTCTGGTCAAGGTGACCGTATGAAACAATTGCATAATATTATTATATAATATAAAGGAAAGTAAGGTGATACTTCACACAAGGAGGCTAAGTTTAAGGATACTTAATTTTTTCAGATTTAAGTTTCTTTCCTTATACGTGGGAAAACACAGTTAATCAACATTGGATAGCTAGCAATTACCTAGCAAGATCATGAGTGTAGCAATATGAGAACACGAGAAATATGCGTATATTAATTAAAATTGATATGATTGACATTGACATTCAACGTCGATTCATCGTTGAATCTTACAGAATTACGGTACTGAATAATCGATGCCGGAAAATTCAAATTCAAAGCGAACAATAGCGAATATTATAATGTAAAAAAATACTATAGAGAAGTTGAATGAATCGTAGCTCTTTAAATAATTATTTTACGTACGTCACCGGACCGCACCCAATAGGTCAGTTTTAGCTTAGTTCTTAGTTCTTAAGTTATTAGTTTAATAATTTAGTATAGCGTTTTTGTTTATATTTACTTAGTTTAATAATTTTGTTAGTTAGCAGTGCATATTTTTAATTGTATGTAGTTATAAGTTTTGTGTTAAATGTTATTTAGATTCTATTGAATATAATAAATTTCGTTTCTGTTTACTTCGGTTTCATAATTTTACGTTATTGTATAAAATTTACAAAATAAAATGTTCTGTGAGCTGAAAGGAAGTCAGTCAAATAAGTTATTAGAATAGCAAAATAGTCACTCCCCTTTTTACTGTATTTACCGCCTTAATTAATGAAGTACCTACTTATCATTATTATTTAGATTTTTACTGATACGAAGTAAGTATATTTTGTGTAAATATAGATTCAAGCGCTCGATAAAAACTGAAATACACTTGGATGAATTTCATCAGTAAGTAAAATTATACTATTACTACATATTTTCTTTGTAGCTTATAGAGTTTTAACTTAATTATTATATTCACCCCACTTTATACTGCTTGAACAAAGCTTGTTTTTATGTAATTTTTCTCGTATAGTTTTTCAGAAAATATGAGTAAACTGAAGCTGAATTTTACCTATATTTTTAAGTAAGTAAGTTAATTAATTACTTATTGAACCTTCTCTTTAGTTCTTGCTCTTTGTTGCATAATTTCGTCAAAGCAATGAAATTTTGAATTAATTTATTAGAAGACTTTTATACAGGGTGTTACAAAAAGAGTATACTAAGCCGAAACGAATTTCGGTTACACCTACTTATAACATCATTTATTTTCATTAATTTTTTTATATTTTACACCAAAGTTTAAGCTTTATTTTCATGTTCTGGGTACATCGTAAGTTAGTTTGGTGTGACTACATATTCGCATTTACATCTGGTCAATTTATTTCCATACATAAATTCATATCACACTCCATTTCAATATACATATCTGTTGAAATTCCGTTAACATTATGTGAACGCTCAAGTTAGGGACATGCAACTGTAACTTATGCGATTCCCGAAGGTTAAATAATAAACTCATCATCATCATCAGCCAATAATCATCCACTGCTGGACATAGTCCTCTCCCAAGGAGCGCCAATAAACTCACTGGCAATGTAAAAGTACATTTAAGAAAATCAACAATTATCAGCAATTTTTTGTTCGAGACTTGCGAAATATTACTTTATGAAAATATTGCTATGTCTTGCCACTTTATTTTCCCGATATTTTGAAACGACAAATTTAAATAATTGAATGTAACATTTGTCCAAATTCCATGAATCTAGTTCAGTGCTGCTTAGATGACTCTCTTCACAATCCTCAACCTTCCTTGTCTAACTACCGCCATGTACCTGTCTCGTCGATAGTCGGTCCTGCGGGCTGAAAGGCATTCCACGCTACGTTTGACTGTTGCTTACAACACAAGAGTACCTATATTATGTATCGTCTGATATACATCATCAGCCAATAATCATCCACTGCTGGACATAGGCCTCTCCCAAGGAGCGCCACAACACTCGGTCCTCGGCCTTCCTCATCCAACCACTACCCGCCACCCGCCTAAGGTCGTCAGTCCAGCGGGCAGGAGGGCGTCCCACGCTGCGTTTGCCTGTTCGTGGTCTCCACTCGAGAACTCGTCTACCCCAACGGTTATCGGTTCTTCGGCAGATATGACCAGCCCACTGCCACTTCAGCTTGCATATTTTGACAGCTATGTCGGTAACCTTAGTCCTCTGACGGATAACCTCATTTCTGATACGATCCATCAGAGAAACCCCAAGCATAGCTCTCTCCATAGCACGCTGAGCGACTTTAAATCGGTGGACCAGTCCTACCGTCAGTGTCCACGTCTCTGCACCATACGTCATCACTGGCAGGACGCACTGGTTGAAGACTTTTGTCTTCAGGCTCTGAGGAATGGCCGAGGAGAATATGTGACGAAGTTTCCCGAATGCAGCCCAACCCAGTTGGATGCGCCTTGCAGCCTCCTTGTCGAAGTTGCTTCTGCCTAGCCGAATAGTCTGCCCGAGGTAGACATATTCTTGCACAATTTCGAGTGTTGCCTCACCAACGGCGACCGGCTCCGGTTTGATGTGAGCATTGTACATGACTTTCGTCTTGTCCAAGTTCATTCCGAGGCCTACACGTCGGGAAGCAGCATTTAGGCCACTTAGCATCCAGCTGAGTTCCTGCAGAGATTCTGCCATAATAACGATGTCGTCCGCGAAGCGGAGGTGTGACATGTACTCGCCATTTATACATATGCCATGTCCTTTCCAGTCCAACGTCTTAAAGACATCTTCCAATGCATTGGTGAACAGTTTCGGAGATATTACATCCCCCTGTCTCACTCCACGTTGCAGTTGGATAGGTCTTGTCTTGTGGTCCTGTACTTGGACAGTCATAGTAGCGGCATTGTACAGACATCTCAACACCTCGATATAGCGCCAATCGATTTGGCATCTCTGCAAGGATTCCAAAACTGCACAGGTCTCGATGGAGTCGAAGGCTTTTTCATAGTCCACAAAGGCTAGACACAGAGGCTGATTATACTCTTCGGTCTTCTGTATAATCTGCCTTACTGTGTGGATGTGGTCTATTGTACTAAAGCCTTTTCGAAACCCAGCCTGCTCTGGGGGCTGAAACTCGTCTAACTTTTGGGCAAGACGGTTCGTGATAACCCTTGAGAACAGCTTGTATACATGGCTTAAAAGCGAGATCGGTCTATAGTTCTTCAGAAGGGTTAATACCACGACGCTGTCAGACCATGCCTCCGGTGTAATGCCATTGTGAAGAACCGAACTGAAGAGCCTCTGGAGCTGTTCGAGGATTGCAATACCTCCAGCTTTCAGAAGCTCTGTAGTAATTCCGTCTTCACCCGGAGCCTTGTTGTTTTTAAGCTGCTCAAGGGCTATCCTAATCTCACCTATGTCGACGTCAGGGATGTCGTCAGTGTAGTGGCGTATTAGTGGCGCTCTGGAATCGGTGAGCTGCGCCACACACTTCTGCGCGTGTGAAGCATAAAGTTGTCCGTAAAAACCTTCGATTTCGGCAAGAACCTCTGGCTTAGAGGCAACGATATACAGGATATAGCAAAAAGGGTATACTCAGCTGAAACCTACGTGTGCAGCATATTATATGTGCAGCATACTATACCCGAAAATAAAATCAGAATGTCAAAATTCGTCAATAAAAAACCTTTTCCATACTAAAAAGTAACGTGGCCAACAAAGTTTCTATGGAAACGGGAGGTTCGCTTCGCCCTAAAAAGTTTTCCCGTGGGAATTCCTGGATAAAAAGTATGTGCCTATGTTCTTTCTCAGGGTCTAGCTAGACCATATGTATACCAAATTTCATTCAAATCCATTTTGTAGTTTTGGCTTGAAAGAGTAATAGACAGACATATAGACAGACAGACAGACTGACAGACACAGTTACTTTCGCATTTATAATATTACTTAGGAATAGTTAGGATTAGGATTAGGATAAGTGTAAAGTCACCCGAAGAAGCTCCTTTCATCCACCAATAAAAAGAGGTGATAAGTGCAGGCAACAAGTATATATTTTGTATGCGATCTAACGAGTTGCATTGAGGTGCAGATCTCCAATAGTCGGGGTCTATGTGTGGGGGAAATTTAAATTTAGAAAGCGTAGGACCCGGATAGTACTGGCTGGAAATTGGACTTTGAGGTGGCTCTCTCATGGTTTTAGCGAATGTAAACTATTTTGGAGTTAGCGTGTTGCTAAAAAACAAATGAACGTGCAACGGTTAGTACTCGGCTCTGAAAAGCCCTGGGTTTGATCCTGTTCCGAGAGCGTTTTTTTTCTTACGCCAGATCTTTATATTACAAAGCAATGAGTTCTTTGGAACTTTAGTACAATCTATACCATCGTTATAACGGTGAAGGAAAACATCGTCAGGAAAACGAAAAAAGTGGCAGGTGCTGTAATTTTCAATAAATTTACGTTGCGAGTCCTACCTCTACTTAGGTGCCTATAATGTATACATTAGTACTGAAAACAGTTTCCTTTGCAACACATTGTATTTAAAAACTACCAACCATTCACACTGAACTCTTACGGCGTATTAATACTAATTGAACGGTAGACCAGATACTATTGGACGTTAGAGGAAATTTATGGCCCCTCTAAAGATATAAAACAAAGAGTAGAAGTTTAATGTAGACTAGTGTTGTTGAACTAACGATATTCACGGTATCGATAAATTAGTGTGTTAGACTGTAACCTTTTTCCTTTATTTTTTCTACAGCGCATGCTGAGCTGGTGCCCTTTTGATGCTCTCGAGTACTCTCGACATAATCTTTTACGTCACTCTCTGTTGTTAGGTATTGTTGTTGTTAGCAGTGTATCAAATAAATGTTTCTTAATAATTTATTGAGAAATTAGTGAATATCTAAAAACAGGTTATCCAACTCCAAACTAGCTTTCACAAATATACATAGTGCAGATACCATGTGTGAACATAAGCCTGACACTAAGTAAACACATGAAATAAATGTTTGCCCTGGACGGGATTCAAACTGGCGGCCCTGTGCTACAGCTATCATTAGAACAACACGGCTGAACCGATTTTCGTTTTGTTTAAAGGGTCGTGAGTAATGTTACTTCGAGTGTTATTATAGCCATGTTGTATGAAAATCGGCCAACCAATACAAAAGTTATTGGGATTTTTAGTGTTGAATATCGGGGGTTTGTATCGTTCTTATCATCGTCAGCCAATAATCATCCACTGCTGGACATAGGCCTCTCCCAAGGAGCGCCACAACACTTGGTCCTCGGCCTTCCTCATCCAGCCACTACCGGCTACCCGCCTAAGGTCGTCAGTCCAGCGGGCAGGAGGGCATCCCACGCTGCGTTTACCTGTTTGTGGTCTCCACTCAAGATTTCGTCTCCAAACCCAAACGGTTGTCGGTTCTTCGGAAGATATAGGTTATTACATTCTATCTAATCGACATTCGTTACTGACAACACTATTGACATAAAAACCAGGATACGGCGTGTAAACCAAACCGTTGATCATTGATAGCTCTAAAATAGACGGGAAGTACCTACTGTAGATAAAATTGTTGTGACAAAATATACGGGGCTTTTTATCGGATGGTTAAGCTTTTACTGACTTTTGGCCCTTTTAAACTGGTCTAGGACCGATGTTTTTACACCAAATAGGTTCTTAGTTTTCGGCACAAAGTAACAAACTTTCTAAATAACTAAGGCAACCTATACTGATACTGATAACAAACTGAAGACTGATAATAAAATTATTATACACTAGCTGTTCCCATGAGCTCCGCTTTACCTTTAAAAGTTATCCCGTAGGAATTCCGGGATAACAAGTAGTCTATAATTAGACCTTTAAATCGCAATGCGGAATCAAATAAAAATTATATTTAAAACCATGAAATAAAAACACTCATTTCTCACCCAAGAAAGTTTGTCTTGTGGTGTGAATAAATAAAATACTGTGACCACGATTTAATAAAACATATTATTAAGAATGACTCACTCAAATACTCGTAAAATTTCATGCATTGTATTTGTAATAAAAAAATAATTTATTTTATACTGCTTATTGCTTTAACGCTAACGATTATCATTGTTTTTAGACAGATATACATTTTCTCAAATCTTTACATCCCTCTGTCTGACAATTCGTATTGTAGCTCTAGTGTTTGTCATCCACACACGTTCAATCATACCTTAATTTTTCATTACGCGATGGGCGAGTCAGAAATCGCAATTATTATTATACGTACCTACGTAATGATAACGACAGTACAGTCACAATAAAATAACAATCACAATAATAATAGTCACAATAATATTACCATTTGTTTTACACCATGAATGAAAAAAATACAAAAACACAACTTATAAATAACATATTACAAAAGGCGGCCTTATTGCTTTAAGCCAATCTCTATCAAATAGCTTTTATTTGAAATTCTGAAACACAAATCCATGGTCACCCTACTCAAAGACACCGCAGCGCCAACGAGGGTGGGCACAAGTAACGTCCAACTCGGGATACATTTTAAAAACTACTTAAGTAGTTATTTTTCAACGATATCCCCAACTGAAAGTTGGGCTGGCTTCCGAAGACTTTCTTTGACTTTTCTTCGGCTTTAGTGTTGAATGGAAACTTGGTTAAGAGGTTAAAAATGACAGTGTGGTTTTGTTAGAAAGTTTATAGGTTATGCTGTTAGCGAAGTTATTTGCAAGGATCACCACTAGGGATCTGTTTCAAAATCTCTGGTTAGCCATTACCTGTGGGATTATAGACATGCTGTTACTGTCTATTTACAGAGAGTGACATCATATCTTTTATATTTATACCACAGGTAGCCATTATCCAGACATTGTGAAACAGGTCCTAAGTCTTTCAGTAGTCATTATTTTATTATTGTTTATTTATAGACTCTTTATTGCATACAAAAAACATAGACAGAAAAAAATAGAAAATTTAGTACACAAAGGCGGGCTTATTGCCAACCCTTGGTTGGAGGAGAACTACTGTAAACTGATGAAACTCATTTTATACAATAATAAAACATGTAGTGCAGGTTATTATTGTTATTAGGGAGGGTAAAATTCTATATTATATATAAAATAGTGTGGAATTTTGACTTGACTTATGTGCAATTATATACCTATAAACCATATCAAAGGGAAGCCTACCGGAATCGTGTTATTTGGGTCCTTCGTCACTACACCTTACTCGCTAGATAAGAATGGAATTTACAAAAACTCACACACACGCACTCACGCCTTGTACTAATGTACTCCCTTGCGGGGTAGGCAGAGGTGCATTGCTGCACCCACTTTTCGCCAGAGTGTTATGTTAGTCCCAATGTAATAGGGGGCGGGCCTATTGCCATTTTACGGGCACATCCAAGACCCGAGAACAAATATCTGTGTTTAAACAAATATCTGCCCCAGCCGAGAATCGAACCCGGGACCATCGGCTCAGTAGTCAGGGTCACTAACCACTACGCCATTCGGTCGTTACAAAAACTCACAGTAAGTATAGCACTAAAATTGCCCCAACGTTGGGCCTCATTCATATCTCAGATCGTATGCAAATAGCGGGTCGACAGAGATTAATAGGGGATCCGAGTCAACTGAATAATAGGCACCGTGAGAGGGAGAGGGATGTGCATCCATCCCTTACTTTAAATTACAGGCACTGTAAGGTAGGAGCGGCCACTGGGAGACATTTTGAAGCCGTCTTTTTAAGCTGTCAGACACTGGGAGTATTTTTGTGTTAGATTTTTAAGCGACAAAGTGCGAGCTTTTTTTTAAATGTAATAATATTTGTCTGGAAATGGTGGTGTGTTTTTAAAGCAATGAAATAGTTCAAAACTAACAAAATGCCGACACTAAATGAACTGAACTATTTTATAAGTCCTTACATTTAATAAAACATTTAAAACAATGTTAACTTTTTGGTTGGTTATGATTTGATCCTCTTAAGATAGATAGATAGATAGAATACGCTTTATTTGCACACCAACAAAGAATCAAATGAATAACAAATTGCAACTTAATTAGGGTATAAAAGGCGGTCTTATCACTAAAAGTGATCTCTTCAAGACAACCTTTGGATGGGGGGAATAAGAGATAAGATTGGGTGTAGTGTACATGTTAAAGGGAAATGTAGATTCATTAATATACTACACACTAACTATAATATTAAAAATATACTTACATAGAAGTACATACTATATTACATAATAATAATATATACCATATAACTAAATTAAAATGTTCTCCAATATTTCTGACGGCGTTATTAAACTATGTATGCAGAGAGGAGTATGCAGAGCTGACCGCCAACCTCCAGTAGTGGAGAGGCACTATAGAAGAAGAAGACGTTAATAAACTAGCCTTTTCCATTTAAAAGTTTTTTTTTTGTATTGTTTCTGGCTGTTTTTTTTTGTATTGCTCGCGAGTGTATTAGCAAGCTCACCAAATCAGCTGAAGAAATCCGGAAAATTCACTGAAAAATCTAAAATAAAAATCGAACCTCATCAATTTGACCCCATGCCAATTCGGGAAAGCCATCGCTTAGATAAAAGTTTATGCTTCGTCTAAAACCGTATTCCTTTGCTACTTATCAGATTCGAGTAACTTTCGTCACGAAACTTTCCCTATCTACGCTAAGTGGGCGTCTTGCCTAACTTTTTATCTAAACGAGGCGTCCTTACTTACGGAGAAGTTAGTAGGTATGTGGAGAAAATGAAAATGCGCCTTTTGAAATTAAGTGGGCGAGTTCGAATGGTAAACATTAGTTTATTTTAAATCTACAGTTTCCAAAAAAAACCTTGGTTTTGTTAATGTAACAAATTTTTTAATAACTCACTCATCTGGGTCATAAATAACATTTTGAGGAAACATAATTATTTTATTATTTGTAAATATAATTAATGTAGTATTTTTACATAGATACTTTTACATAGATTTTTACTTAATAATTGATTAATTTCTGTACTTGTCTTTATAAATTAATTCCATGAATAATTCCATTAATAAAATAATAAAAGGAATATTATTCCTCTATTTATTCGTATACCTATTTATAAGTGTAGATATTTTATATAATCAGCTGTCCGAAACCCATATTACAGGCTCTGCCTAGCTTGGGATCGGATGACCATGTGTAAGATGTGCCCACATATTATCCTCTCCTAATGTTATAAAAGCGAAACTTTGTGAGTATGTGTGTGTGTGCGAGTGCTTGTATGTTTGTTACTTCTTCACACCGAAAGGCTGAACCGATTTTAATTAAAATTGGTATGGAGTTAGCTGTCACCATTGATTAACAAATATAATAAGTGCTTTTATTGCGGAATTTCCGCGGAATAACTTTTTAAGGCGAAGCGAAGCTCGCTAGTTATTATTATTTATGAACTCTTGTTGACATCCGAAGCCACATCAGCAATTCCGAAAACCCCCAAATCCATCAACATACCAAATAGTCCCGCAATATTCAATAAGACAAATCGAAAGAAAAAGGACAAAAACCAACAATATCACAATAGACATAACAATAAATAGAAGGGAACATGTGTCCGAAAACATAACTTTGAATTGGTGATACGTAAAAGTTGCCAGATGAGCCTTCGATTGGATATTCTCGTTATTGTCAGTGTATTCAACCTAAAGGGCTAGCACGGGTGCATTTAAGATGTGACAGAAGTACTCACGCTCGCTCTTGAGGCTGCGCGATGTGAGTAATCGCGATGCAAAACTTTTGTCACTTCTTAATTGCGCCCCGTGCTAGCCCTTCCGATTGTGATTAGAATTCAGGTCACACTCTGGATCTCTAATTCAGGTTTGATAGTTTGTCAAGAACTACAAAAAATATCCGAGCAATACAATTGTTGCTGTCACTGTCTAATACGAGCATTCATACGGCCAGCCACATACCTAATTATTTCCCAGGTAGGTAACTTTAATGTAAACATAAAAAATCTGCCATTTATGAAACTGATAAAAGAATGTTCAGGGCCACTGAATGCTGGCCATTATGTAAAAAAAATACAAGAACATCGAATGCATTATCTTTAACAAGATAACAAAAACACCCTGTCGTAACTTCGAACCCTCATATTTTAAGTTTTCTCGAAAGATCCAAAAGTTTTCGTTTGTTTCAAAACAGATTATTCAATATTGTTTGGATCTTCTGCAATATATGACCAAATGCCGCCTTATAGACTCGAAGTGGTTAAGTTTTTTCCATCGTTTTTCATGAGAATGTTGCATGTAAACTGATGTGTATTATACTTATTCATCTAAAGATCAAGTCACTACATTACCAGATTTATGATTTCATGCCTAATTATGCATTAAGTACCTATATGTATTATGCATTTAGACAAACACCTAGAGCTACAAATTGTGCTCACGACAGTACTGGGTGCAACCGATAAATTTAAGGCCTGTTTCAAAATCACTGGATAAAGATACTTGTGGGATAAAGGACATGACGTCACTGTTAATTCATTAATGATGATGATACTGTCTAAAACTTAATTACAGAGAGCCTGTCTGAGATGTCTTTTATCCCACCCAAGAAGCAACTATCGAGATATTGTGAAACAGACCCTTAAATTCATGATATCTACTGGCTAAATTGTACAACTTTCTCTCAGAAACATACCGTCGGAAAAATAATACCTGTTTCGCTATTTAACAAATCAAACATGATAGCTTTTCTCGGAAAATATAGAATAGAATAGAATAGAATAGAATATATACAGCAAAATGTTTCCTGATATTTTATCTTGATTTGAATTCTGAGGTACTCTTACCATAACTTTGCCAAAAACCCGTTAGAGATACATTTTGATGAAAAATTCAGCGGTACCGGGAAGAATGCAATCAACATTGATCCATCAGATTTGGCAAAAGAAAATAAAAAGATACTGAAAGAATATGCCGGCAAGCCGCGGTAGCTCAGTCGGGTAAGCGCCAGCTTCTCGTGAAAGTGATGCGGGTTTGAATCCTGCCCCTGACACGTCATAAAATTTCGTGTTTTGAACCCGCGACGGAAAAAGAGGTACTTATATCATCTTTCGCTGGAAAATTGTTGTAGGTACCTACATTTTTTGTTGCATTTGTGTCCCACTGCCCCACTGCTGAGCAAAGGCCTCCCCATGCTTATTCCACACGTCTATGTTATCGACTTCCTAACGCCATTCTGCCAAAAAACTATCCAGGTCAACTAGCCATCTTAAGGCCAAGGTATAAATTTAATAATTAAAATATAAAAACCTTTTCGTATTTCATAAATAACTTTATTGTCTCTAACTTCCTCAAAAATACTAGAGTTTTATTTAGCGCAGCGAATGGTACCAGTACCATATTGAATTACAAACTCGATTGCAACAATTTGTAAGAGAATACCTCTAATAAATGGTATTATACGATTTAAAAATCAAACCGGACAACAGTTTGGCACGATTCCAAGTGGTCGCCATTTTCTCTTTTATGAAACAAAAGTTTTGTACAGAATTTAAATGCTGGCTTCAAATGTATTATGAAATAGGGTTTGGCGGATGATAGCATATTTTGAACAAATTATTGAATACACATGGTGTTCAAAATAGGCTAGGTATAGTAAGCCAAAGGGGGTGACTCATAGGATCATCCTACTTCTATTCAAGTTTTTTTTCTTTGATCCTAACCCTCAAATTCATAGAACGTATTGTAATTATAACAAGGTTAAAATGGACTTTGAAATACACGAGTTTCGACTCTTTACGTCAGTGAAACAGTTGAAATTCGTATGTCACCACCTCAATTTTAAAACTATTTTAAAGTGTCAAAAAGCTCTATGAATTTGGGGGTAAATATGTAAATTTTTGAATATGTGCAAAAAAAAAATATATTTTATTTTATCTTATGTTTTATGTACAAATTTTACATAAATTTTGTTTAAAACTAAAAGGATTTTTAAAACCAGACCGACACGACATTATGTCAAAGAGGAAAGCAAGAATTCTGAAGTGACGATGCAGATCTCACTTGCATATTTCAACGAGTTCCTTCATATGACACACTTTTACGTGGCGACGGGAAAGTATATTATGTAACGAGAGAGAGGAAGATATACAAAAAAAAATAATTATAAGAAGAAAAAATACCTCTAATAGGTACGTAGAAAATAATAATTTCCAAACTTTATAATAATATTTTTTTAAAGTAACGGCGCTACTTATCCTTTGGTATCGCATAAAGGTAAGCGTCCAACTTTCGGCATCAAACGTAACATACGTACGATACCGAGGTGATATCCATCACCTCAGTCTATTCGCGATATAGAGGTGCGAAATCGCGAAGCACTATTGAAGCCTTTAGGTCTATAAATACATACTTAAAAAAACTTGTTTACTCTTAATTCTGATATTTTTTCAACAGTTCTTTGTAAAGATAGATAAATACAAAAACATTTAATATTTAAAAAAGATCCTAGAACTTGAAGCGAAGCACTTTATGACAGCTGAAAAAGACTGTTCCCTAGAGATTCGCGTCACGACTCAAAACTTAGACTTTGAGGACGGATTTTAGTGTTGTTAAGTTGGCACTATAAACCGTTTATGAGTGCCTAAAGATTACGGCATGGCTGAAGTGTGAGTAAGTAAAATTAAGTTATGGATGTGGCAAAAGTGGTATATCTAGTGAGCCGAAATGCATGGGATGACTCACGGGGTCATTCTAAGCAACTTTTGTCCTAAGACTGATGGATAGATTTTCATTTTATTAAAAAATATCGCAAAGGTAATACAAGAATTGTGGTGGCGTAACGTATGAGTTCTCGGCTCACGTTTTTGTTTCTCTATGTACCTATAACTATCTAATTATTGAAAATGAAAGCATAAATTTGTAAGGCATGTGTCACTTAGTGTCAATTTCTCCATAGTCGGTTATCTAACCGACCAGGGATTGGTTCATCAATTATATGTCATCTCCATATAAAATTCATGACAGATGTGTCAAAAGTTAACCACTACTCCCTGGTTATGCTCTAACCGAGAATGGAGAAAAGGGCAAGCATTTGTAAGTCATGTTTCTTTATGAAAGTTGATCTGTTTGAACAGTATTGCGTGGTTAAATTTTCTGTAGTCATTATATCAATTAAACACACCTATGTACTATATCAGCTGCCTACCCCTCTGAACTTAAATTACTATCCTAACTAAATAAATTAGGTTGCTCATTAAAGTTATAAAAAAGTTTTGGAATGCCCTAAAATCTTAATTTAGTTACAAGTTTTACGTCTTAACCCAAAACAATGTAGCGAAAAATAAATCATACTATCACTGCTAAGGATGTGCCTCAATAAAAACCTTAAAAATGAGCCAGTTTTCCTTACAAGTTCGTCCACCGCAAACTATGCACTATGTATTAAAAACTGGCTCAACTATGCGAACTGACTTAGTTTAGCCGGTAGTGGAAGTTGGGCTTCATTAGTTAATATTTTTTTAGTTCATAAGTACCTAGATATTTTATTAGTAAATAAATTCATATTGTCCAATTCTCAACATCGAAATTATAACAAAGATTAATAAAATGCCGTATTTATGGTTTTGCAAAAAGGCTTTACTACGCCGAAACCTACATGATTTCATTTTCGGGCTTAGATATACCATGCTGCGCATATAGGTTTGGGCTTAGTATACCCTTTTTGCAACACCCTGTATAGAGAATAGAATCTCTCTAATTGTTTTCTAAATCGCGCATAATTCAGTAATGTATTTATTTATTTAAAGTTTATTGCACAATTTACAATAGTAATAATGTACAAACAGGTGGACTTAATGCAAAAAGAATTTTCTGCCAGTCAACCTGCAGGAGGTAAAAGATCAAAAAGCAAAAGGTACAAGATGTATCCGCTTCATCGTACCACTGTGTCCTAGGCTCTACATCCAGACTCAGTACTTGTTAACTTTTCAATTAATCTTATCAGTCTACCGAAACGCAGCTCAAATAAATTTAATATAACATTGTTCCGGCTGACTTTTAATGCCGAAGATTAAAACTCAAAATCGGTTGGCATTGTTTACCGTTTACTGTGCGAGAGATGAGAAAATGTTTTTTTAATCTGTTAAGGTACATAACTTACAAATGGGTCGCGGGGAGAGGTAAAAATGAGAGAATCCATTTTAGATTACACGTTTTGTTAGTTTTTCTTTGCGGTTTGTCGACTTATATCGCTTAGACAAGGGAATGGTGGAAATTGACAACTGGAGAGGGTGGCATTTTGTGATTGTGAAATCATAATCACAGTTGCCGCTACACGGGCTTGGTATCGACGTAGATGTACGTCACTATATCGCGATTCACCATAACTTAGGCGCTGTGACTGGTGGCTGGAAATGATTGGATGCGGAAAGATAAAGAGTCAATCTTACTTTAAGATTAAAAACTTACTCATGTATTTTTTTTGTAAAAAAAACAAATACCACAAAATTACGTTTTATAATGATGTCATAAACGAGTTTACTACGCGTTTTGCAGAGCAGGTGCGGAGAAAATATTATTGTAAATTTTATGTTTTTTTATGTTATTACGTTACGTAACGTTATTTCATTACGTTACGTTTTTATGGGTAAAGACATGCGTGATATAAAACTTACTCACCACAAATTCAGCGCAAGCGTAGGATATTAAGGAGGAGAATAGACAGCAAGGTACTATACATTTTTGAACACCCTGTATTTTTCAACATCACCTTTTATAATACACTCACGAGAAATGCAACCATTCCAGTGATTAGCACCAAATTACTCCTAAACGGAAAAGACTAGCTAAATTACGCTTTTTACCATATTACATTACACATCGCATCAGAATATTATCAACTAAAAACGTTGAAAATATTTTGAATAAATTCTAAATTCAATGTTTTTAAAGTAAAATTTAGGTGTCACTTTGTTACCGCAATATATAAGGTTGCTTGTAAGAGATCGCTCTCAGCGATAAGACCGCCTATTGTACATTAGTTCTAGTCTATAAGTATGTTTTTGTAGGTATGTATGATTTATGTGGTGTTCATTATATATTCTATTCTATTCTATTCTATAGGTAGTTATTTGGTGTTAACATTTTTTAAGTGGAACTTTTTTATTGCTCGTAAGTATTTTAATAGAGCAATAGTAGTACTTAGTTAATAAAATATTTTCGCATTTTCCTCCCTTCAGCTTCAAGTCTTCAGCTGTAAGGTCGCATACATATTGGTCATTTAAATTCTGAATCGGATTTGACAATAAATAGGGCACGATATGAACGCTGTGCAATAAATACGAAGAGAAATTTTAGGGTTGTAACGGTATTTAGTTTTAGTCGTTTGATTAATGTAGTATTAAAAAAACTACATTAAATATACGACTAAATGCTTTTAGCATTAAGTCCACCCTTTGTACTTTTATTTGTAATATTTGTGCAATAAAGAGTTAAATAAATAAATAAAACTGTAAGTTGTTTTTTCCTTACATACAATAATAATGCTCACGACTGTAATCCCCGAAGGGGTAGTCAAAGTCAGAGATGACTGGAAGGCGAGTCACCTGCTTTTTGCTGTACAGTTGTACTTACTTTTTATTTTATTTTATTTTAATAACTGAACAAACACACAAACAAACAATGATTAAATACATTTGACACAAATAATAAGGCCTACAGTTCAGATAGATTAACTAACTATTTATAAACTATGCGTTAACAGAACAGCTTATTACATAATTATAAACGTAAGTAATTTTACTTAACTATAAGTAATAAGAGAGAACACACATATATAGAAAGTCAATTGAAGTGCTTATCTTTACATTTAAATTTAAGAATAATTCTTTAAGTTTAATTGCGTTTACATTATACTTATACTTATAGGTCGCGAGCCGTATCGCCGTTTTCTAAAGAATACCATACACTTAGGGTACACGTTAATCTACACGTGCAGGTTTCCTTACTATAATTGTACTTAGGTACATTATTTATTTATAAATAACTAGCTGTTCCTGCGAGCTTCGCTTCTCCTTAAAAAGTTTCCCCGTAGGATTTCCGGGATAACAAGTAGCCTATATATATGTTCTTTCTCAGGGTCTAGACCGTATGTATACCAAATTTAAATTCATTCAAATCCGTTCCGTACTTTTGCCGTGAAAGAGTAACAGACAGACAGACAGACACAGTTACTTTCGCATTTATAATATTAAGTTAAGATTAGGATTCAGTGGTTCATGGCAGGATTTGAACCCAAGGACTATCGAATCAGTGCAGAGACCTTACCGTATTACAAATGGTAGACAGTGCACACCCCTAGCACAATTATGCGTCGCACGTCTTAGTAACGACCGGTGGCCGCCGCGGGTATGAATATTCAGTGTGAACGGAGCTTTATATAGTAAGGGTCGAGGCCCACTGGGCTGTGGGTATTTAATTTAATTTAATTGGGTTGTATTGTTGGTGTGATTGGAACGCAAATAAGTGATTCGTTAGCCGTTTAAGTAGGGTGAATACGAAATCGAATTAAGTACCTACTGCTGGTTTCGCTATTTAGGTTTACTATACAGGGTGTTGCGAAAAGGGTATACAAAGCCGAAACCAGCATGTGCAGCATGTTCTTATTTCGGATTTGGGCTTAGTAGGCTGCACATGCTGGTTTCGGCTTAGTATACCCTTTTTGCAACACCACTACTATTTTGAGGACAGTCTGCATTTCATACTTACAATTTAACATTTATGCACGTGAATAGACTACACGAAAGATGCTTTATGTTGTATAGGTTGACAAATGTTTATAAAATTATATTATGACACACCATCTTCATCGCATATTGTCAATCTAAGTAGCTTTTAGTTCCAAGTTCTGACTTCGCATTTCCTTACATCACAGTTTCCATAGAACGAAGTCAACGAGCGTTGAGTATGTGAGTTTTGCTGAGTCATTGCAATAAGTTAACTGAATAGACGCTTTCCAGACTACCTTAGTCTTAGGACTTCCAATTAACTCAAAAGGATTAGATTTAACAGTGTCATTCTTCTTAGAAAATCCTAACTAATATTATAAATGCGAAAGTAACTGTGTCTGTCTGTCTGTCTGTCACTCTTTCACGCCAAAACTACTGAACGGATTTGAATAAAATTTGGTATGTACATGTCGCAGGCATCTGGTTTAATCTCCTGTTTGATTGAACCGCTAGCCCGTTCATTGGATGACGCTACTCAGTTGAATGACTAAAGAACAACTCGTCAAGTGGTTGACTGTAACATCCAACGTCTTGACTGAACGTTATTCAGCGAAGTCGATAAATGGGATATAGTATAGCAACTTTGTAATGTCTGGTTAGGATGAACATGACCAGACAAGAGTCAACAAAAAGACTATGTTACAAAGCTCTCATCTCACAAATTAACTAAACAATAACAATAAACGTACCTTGATATTGTTGTTCATAATTATCCAGTTACAGCACATTTTTTTCTTTGAAACTATCCGCCGGCGGTGTAATAATAGGTAAATCTATGTTGTCACACTATTTTAACATAAATAACGGACTTTAAAGCTAATTTTTTTGCAAAAAATAACAATACAAGTGCTTTTTGTGTCAGCTGTTCGCTGTTAGACGCCATATTTGTTTTATTCACCACCTGACTGATTTTAAGTCCGCTAACTAGTTGGACGTTTTGTGACGCTTGTACAATCAACGTTCGGCCTAGTCATACAACTGAATAGCGTCATCCAATGAACGGGCTAGCGGTTCAATCAAACAGGAGATTAAACCAGATGCCTGCGACATATACATATAGTTTAGACCCTGAGAAAGAACATAGACTATTTTTATCCTAGAATTCCCACGGGAAAACTTTTTAAAGCGAAGTGAAGCTCGAAGGAAAAGCTAGATAGAGCTGTACAGATTGGTTTACTATTGGCATAGAAGCACATTATTCTGAAAAACTTTTGTAATGTTTAATTTTTATTTTTTTGTTTTGTATTTTTTGTTCTTGGTGCAAGTTAAGTGTGATGGTGACGATAAAAAAGCATCGTACAAAAACCATAGTAATAATTTAACATGATACGTACTTATTCCACAGTTTAGTGTTAACACGTTTCCGTTTCCGGAAAACCTTTTAAAGTGATGCAAAGCTTGGTAAAAGCTGGGTTTACACAATCAATTATGAAACATTGGGCGACCGAATGGTGTAGTGGTTTGTGACCCTGACTACTGAGCCGAAGGTCCCGGGTTCGATTCCCGGCTGGGGCAGATATTTGTTTAAACACAGATATTTGTTCTCGGGTCTTGGAAGTTCCCGTAAAATGGCAATAGGCCCGCCCCCTATTACATTGGGACTAACATAACACAGGTGAAAAATGGGTGCAGCAATGCACCTCTGCCTACCACGCAAGGGAGTACATTACAAGGTGTGATAAAAAAAATGTTAATAAAAAAAATGTTCATAAAAAAATATTAATCATCTCTGTGTGACCACAGCCTTACCGCGGTATTCAGTTAAAGAGAACTGCGCATTCAAATATGCCAACAATCCTTGTGTATAGAAGATCAGTCGACATAAATAAGGCTGTAACTACAATACACACACATGCGGGTACAACATAACTAACTTACTTATTTGAATAGGATTATTACATAACTTGCATTGGAAGAGTATTAGTACTGGCTGCATGGTTCCGTTAGCGAGCGTAGATAAATGTAGATATATCGCGATTCACGTTAAACACGGCGATATGATTGATGGAACATGCACGACTTTATCTAGTTTGATAAAAATCTGACGCCAAGCCAACTGGCCTAGTGTAAATTCAGCATATTTACATTGTTACATGCACAGATTATGAATAATGTGTGAATAAGTAATAATAATGAAAGAATAATACACTCGACATTCATATAAATAATATTATAACTTATAAAAGTCAGAAATGTATGATAATTTACTTCATTAAATAATGTAATCACCTGTTTTTCTTAATTCTTATACAAAGCATGGACTTAATGCAAAATAACACCCTTACTTTCCGACCAAGGGATTATACAGGGGGAAGCGTGAACCATAATTATACTGCCACAATAGCTCATTAAATGTGCATCAACCATTAGCCGAAACTGCTACATTCATCACTCATCTGAAATTTTCACTTTCGCCCAACTCCCTGAAACTTCGTAACTCCGGAGTGATTTCAGAAACTTCTGGAAACATGAAGCGGCATGAATCACCGTTTGGAATTGCGAAATACTTATGCATTAATTAGTTTTTAACTGACTTGAAAAGAGTGGAGTAAAGAGTACATACTTTCTGAAATTCTATTTTGGACGTGGAGACTGATCAGTTTCTAAAACTTAACATGATATATTTACCACTTAACTTAGTTTAAGCAAGGTTTAAGATGAGTCTGACAGTCCCAAATGTCTGTTTTGGGTATGTACGTGAAAAAATTGTGCTAAAGTGGTAAGACTGATCTAGAAGTAGTCCTACTAAGGTCATATAAATATGGAGAAAACGCACCTACACTCACAGGCAATGAAAAGGTTCCACTGAGAAAAGCACCACATTAATCCTAAACGTAAAAGGCTAGCTCTAGGCGTCATTACGCCTTCTGTAACATTCAATTACATTTAACAGAGCATCAGTATATTACCAACTAAAAACGGTTAATATTTTGTTCAAGTTTTTAATGAAATGTTTGAAAAAAATGGGTTTGTTTGGTGTCGGCATTTTGTGAGTGGAACTTTTTCTTTGCCCGTGAGTGTAATACGTAATTCCTTAATTTCTGTTTGAATCTACATGCCTGTTTTTACTCTCGATAAAAAAGGGGTGTCATAAGTTTAACGAGTTTGCAATATGTACCTATCTGTGTTTGTGTATCTATCCGTGGTAATGTACTTGTCTTTTCGTGCATTCCCTATAAAAATACTATGCATAACCTAAATAGGAAGCATACATGTTGCAGTGAGTTGACATAGGTGCTGATGATTATGATATTAAAAAAATATATTGTCGTAATAATAACAACGACATCCAACGAATTAGTAGGTTCTAGGCGTGAACTTATTATTTTAAAATGACGAATGACTGGTAATAAATTTAAAATGCAGCTGTTAACTCAAAACTTGGCTTCAACTTCGGCTTGGGGTGGACAGTTTACGAATTGTGTGAAATATTTAAGGCTCCGTCTATAAAAAGCCTTGAAACTTTATTATATAATTTATGAAATCTATTAATACAATTATAATTATTTCATTTCTAACATTACCACATAATTATATACATTTTGTAGTCGTTAGTTCTTAATGTAATAGAAAACTAATAAATACCTGTCTTTGCTTCTTAACGTGTTCACGACAAACCAACAGTCGCTAAATACATACCTAATACCTTCGTAAGTATTGGAACAACTCACAAGTAAATCACATTTTGTGAATTCGAGAATCTGTCTTTATTTCCTTACTGAGCTATCTTTGAAGTAGGTTTAAGAACTCCCAATGAAAAGTCAGTAACCTAAGTTCTCTAACAAATCACCTAATTCCAGATGCTAAAACATCCCCCTGTAGAAAGACAATTCGAAAATCCCACAAACCTCCCCTCCACAGTAAACCATTTGGCCCCCAGAACACGGTAATTAAGGGATTACAGTCACCTTCACTACAAACGATGGCACACTTAAGATGGTTTAATGAGTAAGTCATTAGGAGAGAGCGTGACCTGATTTCCATAAGGACTCTCTACTGACGAGTCGGCTGGGGTGCTCTAGTCACTGCATTCACATTCGACGCTTATGGTTTTTAGTTTATAATATACATACATATTCTATATATTTTTTGTGACACTGTTGTTTCCTGTAACCGGCTCACTTGAATGGAATCTTCGTGCATATTCCCTTTAACTTTTCATGAAACAAATTGTTTTTTAGAATATATCGTTATTCCCTCCTACGAAAGTATTGCGCATGACAAGTTTAGATCTAAAACCATTTCCCACTACGCTGGTTCGCTGAAGTTTGGTGAGTTCCAATATCCACAGCTAAATTAAGAGCGATGTTATATTCTATATAGTTTTCCTGTACCCCTGTAGGTTGGATGGTAAATATTTTTTGTAGCACTAAGACCACTTTTTGTACATTTATATCCTATATTTGTGAAATAAAGAGTTTCGGAAAAACCATCCCATAATGTTTAAATGCACTAACCCGCACTAGGCCAGCGTAGTAGACTAGCCCTAACACCCTTCATTGGAAGGAGACCCGTGCCCCAACACTGGGGACGTGATGGGTTGTGACGAAAAATATTTAAATGTAAAATGCAATTCACGAGTCCTTAACCCGAGCAACCCCTAGGGAACTTAGTCGCGCTTCCAGTAATAGTCGTAATTTGTGCTGCGTCACGATCCCGGCCGTCACCAAACTGATAGTGTTGCGTCACTTCTAGTAGTTTACGTGCCACCGAGAACTAGTGTATGGGTAGTTGCGATTACTCACTAAAGTGTACTTAATTGGGGGAATGCTCAATAAATATTTACACTTATTATATATAACACATTACAAAAGACCGCTATTTATAAAATTATCAAAAATTATACAATACATTCTAGTTAAACTTACCATCCCGAGATTTACTCGACGCAAAGGTACCCATCACACTGGCAGCGTTACCACGCTGCACAGCCAGGGATAGCTTCTGCATCTGGTGTGCCCCAGAACGATAACCCAGACCACGACTTCTCAAGTCTCTGTCGATTTCACTTTCTCCCCGAACACGAATCATAAATACATGAAATAATCATTTTATACAGGGTGGCCCAAAGAGTGACGTCCAAAGGAAAATGTTTGATTCCTTATGTATACTAGCATAATTATTTGTTCAAAGTTCCACTCGTACCTTGTTATCTTATTTACACAAAACTTAGCAGTTGCAGCTCTAGAGCCACTAGAAAAATAAAATAAAGTATACACAAATGAGACCCCTAATGCAATGATAACTCAAACTGTACAAAGACTGAGGTATCATAAAACTTTAAAGAACAACTTGGACCCAGTAATAAGCAAAACAAACACAACTTGAGAGCAAAATAAGAAAGTAGGAAACAGCAGGTTTATATCTGAGTCCATTCTGCTATTTTATCACGTTTAATAGAAAACTAGTTTTTCCCACGAGTTTTAATTCCCGTTGAAAGGCTATGTATAGATATTTCCGGGATAAAAGTAGTATATGTTTTAATCCAGGCTACGAGTAACAGCTTCATGAAAACTTATTATTCGAAAATTGGTTCAGACTTTATCCCGTGAAAGAGTTACAAACATGCTCTCACACTTACATTTATTACATTAAGTAAATAATTAAAAAAAGTAAATACATGAATTGAGAACCTCCTCCTTTTTTTAAGTCGGTAAAAAAATGAAAATTTTATGTTTATTACGAGTTACAGCTAATATTAGATATTGTATAGACTTTCCAATTAAATAAGCTCTTTTTAGCACTTGCATTTTATAATGATCAGCTTTGTATTTGCATTTTATAAAGACGGTATTGTGCAGACACTGTATCCTCGTCGCGATACGTCCCCACTGCTGGGGCACGGGTCTCCTTCCAATAAAGACAAGTAAGGGTTTAGGCCTAGTCCACCACGCTGGCCTAGTGCGGGTTGGTGGACACACTGTATTTAGCAGAAATGCATCCAAGATCTTTCCTTTGAAGAAGCACTGGAAAAGTCGTTCGTAAGTTGGCTATTTTGCCAATTTATTTCCAAGCAAAATATAACTCTAGCACTCTAGTTTTAAGAGTGCCAGTGATTGTGGAAATCTCAACTGGACGAGTCTTTGCTAAGTGAACAGTGGAAATGCTTGTTAAGTTTAATGAAACACTATCAAACATAATTAAGCAGGGTTTGAAAATAGCAAAATAATTTTACCTCATAATTTTATTTATATTTTACCTACTAGATTTGTAATAACAATAAGTACAGTGTAAAAAGTACAGTGATTGTTTCAAATAGGTACTTATTGTGTTTAGCAAAAATAAAATTTCAGAATTTTCATTACTTTGACTATGTATGTATAACAGCTACAATATTTGTGTAAACTAGATGGAATTAGATTCCATGGTAGGTATATGTAATATGTGCTTATAAAATTGATAATTGTGAATAGTAAATTAACTTTACTTTTACTTCTTGATAATAATCATGTAGTAACTGTAGGCTCCTTTCAAGATCTGAAATTATAAAAAACAAAGGAAAATTTAAAACGTTTTCTTTAAGCATATTCTTTTTTCACCAAGGTAAAGAATAATAATAATTTAACACATTCAATGCAGTTTTGTTTATTGGAAAAAAGTGCATTAATTAGCGAGACGGCATAATTATTTAAGGTACTTTCCCTACAGAGCACGAATTATTTTTCCACTCACTACACACTAATCCGGGTGATTTTGGAGACGCAAATAATATTTTCACCACGTGTTCTCCTAGTCATAATGACCAACTTTCATTATGGAACCAACCCTGAAATCGCGAAAAAAATAACAGCTGTTCCATACATTTTGGTCGAGTAGGTACTGACATTTAATATGGAACAGCTGTTTTTTTTTCGTGTAGGTCACTTTCAGTAACGTTAGGTAAAATAATAACTACACAAAAAACCTCAAAACTAAAACGCGAAATTAATTCGAAATACCACAAAAGATTCTCCACTCGAGATAAACCCAATAACTTTCAGTGTGGGGGAAAACGGGGGATTAACACAAATTCCCGCAAACTCATTAACACATACCAGGACTGGCCCGGAAAACGCGATTTTTATCTTATCGCGCCCGGGACAATGAACAGACAGCCGAGTCGTTCAGAAATGCTGTAGGAAAGTTAATTTGACGTAGAGAGTTTGGACTTAGGACGGCCGAGGACATAGCCTCCTGGCCGACTTTGGAGAGGATAAGTCTAGTTTTGTAAACAATCTGTTGGATTAATTACCTAACTGATTGAAGAATTTATAGAAGATAATAGATCTAAACTGCATTTCTCATATTTGAACATCCACAACATTGATAAAAGTCAATTGTGGCCATTAATATTGCAGGAAACAAATCATTGATGACCATTATTGCTTACCTTGAACAATGACAGCGGCCGCGGCATGGATTTGTTATCGACGTCGTCGATAATGTCCACAGCGCCGTATTTATGGTAAATCGCGTTAAAGTGAGATTTGTGTGTGTCTATAACGAACCCGTGAAGAACATCATGCAGTCACAATGGCTCAATACTAACCCGTACAAACACAGCAATAGTGAGATTGAAGAACGGTCCAGCAGTAAACTCTATGGGTCGGTCGAGAGTTCCAACAAGCAGTATGATCTCTCTACGGACTGTGGCCTTCTTCCACCATCCACTCTCGTATATTCCCCGGATCAGCTCGTTACTCTGTAAATCATATTTATTTATGGAACTTATAAAGTAGGTACTTTTAAAGCAAGGATTCTTATTATCCGTTAGAGGCTTAGGTTGCCGACCATAGCTGCCGTAATTTGCAAGCTGAAGTGGCAGAGAGCTGGTCGTGTTTGCTGAAGAACCGATAACCGAGTTCTCAAGTGAAGACCATGAACAGGCAAACGCCCTCCTGTCCGAAGACCTTAGGTAATTGGTAGTTGCTGGATGAGGAAGGCCAAGGACTGAGTATTGTGGCACTCTTTGGGAGAAGCTTATGTATAGCAGTGGATTATTATGGGCTGATGATTATGTCCAGGTAGACTATTACGGGCTTATGATGATGACAATGATTACCATGAAGGACACTTCATTTCCGTGCCACGAGTACATGAACAGCTGCGACACTCCGAGCAGCAGATACGGAGTAGTCAGCAGCTTCTGTGTGAAACTCGCTTGCGACTGCGGAATTAAAGAAAAAAATTAAGTATTCTAAAAATATTTATGGTCTGGTGTCAGCCCCAGACTCGTCGGAGGAGTAGCGGAAATGAAAATGAACAAGAGAAGAAAATATTTATTACCAGAGGTTGATAAGAGCGGTGGTAGCTCATTCGGGTAGGCGCCGGATTCTCACGCCTGATATGCGCGTTAGAAATATATACATACCAATGAGGTCTTTAGAATTTAAGTACAATGTAATGTATACCACCGCTCTAACGGTGAAGGAAAACATCGTGAGGAAACCTGCATATTTAGATTTAGCACATCTAATAATGTAAACCCGCAGTGGACTAGCGTGGTGGGAAATGGTCCAAACTTAGAAAGGCAGTTTAGACTGCCTATATTCGGCTGTACTTTTAGCCTCGCTACAGCTAAATCTCGGCTCGTAGTTCGCTTTCAATGCTTTGCCATGTTTGGACAGGGCGGCCACGGGAGCGCTTGCCATTTGGTGGCAGCTAGTGAAACGCTATAATAATACTCGTATTTGCATAGGTAGTATCTAGGTTTCTAAATAGTATAAATTCCTTACCGTGGTTTGATAAAGGCTGGAACAGAGCATTACAGAACAAGCTATCATGTAGAGAAACATTACCGGCGACAGGCAAGAATCAAACTGCTTTACGTATCTGAAAATATTAATATTACCCAATCAAAAATATTTCTAGTAAACACCAGTCTCCCTCACACTAGGCTAAGAAAGATACGAGATTAATTTGGCACCTATTTTGTTACTTAAAGAAATCGTAAAACAATTCCCGTTACATACTTTACCAATACATTGTGTCTTCTGTGACACTCTTTAATCCTATTCATAATTTCTTCCTCGTCATCCACTTCGAAGATCTTGGAACATCTGTTAAAAAAACTTCATTTTCACATCAAACTAGATCAATAAGAGATCAACAGAAAGCTCCGTAAAATCTGAGTGGTGCCACTACACCACTCCCATCCCTTCCTCACTGCTATGCTGAAAGTCCCGGAATGGATCCCCGGCTGGAGCATATATTTCTTTAAAGACTCATATTTGTACTCCGATCCTGGGTGTTAATATGTATCTATTTATGTATCTGTATAGATTTATAATATCAGCTGTCAAATACCCTTATTACAAGCTCTGCTTAGTTTGGGATTGGATAGCCGTATGTGAGATGTCTCCACATTTATTATTATTAAAATCGTACCTATTCTTGATCAGCTGAAGCTCAGCCTTGAAGAAGACCATGATGACGATGGCGTTGGTGTCATAGGAGGAGATCCAGCCGCCGCAGTACGTGGTGGCGAAGCTCTGCACTGCTGACGCTGCTAGGTAACCTATAGATGGGTAAATATGATTGGAATAAAGTAATCCAATCAAAAACATAAATGCGAAATGAGAGCCAAGTCCAATATTATTATAAATGCCTTGGTTGTTGAATACAACGACAAAAGAAGTGAGATCTAAATGGGTGCCAAGTATTGAACTTCAGTCAGTCCTGAAATTTATTTATAAGTAACAGTATAACATATCATATCTTCTTATAACATAAAATAATGTATTGTAGCCCAAGGTCTGATTTGGCTAGTTTTTATACACCTACCAACGAATTATTATGTTCGAATTCATAAGAACCGACAAATTCTTGTTGGTTTAACTTGTGAAGGCTATAAGTAATTCATAAAATATATGAAAACTAGCCAAGACAGACCTTAGGCTACACCTTGCATTGCACCCATAACACACTTAACTTGGCACCCATTTAGATCTCACTTCTTTTGTCGTTGTAGTCAACAACCAAGGCATTTATAATAATATTGAACTTGGCTCTCATTTCACATTTATGTTTTTGATTGGATATCATTACTTTTTGTTGGTAAATATAAGTACATGTCCTCGTATTACGACCTACGGCGTTACGAGCCTCGTCCAGTCGAGTCCATTTATAAAGACAAATTTAAAAAACGCATTTAAAAAAACTAAAAGTCTCTAGACTTTATAAAATGTAGGTACAACATTCACTCAATTGTTTAACCGATCCGATCTGTTCCTATCGGATCCGGTCCGATTCGATCCGATTTGACACCATCCGCTCCGATTTGATCCGATTGGATCCAATTTGATCCGATTTGTTCCGATTTGGTCCGATTGGATCCGATTTGATCCGTTTTGTTCCGTTTTGGTCCGATTTGATCCGATTTTATCCGATTTGATCCGATTTGATCCGACTTGAGCCAATTTGATCCGATTTTATACAATTAGATCCGATTTGATCCGATTTGAAGCGATTTGATCCAACTTGATCCGATTTGATCCGATTCGACTTGATTGACACCATCCGATCCGATTCCATTTGATTCGATTCGTTCCGATTCAATTTGATCCGATCCGATTTGATCCGATCGCATCCGATCCCATTCCATTATTATTTATTTACATCTATCTTAGACTAGTTAACATTAATATTATGCATCTCAAAGCCATTTCATATTTTTCGCATATTATGATATAGTACCATAAGAGTTTTGATCTGTACGTGAGTGAGTCAGTCAATGTTAAAAATTAGGTTTTTTGGACATTAATATCTAAATAACCGTTTTAGATACGCTCATGAAATTTAGAACACATAATTATGTATCTCGTAAGTCTCAATATATGTGCCAAATTTCATACGTTTATATTAAATAGTTTTTTTATTTAGGAGGGGGTCAAAAGTGTCTCGAAATGGTTCGTGTAATATTACACACGGTGCGGCTCGCCAGTTCTGTTTCTCGAACTTGGCTTGACACGCTACCGCGTGTCTAGATAGAAAGAAGTTCTGCCTATGATAGGGTACCTACATTCTATTCTAGAATATATGTAATAGAATAGAATAGGGTACCTACATATTGATGGGATCAAGTGGAGTGGGTCGAAGAGCCGATTACCGAGGAGGTAAACTTGTTCTGGAGTGGAGACCACGAACAGGCAAACGCAGCGTGGGACGCCCTCATGCCCGCTAGACTGACGACCTTAGGCGGGTGGCGGGTAGTGGTTGGATGAGGAAGGCCGAGGACCGAGTGTTGTGGCGCTCCTTGGGAGAGGCCTATGTCCAGCAGTGGATGATTATTGTCTGATGATGATGATGAAAGGACGCCCTCCAGCTAGATGGGGTGACGATTTGCGAAATAATTAGATGCGGAAAGCTATAGATCGCATACAGTGGCGTTCTTAAGGTGAAATTTTCAGTATGTATTTCAAATTTAGGTACTTACCTCCAAGTTTATTCTTATTGAACGGTACCCAAGAGCTGACAACCTGATAGTAGTCCTCAGTTCCATCTCTCACGTTGTCACGGTACGTAGACGATGAAAACCAATAAGACATCGGCAGCGCTATCACCGCCGCCGCTGTCGTATACGTCAACAACCAGTAGAGATACGAGATCCTACGACAATATCTCGTGTACACAGTTATTATTTCTCTATTCTCTTCATCTGTACTGGTTCTGGCTTCAATATCCGCTTTGGTGACATAAGCCATGATGTTTTTCCAATCTTTCTGCCACCACAAGTAGGTTACAACTTTATTTACGCTGACTATAGCGAGCATTGTACTCTTCATGTTGGTGATCAGTTGGTTCATGTCAGATCCTATGTACCAGATATCAATGAATTCGGTTATCATAAAGCAAAACATGCATGAATGCACGCAAATGTAAAATTTTCTCATGAAAGTCTTTTCTTCTGGCAATAAAAGCCCCCAGAATTTCAGGCATTTTATGTTTGGACCCAGAAGAGGGTAATTGGGGTCTTCTAATTTCGACAGTAGCTTTTCAAACATGGTTGTGGTGTGATAGTTTGTGGGATCGCATTGATAATGAATATAGAGAGTTAGGATACAGCATAAAATAACAGTATTATAAAGTCATTACAATTTAATTATAGCTCACGTAAAGACTAGGGAAGGGAAAGTTACTTGTTTATATATTCAATGTATTATTCTACTCGTATTATTGGACGGATCGACTAGAATTTTCACATCCAGCTAGGTATAATGAAAAATTAACTATTTCCAAAATTAAATCATCAGAACTAAAATAAATGTTTGTCATACTAACATAGTAAATATTAAAAAGGCACTAAAAAGGCATTAAAAAGGCCGAGTCCCCAAGCCTAAGCAAAAATACACCTACACTAGGTTACCATAGGAAATTCAATCATAAATAAACTTTTTTTAACTTTCTTACACCTAAGATCGTTTGAATGGCTGTGTATTTGTATCGGAGTGCAGGAAGGAGAGCGGGACGGATAAAATGACCAAGTCTTTCGGACGAGAGTCCTGGAGAGAAGCGCGTGTATTTATTGTGACGCCACTGAGTTACCGGCGACATACGGTGAGTTTTCTAGATATTTATTATTTTGTTTCATGCAATATATGTAATAATAAGTAACAATTATGAGGGCATTTTGATATCCTATGTATGTGTATTCATTTAAGTACTAACTCCAAATAGGTTATTGTTTTACAACTGCGTTACCGCTACACTTCGTTACTTTTTAAGTAACGCTGTTGTAGCTATAGTAACTCAGGGGTTTTTCTTATAGTTTACACATATCTGTTACTCAATTTATGGTATAAATATAACATTTGAGCACATTATATTGTTACAGTATAACATTTCGGACTCAATGGCGTTAACAGCGGCTGAAAAACAACGGCTTTATACGCAAAAAAAAGAGAAATATTTATAAGTATTAAGTAGTTATATTTTCAGCGATTTTAATATTTGTTATTTAACTAAGAGTTCTGTTTATTTTAGTTTGATTGTTTTTTTCACATTATGATCAGTTTTAATTGAAGAAAGTATAAAGACTGTGACTGAGATACCGCTGTGTTACCAATTAACCACTGCGTTATCTATTTGTCCCCCGTTTCCTGAGAGTATTCACAAACATATTAGCTATTCTATATTAAAAAGAAACTTAAACTAAATATAATTTTAATAATTAACCTTATTTGGAGCTATTTTTTAACATGACATGTTATGAATGTATTACATTGTAATAAAAAAATAATTATTATTTAGTCCTTTTTTCGAAAAGAATTGCATTTAAATGTATTGATTGGTAACGCAGTGGGAAACTTTATAATAAAATAAATAATCATATATCAGATAAAAAGAAAGAAAAAAACATTAATCAAACAGTTTAAATTAAAAAATATTCTCAGTCTTGGAGAATATTTTTTAATTTAAACTGTTTGATTAATGTTTTTTTCTTTCTTTTTATCTGATATATGTTTACGAACCAAAAAACATGTTCCTAACAATAAAAAAAATATTTTGTATGAAAGTAACGCAGTAGTATTTTTTCACATCGTTCCTCGATTAAACGCCAATATCTTTAAGAAACAGCAAGAAAACATCGCTGCAAATGTATGTAATGAATAATATAAATATTAATTAACATAAATAAAACTTTAACGGTTAATATATAATAAGTTTATTTTTGAAAAAAAAATCTGTAAACGTATGCCAAATTGTACCCAAAATAAAATAATGGCCCGCATAAATTTTATTTAAAATCGTTTAAAAATTTCGTATAAGATAAATGATTTAAAATTACTATTTTGTATGTTTTGTACACGAATCTTACTGGACACCTTGAACATTATAATAATTTACTATTATTATAACGACAGTTTTTACAAATAGCTTTAAAGGCACATACCCAGAAAATCCTCTAACATGACAAAGTAAATACATATGTATGTATATTAAGAGGTAAAAAAACTAAATTACAGTGAAAAGTTCGTGGGCGTTTTAATGAACCTTTTGCATACATACAAGCCTGCAATTAACACCTACATTTCTCTTAAATAAAACACTATTTCTTCACCTCTGGATACAAATTAAAAATGTTTGCCGTAATTTTCTAGAAACTTTTGATCGTATGTTGCTTTCCTGGACGTAAAAACAGCAAAAGAGATACGTATTATGCCACTCCGGCACCAACAGTTAGATCTTAAGAGTCATTGGTAGAAGATAGATGGATCAAATCGTATTGTGGCGATAGATACAACACAAAAACGAATCTTAATACTTTAAGAACTTTTTCTGTCGTGATCACCCCTCAGTGGTTCATAAAATTAAGAAGTGTATGCTAGGGCGGCATATGCATATATTTTGCTGACTGTACATGACTCAATTTTTTTAAAGTTATTAGTCAAGAGTAATGTAATCCACGCTGGACATAAGCCAGTGTAGTTTTAAATTAAATCATACGACGTTCCCACTAAAGCCTTAATTTACTCGTACATCTTCTGTAGGAAGATACCGTAAGATAGAAACTGGCCGTCAACAAAAGCCTTGATCTCGATTAAGCCGGAGCTTAACGCAATTTGCGGACTTGTAGTTTTCTCAAACTGCAAGTTAAGGGGAAGTTCCATTTGGTGGTTCCGAGTCCTATAGTGACATAATTGACATGATTATTATTTATCAAGATAGGTTGTACTTCAGTTCAGTTCATTCTTTATTGCCTTAAATTACATGTATATTGTTAGTCTTAGGTACAATAATAAATGTATCAATGTAATTATTTTACCGCTTTGGGTGTAGCACAAAATAACACAGCATGCATGAGAATAGAAATAACAATTTAAGTAACCACAATTAACATTTGCCTATGATGATTTAATTACATATCATTCTTCCAATTACTGTTTTAATAGCAAGGTAGGTAGGTATATGTTATCGATTATTAATAAAAATAATTTAAATTTTTAGAGATATAATAAAAATAAATAAAAAATAATTAAAATCATTAAGTATATTGAATTTGCATAACGTTTATAATTTTTAAACACTAATTTTATTCAACTCATAAAATTCATTGAGGCTATATGGACAATGTTGAAGCAGGTAGGTTTTTAATTTCCAGAAAAATTTTGTTCCCGTCAATGATTTGATATCCTACTATACTTAACTTAAGTAACTTTATTTATTTATGTACCTACCTACAGAACCTATGTACTTGTATAGTATTTTTTCAGGCTCCTTCCTTGTGCGACGACAAATCTGTACACATAGCTTCACTCTAAGTTCATCTGTCCAACACCACCGTCATCGTCAGGTCACCGAGAACGAGATGACAGCGCCGAAGTAGCGGTTCATACATAGAATAGAATAGAATAGAATAGAATATTGCTTTATTGAACACCACATAAATCAGACATACAAAAAACATACTTATAGACTAGAACTAATGTACAATACATTTTATTTAGCCGCGTGTCCACAGCACATCCGTCACTTCGCCGTCAAGTCATATTACCGTCATTCGCCGTCAATTTATTAGGCCGAGTTTAGCCGTATAAATTATCTCATTCTCGAGGACGTGACGGTGACGGTAGCGGTGGACAAACGCTCTAAGGGTGCACCAAATATTCGACAGTGAAATGAAAGCAAGCAAACAATATATTAATATTTTTAAATTCGTTTAAATGTTTGGTGCAAGTCACCCTAAAGAACTATGACCCTTAATGTTGACTCCAGTGTTGATTGTGCGGTCCAAGTTATTAGATTAGGCGGAAATCAAACTCCAACTGAAACTTTGCTCCAGTTCTTAATCAAATTATAAACTCAAACTCAAACTCAACTCAAATTTTTTTATTCATCGTACAAATATAAAATTTTCTGATGAACGTCAATTTTTACAAATTACTCTCCGTTCGGATAAGGGGGGGCTCTTTCTGTCTAAGGAGAAGAACGGAGGCAAGAAACTCCTGAGCCATCTTTTCAAAAAAAGACTTAAAACTAGTTGGTATACAATACATATAAGCTTAATAATTATTATTATAATAATATGAGCAGAGCTAACTACTTATCACAGCCATGCATTAACGTCCTCTAAGTAATCATCAATTTTATAATAAGCTTTTTTACTGAGTTTCTCTTTAATGTAACACTTAAACTTATTCTCTGGCATTTGAGCAACTTCTGCTGGAAGCTTATTATAAAATCTAATACAGTACCCTAAAAACGATTTATTAACTTTCGCCAGACGCATCGCTGGAAAAGCCAGCTTATGCTTGTTCCTAGTATTAATGTCATGATTACTGCCAATTGTATCAAAAGTTGAAATATTCTTTCGTACATACATTAAATTGGAAAAAATTAACTGACATGGAACTGTAAGGATGTTAATTTCTTTAAATAGTTCTCTCAATGAATCCCTGGAACCAAGTTTGTATATAGAGCGGATGGCTCTTTTCTGTAATACAAATATAGTTTCAATATCAGCTGCTCTACCCCAAAGCAAAATGCCATACGATAATAAGCTGTGGAAATAACTAAAGTAAACTAATCTGGCGGTTTCAACGTCGGTCAGCTGTCTAATTTTCCGTACAGCAAAAGCTGCGGAGCTCAACCTTCCAGACAATTTTTCAATGTGAGGTCCCCACTGTAACTTTGAATCTATAGTCATCCCAAGAAAGACAGTATCATTAACTAGGTCCAATTTATTCCCATCTAGAATAATGTTAGTATCGCATTGTCTAACATTCGGCAGTGTAAATTTAATACATTTCGTTTTCTTAGAATTCAATAGAAGATTATTAACGGTAAACCAATCGTGTATGTCAGATAGAATTGAATTAATTTCATTAAAATTATTTTCTCTTCTTTTAACTTTAAAAAGCAAAGAAGTATCGTCAGCAAATAAAACTATATTAGTAAATTTTTCAACCATAAAAGGCAAGTCATTAATATAAATGAGGAATAAAAATGGTCCTAGAATAGATCCTTGAGGGACGCCTATTTTTACATGAGCCCCCTGTGATTTAGTATTGTTAATATCGACCCTTTGTTGTCTCTTGTCTAAATATGAAGATATCAAATCTAAAGCCTTTCCTCCTATTCCATAGTATCTAAGTTTCGAAATTAAAGTCTGATGGTCTACACAATCAAACGCCTTCGACAGATCACAGAAGACTCCAATAGCATCGTGATGGTCTTCCCAGGCGTCAAATATGTGCTTAATCAACGCAGTACCCGCATCGGCTGTTGATTTGCCTTTTGTAAAACCATACTGCTGGCTATGAAACAATCGAGCATCATTGAAATGCAAAAGCATCTGACTGAGTATGACCCTCTCAAATATTTTACTCAAAACTGGAAGAACCGAGACAGGCCTGAAATTCGCAGGGTCCTCCATATCCCCACTTTTGAACAGAGGTATAATTTTACTAAATTTCATAAGATCTGGGAACACACCTTCAGCGATACATTTATTAAAGATGTTAGCTAAAATTGGGGCGATTTTATTAATAATAGAAAGAACAAATTTAACTGACATTCCCCACAAGTCTTCAGTTTTCTTCATATTTAATGACTTAAATGTTTTTATAATAGTTAATGTATTAATATATCTGAATTTAAATTCCTTATCGGTTGAAGGTGCGTTCTCCTTCGTCAGGGTTTCAGCTGCTGCAGCCGAAGAATCCAGGTTACACGTAGTCTCTAAAGGAATGTTCGTAAAAAACTCTTCAAAGACCCTCGCCACCGCATCATTCGATGTTATAATGTCATTGCCTACCTTCAAAGATAAATTTGTCTCGCGTGTTCGATTCTTCCCCGTTTCGTTATTAATAATAGTCCAAACGGCCTTAGATTTGTTAGCAGAGTCTTTAATCTTGTTATTAATAAAAATTATACTATTCTAAATCAAAGTCACGACAACTATTAGGTTTATTGACATGCTGACATTGGTGCTATACAGGGCGTTGCAAAAGTGGTATACTAAGGGTGGGTTGCACCATTTAACTTTAACTATTACAAACGTCAAATCCCTTGACGAGAGAGATCAATCTTCAAGAGATTTGACGTTTGTAATAGTTAAAGTTAAATGGTGCAACGCACCCTAAGTGTCAATTTCGCCATAGTGGGTTAGAGCATAACCAGGAATGATTGCTTGACTTTTGACACATCTGTCAAGAATTTAATATAGAGATGACGCATAATTGATCAACCTTTCCGTGGTTACGATCTAACCGACTATGGAGAAATTTGAGCTGAGCCGAAAGGGGGTGAGTCAAGGGGCCAATCTGAACAACTTTTGTTTATTTTTATGTGTATAAAATAATAATCTAGTCTTTCAACTAAACCAAGGTACTTATCCTAATCCTAACTAATATTATAAATGCGAAAGTAACTGTGTCTGTCTGTCAGTCTGTCTGTCTGTCCGTCTGTCTGTTACTCTTTCACGCCAAAACTACTGAACGGATTTGAATGAAATTTGGTATACATACGGTCTAGACCCTGGGAAAGAACATAGGCTACTTCTTATCCCGGAATTCCCACGGGAAAACTTTTTAAGGCGAAGCGCGCGGGAACAGCTAGTAGCATATAAAAATATCGCTTCATCGGTGATTTCAATCAGATCTATTTACAAATATCTGAATATCACTTTTCTATTTATACATTGATTGAATTCATCAATGAATTGCCTACAGTTCCATTTTATCAGTTCAAACAAGGTGAATAAAGTACAAGAATTTTCCTCATACTAGGAAAATAAATGTCTCAATATTACTTGGCGAAAAATCTAGCTTATTTTGCTATCACATCCTAAGGTTACATAAATAAAGGAGATTCTTAGAAATCGGATTCAATTTCCTTTTTATTTTTCCTACCTATAATATTTTATTGAGGTATTTTTTTAATTTGTTGGACAGAAAATTACTTTTAAAGTAAATATTTACCTATTTGAAAATAACTTTAATATTTGATCAAGAATCTTGTTAAGCCTAATCGAAAGACCTCCACATTCAGCATTCCCCATTGATCTACTTAACTATCTATAGGTATGTTTTTTTATACAGTACACCCAATGCAATGTTAATCTATCATTCCTTGCATCTAAAGGTTGTCTGGCAAAGATCACTTTTAGTGGATAAAACCGCCTTTTGTACCTCAATTAAGTTAGGTACAACTTGTTAATTTTATTATGATTTTTTGGTGTACAAATAACCTGTATTCTATCTATCTATCTTCGGGAAACAGGCTACTGCCACAATTAACAGCACCCTACAAGCCGAACAGAATTGCCTAATACGGCGTTCTCTAGGGTTCCAATAAAAAAGGATTTAAAGATTAATTCCCATGGCTTTTGTCCGTCTTGTTTTCGTTTCGCACTAAGCCTTCCGATTTTTCCCCCAAACGGTACAAATTAATATAGATTCTGTTTGCTCAGGCCGATGTTTGAAAAAGTTGGCCTTCCCTGCAGTTTGTGGTTTGAGATATATGGCAAGGTTTAAGGCTAGTCCACTGCGCAGGACCAGTTCAGTTTTCAAGCCGCTCGAAGGCCTCTGACTAGGCTTAACGACTGCTGCCGAAGCATAACCGGCATCCACGGCTTAAAGTGCCGTCCGAAGCACGGAAGCGTCCAGAAAAGAATCACTTGAAATCGGTCACCCATGCAATGGCTGACCGTGCCAGTTGTTGCTTAAGTGATCAGTTACGATCATTGAAGCTTGCTCGACTACGGACGCTTCAAAGAAAGGAGAAAATGACCAAGCGATTTTATTTTACCATACGTGTGTCGATATAGTTCTATACAGGGTGTTGCAAAATTGGTATATTAAGCCGAAAAGGGTCCACACAACTTATCCCGGAGATAACGTTTTCGATGTTGGAATCGGGCGCACGACATTTTTATCGTCCCATACAAAATTTAATCCATATTTTAGTCTGCATCGTTTTTGGCAACCCTACGTTCTAATATCATTACGTCAAAAGCTGACGTGTTTATTGTAAACAAAAACATAACCTCAAAAACATATGATAAATCGGAGGCCGCAAATTAGAAATATTACTGATTAGAAACACAAGAGTATGTTTGGAATTTGTACGTTATACCTCCCTAGTTTTGAAACATTGCAATAAGAACATTCTTGGGATACAATCAAAGAAAAACATACCTAGTTAATTCCAAAGTTCAATCCATTTTCACAACAATCCTTTTCCACAACAAACACAACACTACATCTTCAACTCTTCACAGACATCTGATGAACCACCGCAGCCTCAAATAATCACATTAATCACATTCCACTTTCACAATACTAACTGTTTTGAAGTAATACTTAACACGAAAAACAACAAAACACTTGAACCACGAGAAAAAGGTTAAATCGGTCAGACTTGTGTAAGTTCCAAGTGTTTCGGTTTAATTATGCTAAAGTTTAAATCCGCACTGAATCTCGATTATAATTATTCCTATGAACTTCCAAATTAGTTACTAGTAATATTATTTAGTAAACATAAAAAAGTAGAAAGCAATTTTTCCACCCGTTGCCATATTGTTGCCTTGTTGCCAATAGAGAAAATAAACTACGATGTTGCCAGTAACCAGTAAGTCGAAGACCCGTTCCCGTTTCCGGCATTTTTATTTCGTCGGATTTCATAACCCAATTAAATAAACAGAAATAGTTTTACTAAGTCTTTTTTTTCACAGTCTATTATTTACGTAATATTAGAGACAAGTAAAAATAAATACCGGCGTGAACTCGCATTTTACGCTTTCGCGGCGTGAGTGTAGCGCGGGCTTAAAGAATAAAATATTTAAAAATGAACGGATCGGTTTCCATAGGTACGTGATTTTATAAGGTCGTTGACACTCGTTGATATGTAGGTCACTGTGTCACGATAGGGTTGTTGGTACCCAGTTTTCGAGTAAAACTTTGGACGTTAATTACTCAAAAACGATAACGTATTTTGAGATTCTGACTTCTTTCTCGGGCTTAGATATAACATGCTGCACATGCTGGTTTCGGCTTGATATACCCTTTTTGCAACACCCTATCTAACTGTGTATCTGTGTATATCAGCTGACCAATACCCATATTACAGTCTCTGTCTAGTTTGGGGTCGGATGGCCGTGTGTGAGAGATGCCCTTCAATATATTATTATTATTAATATCAAAATTACATTGCCGTGCCCTCTTCAAACTTGTAGACACATTAAATAGTTGAACTAATTAGAGCAACCCCTGAAATGCTAAGAACATGTTAATTATTTTGTAGGTTACGGGTACTTGTGTATACGAGTCTCAAAATGTCCAAAACCAAAATTTTACTCTAAAATGTAAGAAAATACAAATATCAATATTTCATATCAGGGTTATATGATTTTGTGTGTACCTATATAATATATTGTATGAGTATTATTTCTATTTTTTTTTTCATAAGATAAGAGACATTTAATCAATAATATGCACCACTGTCTTTAGACATACGAGTAGGATTCCAGTCATATTTTAATATTAATTGATTTGAAAAATAAACTCCTTTTGTTTTCGGTAGGTAGGTATTTTAATTATTTAGAATTTGGTTATTTTGATATTGGGCCATTTAGTTTTCCACATTTTGTTATGTGTACAACAGTATTATAGTGTGCGTGAGGGATAAAGTATCTTGTTTCAACTGACAAGTGTCGACATAGGTTGAGGCGGTCCTTCGTAATATTCAGAGGATAACAAGTTAGTTAGTTAACTGTAAACAATATGAGCCTATTTATTTTGTTGTACCAGAGAATAATACATTGCAATTTTCCCCTTTTGGGTATTCACGCATCAAGCGTGCAAGAGGCACGAATCTTTTTTCTTATAAATTAGCCTAGTAGACATTTTTTAAATATATTTTCCGATGTTTTGAACGTAACTATTAAGACTAAAGCTATTAAGCTAGCTGATATTAACCACTACAGTTCTGTGTCGGTTCTTTCGTTATTTGAAACTCGTCGAGTAATTTCGAAATTCAAAGATAAAATTAGTATATATTTTTAAAAACACCAATACAGATATTTTCGTCTCAGAAAAAACGTCAATGGCGCTGCACAACAACTTTATACGACAGTATGAAGAAGCAATTTCTTTTTCATAAATCTTTCCTCACATCCGGCTCACGTCAAGCAAAAATCATTGTTGTACGACAAAAAACAACCATTTACCAAACCATCGAAACTGACCAGTCACTCTGCGAAATTAACCCTATAAATTACGCGTCCAATATGAGATAATCTGGTCAAAAACGCACCTAACCCTCAACCGTCCCGAGCGTTTACAGTCAAAGTTGACCCTTGTTACTGTCACTCGACGCTTCCGAGTGAAATGTGGACAGTAGAGACTCTTCAAGTTATGTATCAGCTGTGGGGTTACCACCACCGACACATTAGCAATTTATAAGCAGCGTCGCTTTTATTCCTCACGATGTTTTCCGTCTCTGTGTCGATAAAAGTTATATGGCCTGAAAACCGCCACTAGCATAAAACTTAAATAGGTACCCACCATTGACTTTCAAATAGTCAATATAATTTTTGATAAAAATTTATATTAATAAAGATACCATACTGACACCAGCAACCAAAACAAACTGATGGGTATTTGACAATATAGGATTAAATTAGGACAGGAAAAATCGTGCCTTACAACCCTAGGTCCGTTTGTATCTCTGTAGATCGATAGTCAGACACGTGTCTGACACTAGGGATGCCCGATTTTCTGATTGGAATCGATCTTTTGGATCGTAACTCCGTGAATCGATTCTCGATCTGTATCGTATGGCTTTGAATCGATTTAATCGATCTTCAAAGATCATAACATATTTTTTTAAATCTAAATATGTGTATTCCCGATATAAATCCTATGGCTCGGAATCGATCTCAGAAAGATCGTTAAATAACAAAAAAGACAAAGAAAGCACGCCACTTTATTATTTTTAATAACTGTCGATCGCAATCCATTGAATCGAATCAAAAGATTGGTAGATCGTATTGCCATGAATCGATCTTCCAAAAGATCGATTCAGTTGGCATCCCTGTCTAACACACACTGTTCTTAGTAATAAGGTAAGCGTCCACCTTTCGGCATCGTACGCAACGGACGCATCGCATTCGGTATTCTTTGTATAGAAATTCACACAAGTGCGTCCATGCACTTCATCAGCATTGCCGACGCCGTTTCTCCATACATTTTATGAAAATCCGTTTGGTGCGATAACAATAGATGGACGCTTACCTAAAAAAGGGCCTTAGGCGATTCTCACACTGCTGCGCATTGCTGAATGCGCAAGCGCATTCTTAGATTATCAATATACGAACAAGATGGAGTGTCAGTGCAAAAGAAACGTCTCGACAAATAACACCTCACTTTTACTACTAAGCTCTTGTTTAGAATAAGTTCGGTTAGAAGGTTTGTGACTTAAGTAATTCATTGGTACACTGGTTGTCATTAGGTTCAGCTTAAAACGGTTTGACAGTAAAAAAATGCTGATAGTTTTTTGCTTTTTTTTGTATGTGATACCCCAACTTCTTTGTATATTGTTAATCTAAGCTATATTTTGTATGTATGTAGCTGTATCGCATAGGATACAGACATCGTATATTTTGTTTATAAAGAGTGTGGCAAAAAGAGTTTTGAAATTCTGATTTCAGTTTCGGGCTTAGATATACCATGCTGCACATGTAGGTTTCGGCTTAGTATACCCTTTTTGCAACACCCTGTATAGAGGTATGTTTACATTCTCAGTGTCACATGCCAGCGATAGCCTAGCGTGCTGGTAGACCCGATATTAAAAAATATATTTCAGAAAACCACACAGCTTTTATTAAAATTTTGTAAGCAAACTATTTTTTCAAGTACCTAATAAACATTTCAGCTTTTTCATGTTGGCCGTTGCATCAGTTTAATTAAGTTGGAACAACTTTTTAGAGCTTTTATTTCGAAGAATATACGCGTGATAAAAAGTTAGTTCAGAAACTAAAACCCGGCTACTGATAAAACACGCTACATAAAGTATCTATTTCATACAAGATTTATGTCTTTGATCATGATTTTATTGATAAAAATCATTTAAATGTAAGTATTAGAAGCTTCATGAGTTAACAAATCAAATATTCATGCATTCAAACACTGCGTTTTTAACTCGTTGCTAAAAAAAAGATTGTTATACGTTTAACATATTATATATTTGTTATTGTGTATCTGTCTGTGGTAGCATAACTCAGAAACGGCTGAACCTATTTTCGATTTGTTTTTTTGAGTCATAGATACTTTTACCCCAAGTGTTCTGAGCCATTTTTTATAAAAACCAGCTTAGCCATTCTAAAGTTCTTCGACTTTTAGTTTTTCGGTGGTTTTTACGTGGTTAGATTATGTTACTGTACCTTTAGATTACTCTAGAAGAAATCCGCAGTAAACCATCAGAAAATGCCATTACACAAACTCAAAGAAACACGAAGTACCTACAAAGCTCAGTACGCCGCCTCGCCGAGGTTCAAAACCAATAGACCGTAACATTCGACCAACAATGGTCCACAAATAACTTAAAGCCTTCGAATGAATAACAAAAATAACTGCAGAATAGCTACTAGCCTCTAGATGTTGGCTTCTAGTACCTACAGGTTTTGCAATTTACGTACAAGTTTTGTTTTCCTTCTGTCATCTGCATACATTATCCGTCAAAAGTTTCATTATAGTATTCACTAGAGGCGCCACTTTGTATGCGACAAAACGTGGGGCCTCTAGCGAAAATTCTCACAAAACTTTGAACATTGTTAAGTTTTAACTTTTGAAAAAAAAAACTATTTCATCTTTCATTCATCGTTCATGCAAAAACAAAGCCCGCACTAGTAGCAAAAATTTAAAATTAGGAAAAACATTTTAGAAAAACCATTTTCTGTGGTCATTTTTCATTGATTCATTCAAAGGCTCTTCTGCGCTTGTTTCTCATTCTGGGGCTCCGCCGCTAATCTTGTTACAGAATATTTCAATCAGTGTAATCCGTAATTTTGTGTTTCTCCGTTCAACTGTAAAATCACGTTTCCTCAACGAAGTTACAGTTCAGTAGGCGCTATGGAGGTCAGAAAGTCTGATACTTAGTGGTTAGTGTAAAGCATGACAATTTAAAATCATTACTTACTTTAAATACGTCTTCTTACAGGCTGTTGAAAAAATTAAAAGTTAACAAAAGCTCTTTAATATATTTTTTGTTTTTTTTTATGAGGACTGTTATTCATCTTTCTACCGACACGTTTAGAAGAAGAATAATAATTATGAGAAGTATTATTTAAATGTTTCATGTTGTTAATCAGAATAACTATCTGTGTCACTATTATAGCAACACTTTGTATTGTAATGTATGGTTATATTAATGGATGTTTTTCCTTCATTGAAAATTATAGTTAAGATTCTATAAAATATGACATGCGTACGTAAACCAAAATGTTCTGATAAATTGCTCACCAATAGGATGTCCATATCTTAATCTATTCAATGAAAATAAAAACCGCCTTTTAATCTAAAATATCATATAAATTTTACTACAATAATTGTGTGGACACTTTGTGCTTCAGATTTCATATTTGTGCAATAAAGTATCAAATAATAATAATAATAAAGCCATGGGTCCCGGTTGCGACTTCCGGCCTAAAACCCTTCCTGCATTGGAAGGTGACCCATGCCCCGTGCCCCACCAGTGGGAACGTGATGAGTCGTGATGAATAGTTAGGAATTAAATAAATCTCTCAGAAGCGTCTGTAGTCGAGTAGGCTGCAGTGATCGTAACTGATCACTGAGGTTAAGCAACAACTGACACGGTCAGCCATTGGATGGGTGACCGATTTCAAGTGGTTCTTTTCTGGACGCTTCCGTGCTTCGGACGGCACGTTAAGCCGTGGGTCCCGGTTGCTGCTTCGGCAGCAGTCATTAAGCCTAGTCAGAGGCCTTCGGGCGGCTTGAAAACATCTGACAGTCGGTTTGCCCACTTACCCGACTACTCTCTCAGTACAAGCTTGCTTGTGTTGGGGTCCACCAACCCGCACTAGGCCAGCGCGGTGGACTAGGCCTAAACCCTTCCTTCATTGGAAGAAGACCCGTGGAAACAGCTCTGTTAATAAATTATTACATAACTGCAATAAAAAAGTAAACCTTATAATTAACATGTGCAAAACTGAGGATTCCACGTAATAACTCTGCTATTATCGTCACCCTACCTTTTCAGGTCACAATAATTTAGATTAAAACATAGGCTGTTTCAGATTTTGGTCACTGGCACTACGCCAACAATTATAGAACCAAAAAGTCATAAACGCCACTATCCCTAAAACCAACCCCCCTGACTCTGATCCTTAATTCCAAGGGCAATAGGTCTTTATCTGAATGACAAGTTATTTTTTACTTGATAGCTTGTAGACTCGTTTTTCAACTGAAGGTACATTTGGGTTCTCGGATTCTGTTAATTTATTTCTCTGTTTATTTGTGTGTTAATATGCGTATCAGAAAGGACTATGCTTGTTTTATTTCACAGTTATGTAAGATACTACCAGACAGTAGGTTAGGTACCTAGGACGTTAGTGGTCTGGATAAAAGTTCTCAATAAAAGATACCTAGATGGAAATTTCTGGCGTTCAACTGGAAATTTCTATAATGAATATGTCATGATACCTACAAAGACACTACACTAAATCAAGCTAATATAAAGGTAATAATAAAGGTAAAAATAGGTGACGACAGGGAATATGATCATTTAAATTCAGGTTCAAAAGGTGCACTTGAAAAGACATCTCAATTTCCACCCTAAAGCCCAACTCTAGCGGAAACCACATCAAAAAATAAAATACGACGTCGGCAATCGAACCTGTGACCTCACACCGGTAACAAAGGGCTAGTTCCGTCTCGCCACTCATCCATTTTGTCACATTTCGCATCCATCTCTGTCCGTATCGGGTTACAATAGTGTCCCTATTCTGGAGAATGGGACATTTCTAACATCAATTTTAAAACATATGTGTTTTCCCTCCATAGTGTACTGTAGCTTCGCTTCGCCTTAAAAAGTTTTCCCGTGGGAATTCCACGATAAAAAGTATGTGTCAATCCCTGGTGTCAGTTAACACCATACCAAATTTCATTAAAATCGGTTCTGCTGTTTTGACGTGAAGAAGTGTCGAACATACACACACATACTCACAAACTTTCGCCTTTATAATATTAGTAGGCTTCGACCATAATTGATCTAAGTTATTATGATAAGTAGTTTAATTCACGTATCTAATTCGTCGTTGGAATTTTTGGTACCCTCTAAGGGCCAGTTTTTTGATCCCTAGTTAACTCAAGCATTGTTCAAAAATGGCAACCATTAGTTATAAACCGATTGGCGACCGAATGGCGTAGTGGTTAGTGACCCTGACTACTGAGCCGATGGTCCCGGGTTCGATCCCCGGCTGGGGCAGATATTTGTTTAAACACAGATATTTGTTCTCGGGTCTTGGATGTGCCCGTAAAATGGCAATAGGCCCGCCCCCTATTACATTGGGACTAACATAACACTCTGGCGAAAAGTGGGTGCAGCAATGCACCTCTGCCTACCCCGCAAGGGAGTACATTAGTACAAGGCGTGAGTGCGTGTTTTTTTTTTTTTTTAGTTATAAACCATCAAAATTCTGTCATGCTTGACACGTCATTTAACTAATGGTTAAAGTTGGCCACGGATCAAAAAACTGGCCCTAAGAGGCACAGATATATTATGTGATTCAGTGCAAAATCCATCCTGATTGCGTCATGTCATGATTAAACGTTGCAATTTATGAATAATATTTTGCTCTATGAACTTTTTCATTGCTCGTCAATATAGTCTAACGTTCAAATTCATAGACCGTATTTTATATTTACGACAAGGTTAAATTTACTTCGAAACACACGAGTTTCGACTCTTTACGTCACTCAAAAAGTATATATATATATATATATATACGAATTTCAATATATATATACGAGTATATCTCAACGTCAATTTTATACCTATTGTAAAGTCTCAAAAAGCTCTATGAATTTGGGGCTAAAACTCTTACGAAACAAGAATACGGCCGCGGCTAAATAAATTTTCGTGTCCGAAACTCGATATTTTGGTTGGGATAGTCGCTTTTTTGTCAAGTGTTTTAGTCAAAGTCTTTCTATTTTAGTATTTTGGTGTGGTTTTAGTATCTAATACCTACCAAATACTTATTTTTTATCAATGACACATAAACTAAAATTCATTAAAATGTTTATTAAGCGCTATCAAATAAACAGGGTTTAATTATTATATTTTGTGTATACTGTTAATATAGTATTTTGTTTGTCACCGGCGGTGCGCGTAAGATAAGATAAGATAAGAAAGCTACAAATATGCTACGAAATATCGTAGACTACTAAGAATGCTACGAAGAACCGTAGCCGTCTTCGAATGCTACGAAAGTGCTACGGTTTAAATACGTTATTCATAAGGCTGAAAAAAATAAAATAGATAGATAGATAGAATATTCACACATATGTACAAAAATGGTGGCCTTATCGCTTAAAACGATTTTTTCAAGACAACCTTAGAATATAATAACAACCTTAGATAAAATACTTAACAAAATGACTTAAATTATTTTAAATAAATTATGGATAGATCAAGTAACCTCTCAATATAGGTAATAACAAACACATTCAAATAACACACACACACGCACTCACGCCTTGTACTAATGTACTCCCTTGCGGGGTAGGCAGAGGTGCATTGCTGCACCCACTTTTCGCCAGAGTGTTATGTTAGTCCCTATGTAATAGGGGGCGGGCCTATTGCCATTTTACGGGCACATCCAAGACCCGAGAACAAATATCTGTGTTTAAACAAATATCTGCCCCAGCCGGGAATCGAACCCGGGACCATCGGCTCAGTAGTCAGGTCACTAACCACTACGCCATTCGGTCATCCATTCAAATATACCAAAAAAAAATTAGTACTTATAATAGAGGTACCTAAGTACTTAAATTTTTTAGGCTGGAAATTTAGAACCATTAAATCTCCTTAAAACGTAAATTATTACTCCAAACTAACGACACTCCCAGCTCGCAATTAGGGAGGTTTTCTTTGAAAACCAGCGCAGACTCCCATTTTACTTACCACACCCAACAGTCAAATATAACCCTAAAAGCTTCGCCATAAGATGGTAGGTGGCGGTAGTATGTAAAGTGGTAGGTTTCCACAAAGAAACAACGGGGAAATAATGAAACTTTCACTGTTATCGTCAAAGACGCCCGAAGGCTTGACACTACTACAGTTGTACAACGAAAATATTATGATATGCATTTGTTTTTTTTTTAAACAGAGTGTTTTAATGAAGGGAAAATTCGCAAGTGGTAGCGATGGTTTGCATCAAAATAATATATGTTTCGTAACTTCACGTTTGTGTAAGATGTCCCCAAATATTCACTACCGGTTTTTTTTCATAGGCTGCTAGCGAGATGACGTTCGACGATACGACCATAATATATGTAAATACACTCACGGGTAATGAAAAGGTTCTACTGAGAAAATCACCAAATACTCCTAAACGAAAAAAGCTTGGTTAATGACGCCTTCTGCAACATTGGTAACATCGGTAACATTTTGTTCAAATTTTAAATTAGATGTTTAAAAAAATTGGGGTCGTTTGGTGACGGCATTTTGTGAGTGGAACGTTTTCATTGCCCGTGAGTGTACATACTTATACAGAAACCAGTACTGACTACTAGTGACTGTGCAGGGTGTTGCAACACAGGGTGTTAGTCGATACTTTCATTCTTCACTTAAAGTCACCTTATTTTTTATTTATTTATTTTTTATTTATAAACATTGCAGTGATACATAGGGTACAGAAGAATTCCCACAAAACCAATATTTTTGGTTTGACTGTGGGTAAACGGTGACATTTTAATTAAGCTGTTATTTAAAAATTAACAAAATAAACAATATATTGACTGTGTCAAGTGAGCAGTGCAAGGAAGGCACCACTCTCAATCATAATAAGTTTTAAGTAAATGTTTTTTTAATAATGTTTTAAATAAAGATAATTTTTTCTCATTTTTAATAACCTACCTAGTACTTACCTTTAAAATCAAATACATAACATAATATAACCAAATTATATAGCTGTAAAATCCAAATTATATAGCTGTAAAATCCAATCTTTGAAAATTCCTGATAAAAACTTAATTTACATTTGGAGATGAGATCCAATGAGGAAGCTAAGGCCAAGATTATAAAAAGGAAACGAAAACCGATACAAAATGAAAACGTACTCCAAAGAACGGTTGAATAGAACTTTTCTACTGCAACTTTAAATGGAATGATCCTTAGTTAGAGTAAGTAAAGGATGTAGGTTACGGAACTTGCCGGTAGGGGGAAATGTATTGGTTTTATTATACTTAGTTTTTTTTATTAACGTAACAATTTTACAATTCAGTCGTTTAACAGTTTTAGATATCGTCGGTACCTTTATTATAGTGTTACTTTATTTAACGTCACGTTTAAATAGACCCTGTTTCACAATGTCTGGTAAGTGGCTACATATATGTGAGATAAAATACATGCTGTCACTGTCAAAAAAATAATAACAGAAAGTGACAGCACGTATTTTATCTCACAGGTAGCCACTAACCAGACATTGTGTAACAGGGCCTTAACCTCTTTATTGCTGTCCCTCAGTATTTTCAGATTCATAACGCATTGATGTTGACACTAATTACTTCGTAAATGTTACTTCGTTTTGACTTCACGATAACCCCGCTGATGTAAACAAAACACAAGTTCTTTCGAAACTATCAATTCATCATAACAGCTAGATATATCTTTCAAAGTACAGTTTGAGCGTTATCTCAACGGTTTCCGTCAGTTTTTGCTTATCCCTGTATCCTCTTTTCTGGTAAAATATTTACAGTGTTCTAAGGCTAGTTGCCCACGAACCGAGATTTTGCTGATATTATCACATAGCGAAGGGGCCTTAATAGTTTCTGTCAAAACATGAGCTTCCTCCAAGACTATAGGTTTATCGTCATTTGTATAACAAGAAAGAGTGCTCACTGGGTTTATCATCATAGGTAGGTACTTCTGAAAACCCTCATGATCTTAAGCGCGCTCCAGACTCTCGACAAAACAACACGGCACGTAGCGAATACGACAGTGTAGCGGCCCTATTCGGCAGAGCTCGCCAGTAGCTAATAAATTTATATTTACCACCTTACATTAACCTGTGTTAAACAAATAAATGATTTGATTTGATTCGATTTAGCTTTGATATTGAATAGTTTTGTCGAGACTTGTGACAAAATCTCTCTATGGAGCGGGCTTTATGCTGAATCTTTCCTCAACAAATCTTTAATCAAAATTGCATTTTTTTATCGATCTCTTTTACAAAGAACCACAGTTAGTATCCAACTTTGTCCGACCGGCACCGTCCGTAATATCACACGCCATGGAAACTAGTCCTTAGCTCCAAGATACCAAACTTTAGGGTTGATCGCAACCGAAGTTTCTTGTTCTTGTAAAAGTTTATCATCCTCCCACTTAAGGCACGATCTTGGGAAGGTATTTTCGTACTGCGGCAGCATAAGATAAAACTTATGTCGGTCATGTTAGCACATCTTATCTTTGACCTTTTATATAGGTACACAGGATGTACAGTTTTACTATAAGACTTTTTTTTTTAATTTGCCAAAAAATACATTAGCTTCTCCGTAGAAACGTTTTTGGTCCCATATTTTTTTGTGTGGGGATTTTTGAGAGCAGATTACAGTAAGTACAGAGAATTTCCAAATATCGTAAAATAAGATTGGATCGAAAATAATGAGTAATTTGCTTGTGGTTTAATTACCTTCATGATTGTCTTCAATTGGGAATTAAAGTTGTTATACAATTAACGTACAGCTTTGAGGTTTAGATCGACCATGTTTCTCTTTAATCAAGCGACCTCAGTCGCATTATACCTTTAGTACTATCGGGGCATCTTCCGGTGGCCTACCTTAGAGCACATAATCGCTTGAAGCCTGCCCACACGTTCAGTACAAACACACTCGATCGCATGACGAGTTGCGCACGGGATATTGTTTTGAAAGACAGTGTGGATTGTCCTGATGGTACCCTCAATAATTAACCCAATGTTGGCTGAAACGTCATAATTGGACCAAACATTGGCGTCATACTATTCAATTTACCGTATGATCACAATCAATCTCCCTAATTTATACAGCGGCTGTTGACGTGGTCAAACAAGGTGGTCAGGTCCAGAGGAAAGTAGCACTTGGGGTTTAGGTACTAGACTTATAGTTGATTGTTGATGGTCACAAAGGTAGGCATTACCTTAAGTGGGTGCAATGCAAACGCAGCTCTTGTGTGCCAACTGCCAACGTTTTTAGTTTTTTTTAAATTTAATATTTGCGTCCAAACAGTTCTTACAGATTTGTTTTTATAATTGAAGATCTTATTATGTAGAGCTTCAAACACAACTTTGTTGTTAATGTTAATTATTTAGCTGATTTTTCAAAAGTGTGAATGCCTATTTCTTTATGAGTATCTTTTTTGTATAACTTTCTAATACAATAAACTTGACGTTACGGTACCAGAAAAATCTAAATCAACGATTAGAAAAAAACTGCTAAACGTAAAGCTTAATTAATTTAAAATACATAACATAAAATCAGTCCTCTAGGCAAGCACTAAGTCTAGCTAATATAACTTTCCCAGATTTCCCCTCCTTCTATAAATATCTTTTCTACCGTCTTTGGTGTCGGCATATCTCGTTAATCACCGGAAATGACGTAGGTCCGATGCCTGGCTTCCGGTTTAAGAGGCTCAAACAGGGGTCACTAGAGGTGTATAGGTAAGTATGGAGTTAATATGAATATGGGAACTTTTAATGGGAATTCGGGCAAAATGTAATGTGAGACTGTTTTTTTATAGAAAATTTTAAATCTGTAAAACAAGCAATAGTTTAGCCACCACAAGAGTCCTGGTGGTGTAACGGGTAAGGTATATTCTACACTAGCTGTTCCCGCGAGCTTCACTTCGCCTTAAAAAGTTTCCCGTGGGAATTCCGGGATAAAAAGTAGCCTACATTATTTCTCAGGGTCTAGACTAGACCATAACATGTATACCAAATTTCATTTAAATCCGTTCAGTAGTTTTGGCATGAAAGGGTAACAGACAGACAGCCATACAGACAGACACAGTTACTTTCGCATTTATAATATTAGTAAGGATTCCACAATTGTGCTCAAAGTACTACATACAAATATATAAAACTAAGCGGTGCGGTGATTTAGCTCTACGTACAATGAGGTGGAATTACAGCAAACGCTATAAATGTATTTAATCGCCTGTGAAACGTATGTCAGTTAATACACAATGTATTTAAAATTGGTTTTAAATGGCAGAGACAAGATAGTCTGATGGTGGTTTAAATCCTCTAGACAACCGTCAGTAAATAAAACTCCTCCACACCCAGGCACTGCAACTGTGCAACCGACCTGTATGCTAGAGGGAAACTTCGGGAACTTTTGTTTGACAACTTTCCCGCTGGGAAACTTTCCCACACAACCCTCCATCTTCACTCACTATAATAGTAGTAACTTGGGAAATCCTGTAGATATGAAATGTGAATCGCTGCAAGGAAGGTAAATTCGTTAGCGATTGGAATGGGTAGAGCATAGTTACTTTGAAATACTTAATAGAGAATTGGTGTAGGTATAATCAGTCTATTCAAGAGCTTTTTTCAAAATATCTGTATAAAGGTAAGCGTCAATCGCCATCGTATGGATTGCAGCAAACGGATTGTCATAGATGTATGGAGAAACGGCGACGACAATGCCTAATTGCTAATTCACACAATAGTGAATGCGATGCGTCCGTTGCATACGATGCGGGGAGATACAAATTATGCGATTTGTACAAAAAAGTGTAAATCCGAGGTAGGTAATAATCTTTTTATACAATGATCTGTTTTGCATTTTGTGTCCATATAAATGTTCTCTTCTTGGGTACATGATAATTAAAAAAAAACATCTTTTATTTTGGGCTACCACGCTACTAAGAAATATAGGTAAAAAAAAAATCATTTAATTTGCAGAAGACCTAGTGAAATTAAGCGAAACAAATTCGGAGTATTTGATATTTTTTTATGGTGATTTTGTGAAATCATTTCCTTTGAAAAGAACTCAAACTCAACTCAACTCAAATTTTTTTTATTCATCGTACAAATATAAAATTTTCTGATGAACGTCAATTTTTACAAATTACTCTCCGTTCGGATAAGGGGGGGCTCTTTCTGTCTAAGGAGAAGAACGGAGGCAAGAAACTCCTGAGCCATCTTTTCAAAAAAAGACTTAAAACTAGTTGGTATACAATACATATAAGCTTAATAATTATTATTATAATAATATGAGCAGAGCTAACTACTTATCACAGCCATGCATTAACGTCCTCTAAGTAATCATCAATTTTATAATAAGCTTTTTTACTGAGTTTCTCTTTAATGTAACACTTAAACTTATTCTCTGGCATTTGAGCAACTTCTGCTGGAAGCTTATTATAAAATCTAATACAGTACCCTAAAAACGATTTATTAACTTTCGCCAGACGCATCGCTGGAAAAGCCAGCTTATGCTTGTTCCTAGTATTAATGTCATGATTACTGCCAATTGTATCAAAAGTTGAAATATTCTTTCGTACATACATTAAATTGGAAAAAATGAACTGACATGGAACTGTAAGGATGTTAATTTCTTTAAATAGTTCTCTCAATGAATCCCTGGAACCAAGTTTGTATATAGAGCGGATGGCTCTTTTCTGTAATACAAATATAGTTTCAATATCAGCTGCTCTACCCCAAAGCAAAATGCCATACGATAATAAGCTGTGGAAATAACTAAAGTAAACTAATCTGGCGGTTTCAACGTCGGTCAGCTGTCTAATTTTCCGTACAGCAAAAGCTGCGGAGCTCAACCTTCCAGACAATTTTTCAATGTGAGGTCCCCACTGTAACTTTGAATCTATAGTCATCCCAAGAAAGACAGTATCATTAACTAGGTCCAATTTATTCCCATCTAGAATAATGTTAGTATCGCATTGTCTAACATTCGGCAGTGTAAATTTAATACATTTCGTTTTCTTAGAATTCAATAGAAGATTATTAACGGTAAACCAATCGTGTATGTCAGATAGAATTGAATTAATTTCATTAAAATTATTTTCTCTTCTTTTAACTTTAAAAAGCAAAGAAGTATCGTCAGCAAATAAAACTATATTAGTCAATTTTTCAACCATAAAAGGCAAGTCATTAATATAAATGAGGAATAAAAATGGTCCTAGAATAGATCCTTGAGGGACGCCTATTTTTACATGAGCCCCCTGTGATTTAGTATTGTTAATATCGACCCTTTGTTGTCTCTTGTCTAAATATGAAGATATCAAATCTAAAGCCTTTCCTCCTATTCCATAGTATCTAAGTTTCGAAATTAAAGTCTGATGGTCTACACAATCATACGCCTTCGACAGATCACAGAAGACTCCAATAGCATCGTGATGGTCTTCCCAGGCGTCAAATATGTGCTTAATCAACGCAGTACCGGCATCGGCTGTTGATTTGCCTTTTGTAAAACCATACTGCTGGCTATGAAACAATCGAGCATCATTGAAATGCAAAAGCATCTGACTGAGTATGACCCTCTCAAATATTTTACTCAAAACTGGAAGAACCGAGACAGGCCTGAAATTTGCAGGGTCCTCCATATCCCCACTTTTGAACAGAGGTATAATTTTACTAAATTTCATAAGATCTGGGAACACACCTTCGGCGATACATTTATTAAAGATGTTAGCTAAAATTGGGGCGATTTTATTAATAATAGAAAGAACAAATTTAACTGACATTCCCCACAAGTCTTCAGTTTTCTTCATATTTAATGACTTAAATGTTTTTATAATAGTTAATGTATTAATATATCTGAATTTAAATTCCTTATCGGTTGAAGGTGCGTTCTCCTTCGTCAGGGTTTCAGCTGCTGCAGCCGAAGAATCCAGGTTACACGTAGTCTCTAAAGGAATGTTCGTAAAAAACTCTTCAAAGACCCTCGCCACCGCATCATTCGATGTTATAATGTCATTGCCTACCTTCAAAGATAAATTTGTCTCGCGTGTTCGATTCTTCCCCGTTTCGTTATTAATAATAGTCCAAACGGCCTTAGATTTGTTAGCAGAGTCTTTAATCTTGTTATTAATAAAAATTGTCTTCGCACAGTGACAGACACATTTATACATCTTGCTATATTTCTTCACATAAGATTGAAAGTCAGGTCGGAGTATGAATGTTTTCATCTCATACAGATCATATAATGTCGCCCTGCTTTTGCGAATACCCTCTGTAGCCCAGTCACAAAATTTAATTTTATTGTCAATCAAAACTTCCTTCGTTTCAAAATTACTCTCAAACTCATCAGCTATTATCTTAAACAAGTTACTATACATCTCATTTGAATTGCAATCTAATTTAACATTCGGAAGTTTTTCGTCTAGTTTCTTCAAGTAATTGTCAATTTTCTTTGTAGTAATCGGTCTGCATCTCACCTTAGTTTTATTTGTCTTGTCAGTGTTTACTAAGGTAATGGTCTGCCCACTGTGGTCTGACCTCAGACAATTAATCACACTACTGTCTTTAAACTCACAGTTACAGAATATGTTATCTAGACAAGTGGCTGACGTGGGTGTAATTCTAGTTGGTTCCAGAAAAACATTAAAAAGATTAAATGATTTAAAAAGTAACAACAATTTCGACCTATTAGGAGAGTCACCTAATAGGTCAACATTAAAGTCACCACACACTATTACTTCCTTTTTACTATTGGAAGCTAACCTTAGAACATCCTCCATGACAGTCTCAAAGGTAATAAAATCACCAGTAGGTGGCCTGTAGGTACATACTATTATATACTTATTAAGCTCTGCACTTGAAATTTCTATATGGTGTTTAACAGAAAGAGCAACTATATCCTTTCGTTCTTTACATTTACAATTTTCTTTAAGAAATATAAGTGACCCACCATGCTCGTTGATATTTCTGTTAAAACAGCTTATAAGTTTGTAATTTTTTAATTGGAACATCATTTTATTCTCGTCTAACCAATGTTCTGTGATACATAAACAATCAATGTTAAATTTTTCCGAAAATAGTTCTATTTCTAACAATTTAGAAGAAATACTCTGAATATTCTGATGTACCAATTTAAATTCATTCTTAAATGTCTTGTCCTTCGATAGTTTTGAGCCGAGAGAGCAGTGAACTGAATCAATCTTTATATCAACGCTATGATGCTCTCCCGTTGTCTGAAAATCTAATTTAAATCTACTGTACTATTTTCAGTATTACTACTGACGGTGTCAATAGGGACACAAGTTTTCTTCGTTATAATGCTTATAACTGAGTTAATAAGAGGAGCTACTTCTATAGCTAAACGTCGTTTCTGATTTAAGGACAGAAATAAACTGTCCCAGGTCAACTTAAAATTATCTACATACAAATTAGTATCAAAGAAATTGATACAGTCAGATTTATAACACGCATTGTACATATTTTTATTTAGGCTACATGTCATATAATTGTATTTGTCAGGCAGTGTGCAAGAATAAGGAAATGCACAAACAAATATATGTTTTGCAGGAATGCTTTCTAATATAGTAAAACTTCTATTTATATCCGAATTTGACACACCTAAACTATTTCCCACCATAATTAATATAGTAGTTTTTTCGGTGTACGACCTCTCTGAAATCAGTTGTACTATTTGTGCGAATGAAAGTTCTGGGTAACAATGATTAACAACATTTCCAGTTACATGATTACCCAACATGTGCCCGAAATCCTTGCCAAGCCTATCGGAGTATACTACTGTGCTGTAATCCTTGGCTGAACTGCTACTACTTGTATCAGTAGTAAGCCTTGTCAAGTAAGTGGGTGACATCTTAGGTAACTGCTTATTACCTACTATTCTACTAGCTGCCTGAGCATAGGTGGGTATCCTATGTAATTTATTATTGGAGGTCGGAAAAACATCTGCTGTAGCCGATTTACTCTGGATGACCCTTGAGGATGGCGTGGCCGTCGGGAGGCTGGTGGTGGCCCTCGGGAGGATGGTGGTGGCCATCGGGAGGATGGTGGTGGTCCCCGAGAGTCTGGTGGTGATCCCCGAGAGTCCAGTGGTGGCCAACGGGATGCTGTTTGTGGCCTCCGAGGTGGTGGTGGCCCTCGGGAGGATGGTGGTGGTCCCCGAGAGTCCAGTGGTGGCCAGCAGGATGCTGTTTTTTGCCTCCGAGGTGGTGGTGGCCCTCGGGAGGATGGTGGTGGTCCCCGAGAGTCCAGTGGTGGCCAGCGGGATGCTGTTTGTGGCCTCCGAGTTGGTGGTGGTGGCCTCCGGAGATGCGGTGGTGGCTTCAGCAGGTGAAGACTTCTCCGGCAGCATCTCAACCCGAACTAAGCCCACACTACTCAGCACCAGCAGCTGGTTTTCGTATTCCAGAGTTCTCTGTTCTAGGGCAGACTTCAGTGTGGCCAGCCTAGACTGTAGCATGGCAATGTTGAACTCGCACTCCTGGTTGTTGTCTGCGAGCTTCTGGTTGTAGTCTGACATCTCTTGTTCATATTTATTCACCAGTAGTTGAAGTCTCACTCTATCCTTTGTCAATGGAAGGTGCGTCTTATGCTTTTTCAATGCTCGCTCAGACTTCCTGATATATTTCTTTATTTTAATATATTTTTTAAGCCTGTTTGCACCTGTGATATTGGTTGATTTTCTTGGAGTTGTGAGGTCTATTGTTGGCATAGGGGTGGGGTGTAGGGTGACTAATTCATCGTACAATGCCATTGTCTTATCTGTTTCCTCGCTTGCATGTGCTTCATTTATTTGCTGGATCTCTGCGTGTGCTTCAGCCAATTGCTGCTCTAGGCTATAGATCTTAGACAAGGCAGCTTCATGTAAATCCTGACACTCTTTGTATGATCTAAGTACAATCTGTAGCTCATCACATTTGCCTTGCAAGTCTTGGTATTGGATGTCCATTTCAGCTATGTCATTCTTTAAGTCCGAGTTCTTTTTTAAAAGGGAATCAAATTCCTTTTCATTGTCCTCCCGCTCTGCCATCAGTTGGCTTGAGAGGTCACGAGATGCCTTGAGATCCTCCAAAGCTGTCCTCAGCTGGATCTCCAGGTCACGGCTCTGCACCTTCCGGGTCGTCATCCTCGACATGTCTGAAACCACCCGGGGTTACCCGTTAGTATGTTGATAGGTAGAATTGAGAGGATGTTTATCCAAGATATATACAAAATAACCCTCTTTAGGTATAACTTAATCAAACCAATCAAAACTTGATATATTGTAAGTCTATGTAAAAATGATCAAAAGGTAACTTATTTGTTAGTTATCATATACAATGTAGTCATGAACACAAACTATGGGTGGGGAGGGAGTAATATGCATAATATGTTACTTAAATGAATAGGTACTCAGTGGTGTTATTGACTTAGAATTATGTAAACTTTAAGCCAAAAAAAACAATCACTTGATCATTATTCAATGAAGTACTAATACTAATAGCAATTAAGTAGGTGGAGACTATGGTATAGTAATAATAGGGAATAAGGGATACAAAAGCTAATAGAAAGTTTGAAAATTAGAAATGAAAACAACAGAGTTTGAAAATGACAAAGTCTAAAAGTGGGTTAAGGAAGTGTGAAAAACATTTCACGTCTGCAGCAAACTAATGAATAATGATTAAATAATTTAGTGATTATGATTTTAAATGAGTAATACTAGTAAAAATATGTAATTTTAACAATACTCCCCTGATAGATATCCGTTGGCAAATTCGAACTTTGACAGGTGCCGCTGCTTCAAATATCCGAGTCCCGTGAGTGTTTTATTTCAGGGTTTGAAGGCTTGTCTTCATTTGCACAGCTGTATAACACTATATTCTTTAAGTTAACACTAGTTTTAAACGTAATTACACATTAAATTTAGTAATATTAAATTAAATTAAATCAGCTGGTTTTTTTGACACCCGGTTCGTAGGGTTGCCAGGGAAAAAAAAAAAAAAAAAAAAAAAAAAAAAAAAACGAACGAAAAAAAAAAAAGAGATTAGTAATGTCAATTTCCTGGTTTCAAGTAGGTACCCATAATAATGTATTATTACGACGAATAAGATAATTTCGATGTTTGATCAAAATTTGGCTCCTACATTATTAACCTTTACCTTTGTTTCTCATAATTATATTTTCCGTACTTATAATAAACTGACCTGGATTTTCTACGACCGACCATCTTCACACCCTAAATCAGATAATAGAAAAACATAGTGAGTTCAACAAACCTCTTTACCTTGGTTTTGTAGACTACAGCAAGGCCTTTGATAGCATCACCCACAACTCCATATTCACAGCATTGCAAAACCAAGACGTGGACCCTACCTACATACAAATACTGAAAAAGATTTATAACAATAGCACTGCAGATATCAAACTTCAGAATCCAGGTCCACTATTCAATATAGAGAAGGGTGTGAAGCAGGGCGACCCGCTGTCTCCGAAGCTGTTTACTGCCACACTGGAAGAAGTCTTCAAAAAGCTAGCGGTCTCGTGGGAGCGGAAGGGTATAGACGTTGGTGGCAGAATGCTAACAAACCTACGCTTCGCCGACGATATAGTCTTGTTTGCTTCGTCCGCATCAGAATTGACACAAATGCTTCAAGACCTTAGCACGGCGAGCCTTGAGGTGGGACTGAAGATGAATAGGTCTAAGACTCAAGTCATGACCAATAGCGCCAAAAGTAGGGTCGTGGTAGACGGGCAGGAAATAGGATATGTCGATGAGTATATCTACTTGGGCCAGATAGCATCCTTCGAGAACAGGCAAGACAAAGAAGTCGAAAGACGCATTAATAACGCCTGGAAGAGCTTCTGGTCCATGAAAGATCTAATGAAGGGCACTCTCCCTCTCACACTCAAACGCCGACTCATCGACATGTGTATTCTGCCTGTCCTAACCTACGGCGCACAGACTTGGTCTCTGACCGAACATCAGAAGTCCAAACTCAAGGTTTGCCAAAGAGCGATGGAGCGTACTATACTTGGTGTACGAAGGATAGACCGAATCCGGAACACCACGCTACGCTCCTCGACTCGTATAACTGATGTGGGCGCACAGACTGCGAAGCTGAAGTGGGCCTGGGCAGGCCACGTCTGTCGCATGCACCCGGACCGGTGGGCCAGAATTGTCACCGAGTGGGTGCCCAGTGATGGACGTCGGCGACGCGGAAGACCCAGGCGGAGATGGCGGGACGACCTCGACAGGTTTTTGCCTCAATGGCCGAAGGAAGCACATGATCGGGAACGGTGGTCAGTTTATAAGGAGGCCTTTGCCCAGCAGTGGGACACGACACAGGCTGCATAAAAAAAAAAAAAAAAAAAAAATAATAATAAACTATAAATATATTCATTTTTAAAATGGAGGGAGTCAGAAGCTACCAAATTAATTCCATAATAAGAAAAAGTAATTCAAACAAAGTTCAAATAACTATTTTAATTGACTTAAAAAGGGATGTTTTCTGTTTGGCCTATTATAATAATTCATGTTTGTGGTTATGTGTGTATGTTTGTACGCGATAATCTCGCATGCGGCTGAACCGATTTTTATTACTTTATGGCTGCAGTGAAATGATCACTGGCATAATGTGAACAGCTTATTATTATATATCGATAAAATATAAGTGGAAATGAACAGAATATGAACCGATTTGAATTTTTAATGATTCAGCTCTCAGCACGATCAAACATTCGTGTTCCTAACAGATCATTCAAATAATTAAAGTAGTTCCTAACTGTTTATAACATTTATCTATTACACAATCCAATCATGTGCCTCATACTTAGTATGAAAGATCAATTAGGAACACTGATCAGTCACATTAAGTATGAGGTGGATGCATTATCCAATGATAATGATGCATGAAAAGAGCCTCTTCGACTAGCGTGTCAACTATAGGTACCTTGCGCCCGGCTCACTCTAAGCAGTCATCGACTAATAAATAATATGACTAGCTAATAAATAATATGACTAGCCAATACTTTCACCACGGTGACAGGCCCTAGTCCTGCTCAAGTTTTTGTCACCAACACTCTATTATTTTTAAGTATACAATTTATACTCGTGGAAGTCAGATCAGTGTATCCTCTCTATATTGTGATTCTCCCAACTTTCTGTGAGGGAATATGCAAACGCAAACTTGTATAATATGTAAAGTAAACTGACCTTTATTCACTTTCAGATTTTAACTCTAAAACGGCCAAAATGGTAAAGAAACTGTATTTCCACCTTAACTCCATAGCGTAGAGTTTAAAGAAGGGTGGCAATATTTCAGCCACTTCCTGTAAAAGAGATACCCTTAAATCATCTAAGGGCCTATGTAGTAACAAATATTTAATCTGTGCTAGTGTAAGTTATTCTTATTAGAATAAAACGTGTCTCAACCGATCATTACAATACTGATCAGTATGTACAAAACCAATACTCTATGAAAGGCAAACAATTCTGGTTTTAATTAGTATCTCGATAGTAAACACTCAGCGCTTTCATCAAGAGAAAGAATTTTTTCGACAAATAATAATAATGACAGGATTAATAATAATATATTGGGTAGAATTACATCGTAATCGTCGAAAATAAAACTGGTGGTTGTGAATTGTCGAGGATTTGTCACTATCTATAGCTCTCAGCTAAGGTTGCTAGTATTGGGTAGGCGTAAGTAAAAGCAGCGAGATTACTTTTTATAATTTGGATTTTTATTGGATATGTACTCGGTTAGACAGGTAAGCAGAAAGAGAGGAAGACGTCAGGTGCACATAAAATCACATAATAAGGATATACTAGTTTACATTATTATTCCAACAGCTAGTGTCCCACCCTCAGGGTCCACTAACCCGCACTAGGCCAGCCTGGTGGACTAGGTATAAACCGTTCCTTCATTGGAAGGAGACCCGTGCCTCAAAAGTGTTGACTCCTCAGGTTGTGTTGATAAAGCCACTGAATAAGAAATTTTTACACTTAATATTGGAATAAAAATGAAACATTTGTCTATTACGAATTTACCATAACAGTATCATTTTATTCCCGGAAACGGAAGGAAATAACCAAAAAGGAAACTTAGTCGGGCGCGTAGCTCACTGATTTTTTTAAAGGACTCAAGTGGAAAAAAGGTAAAGCAAATATGTAGGTCGACTCCATATTATATGAATGATTGCACATGATTTACGAGTACTTCTTCGCCCATTTGCGTCATTGCATTTGTTTTGTAATCCATATAACTATGTAAATTGATATTGCCATAGAGTAATCTATTGCTATAAACCTTGATGAATTAATTTTTAAATTTCGTCACCTTGTACAGTGCCGCAAACTTATCTGTTCCGGTGACAGCTCACATAAATTTCTAATATTTCTTAATTCTATAAGATTTTAAGTTGGCGCGTATTGTTAATTCGCTCTTGCGGTGTTAATAAACCCATCTAATCTTTTACAATATACAATTCATAAGTAAGTAATGAGATATGGATCAATTCAGTTCACTCTCACCGGAACAGATAAGTTTGTGGCACTGTATGTGAAAAGTACTGATAACATTCTTTGACACATCAGCTGTCGAAAAAAAAACGGCCAGGTGCAATAGCATTTTATGTGGCGCGGTTTATAATAATAACGTTTATAATAACTAGATAATTGTCTATATCATTGATAAAATTCAACCATGAGAGTCACGAGCATTAAAAGATTTAAAAGAGAAACAGCCATTTAAATTCTATGTTTTTTAATAAAAATACAATAACTCATCCCGTAGCGAAAACTAGAAAAGAGCAAGAGAAAAATAGCAACAAACCCTTATTATACGGTTTATACGAATCGCGAAGTAGATTTTTCTCTTCACAAACGCCTGACTTTATAGAAATATAACTATGTGATTTAAACTAAAGTATCCTCATGAGCAATGAGAATGTCGTCACAAAATTACCCCAATTTTAACATGTAATTCGGAATTTGATCAAAATATTTTCGTTTTTTAAATAATATTTTGATGCGCTGTCCTTCAATATTGCAGACGGCGTCATTAACTGCCAGTTTCAATAACTCTACCTACCAATGACTGGTAGTTAGTTAGCTTGACACATTAAAAGTTGCCAAAATAAAGTTAAAATCTGTCTAAATCATAGACTTAGGGCGTCTTGCACAATAAAGTTAATCAAAATTAATACTATGACCTCTTGCTCTGACACTATATTGTCAGAGCAAGAGACAAACTAATTAATTTTATTTAACTTTGTTATGCAAGACGCCCTTAGTATATATATACTAACTATAATATACTAAGTCTATGGTCTAAATTGTATGAAAGTATCTACCAGTCATCGGTAGATAGCGTTATTGAAACTGGCAGTAAGCTAGTCTTGTTCTTTTAGGAGTAATTCTGTGCTATTATCACCGGAACTTTTTCATTGCTCGTGAGTGACTTTACACTATATACAGGGTGTTGCAAAAAATTTAATAAGGATTGCAATAAGGGTTGCGAATTTCTAAAAGTCGTAGAACAAAAGTTTTTCAGCATGACCCTTTGAGTCACCTCCTTTCGGCTTAGTATACCCTTTTCGCAACACCCTGTATAGTGAAAGATTAAAACTACAGACTAGAAGCACTTAGTAGGTTCCCGCGGACTGGCGCCACATCCGGTCGCAGTGGTTCAAATTTATTCCCGTAAATGTGCACAGGAAGCGGCTGTCTCACATTATTTAAGGCTTTCAGATGTGCTCTGTGGGTTTAGAACTGGCATCTACTAGTTAGCAAAGGGTTGTTTTTAATTTTCGACGTAAAATTAGGAGTGTTATAAGTTTAAAGATTTGTGTATCTGTGTGTGTGTGCGGTTGCGTAGCTCCTAAACGGCTGAGCCAATTCAAAATTTATTTATACATATAACCCCGAGTGTTCTTAGCCATCATTTATGAAAATCGGTTCGGCAGTTCAAAAGTTATGAAACTTATCATTCTGACTCACATACAAACACACACACACAAACACACACACACACATACACACACACACACACACACACACACACACATAACACATACACAGCATGTTAGTTATTAGGTTTTTATTTTTATTTTGTGTCTTCTTTTATGTCCTTCCTTCTGAGGGAACATAAAAATATTGTTTGAAAAACATGACACCACCGATCACTGTTACGATCCTCATAAGAGGTGCGGGCCTACTTAATCATAAATACAGGCTACATGTGAGCCTAGTTATGATAGTAGTCGTCAAAACTTTTCTGTTATGTTAATTTTTACTAAGAATAAAGATTTTTGATTTTTGATTTTGATTTATAGTGTTGAATGCTGGGGTTATTAACGTTGGTAAGGATATTGTTGGTATTAAAATTATAGTTAGGTTTACCGGTTATAGTCAAATTATTTTTTCTTTTTCTTTACAAACTATCAAATTATTACCTACGTCACATCAACATTAATCCGACAAGGTTCCTGCGCAATAGCAATTTACGGGGCTTACACCTGAGGTCCAGATTCTAGATGAAATTTCCTCCACGTGTCTACACTATTCTTAATCCAACAATTTGCTGCAAACCCCGGCTCGGTGTTACAACGTTGGATTAATTAAACCGTGTCTTGTTCATCGAGACGATTCTATTTCCAGCACTTTTTTGAAACGAGGTAACGTAATGAAAATAACAGTTAAGTATACCAACGTGGGTACTAGTTTTGCTTGATTGAAAATTAGTTTGCAGGGTGTTAAATTATGAAATTGTAAGTCTACGGTTATGGTAAAAAAATCATAGGCAATTAATGATTCTATTCTATTTTCTGTGGGGATGTAAGTACCTGCACCTGGCTCTCTCGAGTGGAACATTTGTGCATATCCCCAAGGTCTAAACTGCCTTCCTAAGCTTGAACCATTTCCCACCGCGCTGGTCCACTGCAGCTTGGTGGGTTCACATATCTAGATGTGCTAAATCTAGATATGCAGGTTTCCTCACGATGTTTTCCTTCACCGTAAGAGCGATGGTATACATTGTACTTAAGTTAAAAGAACTCATTGGTACATGTCAGCGCCGAGATTCGAACCCGCGTCTCTTGCGTGAGAAGCGGGCGCTTACTCGACTAAGCTACTATATTATTAGCTTTTACAAAATGAAAACAATTTAAAAGTAAAACGCTGCAAATTGAAAACACAATATTTGCAATACTTTGTATGAACTTGTACCATTATCAGACCAAAGAACAACAACGTGATTTTATAAGGGTTCCGTTTATACAATTTAAAGTATACGGAACCCTAAAAAAAATAGTTTAATAACAACGCAGACGCCATAACGCGTAAAAACTGTACCTAACTCAAGTAAAAAGGCAATTTATTCTCAAGAAATTATTAAGGCAATATCTGAGTTTCAGAGCCTAAAGTTTTAGAAAATAAGAGGGTGGGTCTGGACACTAAAGGGCCTGGAAAAATACTATTAAATACATATTTTATTTCCTTAAAAAAAACTTTTGCAGTTATATGCAGGGTGTTGCAAAAAGGGTATACTATGGCGAAAGCTACATGTGCAGCATGGTATATCTAAGCCCTACTAGTAAAAAGTCAAGTGGCGTCAAAAATTTCTATGGAAAATTATATATTTTTTCGCGAATTTTGAAATTCTAATTTCAGTTTCGGACTTAGATATACCATGCTGCACATGTAGCTTTCGGCTTAGTATACCCTTTTTGCAACACTCTGTATACTCCTTCGAAGAAGATTTCTTATTAGAACGCGGCAGAATAAACAAAGAAACAAAAGTCACGACACCCATAACCTTAGATAAACAATATGCGAACAAGATAGGTAGAGTGTAAGTGCAAAAAAACATCAAACAAAATTTATTATTAAGCACTAAGTTTCTTAAAATAAAATATTAATTAGTTTATCTACAGTGAAGTCTGAATCCACAGACAAACCAGTAAACTGGTTTGGTGGGTCATTATCAATTGTACTGTGTTTTTTTATGTTTAATAAAAACATTGAACATTGAACAAATACCTAACACCCCACTTCCACAACCGAGCTGTTATTTTGAATTAGTTTGGTTATAAGGCCGTGTCCGCACCGCGAATATTTTTCCCGGAATTAATTCGCGCGAATTATATTCCGCGATCAAAGTTCGCCTGTTGATTTTTTTTGCTATTTTTTTTCCGCAAGTGCGGATACTTCTATAGTATACGATGTGTTACGGAATTGCGAATTAATTCCACGAGGAAAAATATTCGCGGTGCGGACACGGCCTAAGATTTGTGACGTTATTCATTTGTACGATGATTGTCATTGGGCTGAACTAAAAAACGAGTTGACTATAAACAAAATGTGGACAGTTTTTTGCTTTGTTTTTTTATGTGACCCACCATCTTGTCCGTATATCGTCAATCTAAGACCACATCACAATGATAAATACGAGGTCAGGAAATCTATAAAACCTCCATCCTCATACATTCAGTATCCGTCGACGTTGCACAAAATAAAGACACAAAATTTCCATTTATTGGAGGGAAGCGATAAAAACAAGTTGTTATTGACAAAATAAGCTTAAGTTGAGAGGCAGAATATTATAAGGGACTGATCGATGCTCACAAAATAGCTAAAACCACTTTTATCGAGGGATTTTCTTTTTTTGTTATAACAAAAGATTAGGGCCACTTGGTCCATTGGGGAATCCAAATATTACTGAGCTTGATCTTTGCTCTTTTGTTTTTACTCTCATAGCTCGATTAGATAAAAAGGAATGATATATTCTACTATGCTAGGTATATAACTAAAACATATATATATATATATATATATATATATATATATATATATATATATATATACGCAAGAGATGCGGGTTCGAATCCCGGCACTGACATGTACTACTGACCTGTAAGCTTTTTTTGTATTTTTTCTGTTTTTGGTGCAAATAAAGAGGATTGTATTGTATTGTACCAATGAGTTCTTTTAACTTCAGTAAAATGTATACCATCGCTCGTACGGTGAAGGAAAACATCGAGGAAACCTGCATAACTAGATTTAGCACATCTAGATAATTATCTGACCCCACCAACCCGCAGTGGACCAGCGTGGTGGGAAATGGTCCAAGCTTAGGAAGGCAGTTTAGACCTTGATATATGCACTAAGGTTCCACTGGAGCGAGCTAGGTGCAGGTACTTACACCCCCACAGAGAATCGAATAGATGTACATTTGTACTCACATGATAGACCGCAAGCTATATTGCCTATTTTGAGTGAGTACCTACAATGCGCTTGAGACGTGTGCCGTCTAGATATGCAGGTTTCCTCACGGTGTTTTCCTTTGGAGAGAGTACTTTTTTACACGAATAAGAGTTTAATCATTAAGTATGAGGAAAACCATTCAAAAAATAACTTTTGAACAGTATCCTTCTGGCCTACGGAGAAAAGTTTTATGACAATTTTATTCCAAATTATTTTTATTCTTTTGTGACGGATGGCCATCTGATTTGAAAGACGAATGTTGACATAAATTTATTTTTTATAAGTCACACTTACTTTCATACAATTTTGACAGATTATATCTTTTCATATGTGTCAAAATAGTATGAAAGTATCTACCACTTATCGATAGATAGAGTTATTGAAACTGGCAGTTAGAGTTTTATATAATATATAAAATCATTTTTATCATTTAACAAAATCAAATCTGCTTTCAGCCTAAATATTTACAATATAAAATATTCTAAAATATATCTAGGCATTTAAAACGTAGATCTTTGTATTGATAAGTAGCATATAACCAAATGCTATTTTCACGTCGTTTTACTTGAAAACATACATTATTATTAAACTTAAGCGTTGTCGGATTCAATCGCTTAAACTTAACGCTGAAACAAGTAATTTAAACTTTAAGTTTATCTCAAACGTGAGCTAAGTTTAATTTCCGTACGAACACTAATATTCCATATTTAAACAATGGTAGGTTCCAAAAAGGTAGGTTTCGAAAAATGTTTCTGCTGCGTTGCCAACGTAAGACGCAAATAATTAAAATAAACACAACATACTCGTAAACATATTATATTATAATGAAATACGGTGATTATTTTATCATGCCTGAATAAAATTTTATAGAGTCCATGCCACCATTGAAGTCCGATAGCCTCGTCGCTGTATTAATATTTATTATTTATAGTTATAATATTTTTTCTTCAACATAATAGTATTATTTATAGTATGATAGATATATTAGTTCCCAACATTGCCGTTAGACTTCAGTCCTTCTATCTGCACTAAGCTAAATTCCTCCAGTGTTTTGCCACTCTTATTGCGAGATCATACTTTAGTTAAAGTGGTTGTTGACTTTATTGTAAAAATTATGCTGACACTCTGGTCTGAAAACTTCGCTTCGCCTAAAAAAGTTTTCCCGTAAGAATTCCGGGATAAAAAGAAGCCTATGTCCTTTCTCAGGGTGTAGACCACATGTATACCAAATTTCATTCAAATCCGTTCAACAGTTTGGGCGAGAAAGAGTAACAGACAGAGAGACAGACACAGTTACTTTCGCATTTATAATATTAGTTAGGATAACTATAAACAATTTGAAACACTATATCAGGGTAGTAATAAATTTTTCACAAATGAAACAAAAGTGAATTTAAAATAAAATAATAAGAATAAATACAATTAACATACCTAAACGTGTTAAATCTCCAATAACTCAAGCGAGAGTTAAACTCGGTTTAGGTTAATCCCACTTTAGTGTGAACTAATCCGACGGTCGTACTTATCCGCAAATTTATGAGTGGGTTAAATAATAGAGGTGGCTTGTTATTTCTATTACGCGCTAGGATGTGACAAGACTCCACAAGATAAATATTATTTAGGTTCTAAATGGTGTTGCAAAAGTGCTATAGTAAACCAGAAGGGTGACTCAGCTCATCATTCTGAGCAACTTTTGTTTCAAGACTATTAAAAATTTGTCAATTAAAAAATTGTTTGTTTCTCTTTCACAAGAAAACGGCTCAATCAATTTTGATGAATTCCCACAGGAAGCCTTTTAGGCAAAGCATTAAACTAGTCTAGGTATAAGTAATATTACTTTGTTGAGTGTGTAAAGTCAAAGGGGTAAAGTAAAGGTATTCGGCATTGTCATTGGTCAAGATCTAGATAGTATTGTGTGTACTAGTGTGTCGGCCTTTGAATATAGTGTGGCGTGCTCAGTAGGTATATACTATATATATATATATATATATAGTATATATATATATATATATATATGTGTTAAAGTAAAGTAAAGTAAGTATTTTATATCCATATCAAAATTACACTAATTACCTACATACAAAGTAAATAAACAACAAACTGGTACATAAAAAGGTATTCAGCTCAGCTTTACATACTGCAGCAAAATATTTTTTACTGAGCGCTGATATTCTGCTGAACCCTAACTAGTTAGGTACTAATATTGAGCGTAAACTAAAATCTTAAAATTACGTATACAATATTAACACACAATTAATATACAATTTTCACATTCTAATTAAACAATAATAATAATGTTAAGTAATAAAATGATTATATAAGCACAAATACATATTAATACATATTTAGATACAATAGTAGAATTTATATTATATTTAAAAATGTTTCGCAAAAGTGGTACCTATAGTAAGCAGAAAGGGGTCACTTTCCTTCGGCTAACTATATATCATGGATGTGACACTCAGCATACTAAATAACAATAACTTCAACACTAAGAAAAACGGGAAATGATTACCATTAGCAATCCACCTAAACAAATAAAACGGAAATTGGTTCAGCTGTGTGGCAGATATACATACACGTTAAACATATAACCTCCCCCTTTTCCGTGGGGGGTTCAAATTAACCGATACGCCACAGACTCTTAACCTAGTCTTAACACTATTCTTCTGGGGACGACGGCGCTGTAACCTTATGTCGTCTGCCACCAATTTTCACCTTAAACAAGTGATAAATAAATAAGTATAGTGCGTTTCATCGGTTATTTTATTATATATGCCGTTATGTTGTCACTTGGCAGCAATGCATTTTAGTGTTGCCACAGAATAGAAAATAAGCTTCCCAAAAAAAATATTTTTTATTTTTATTTAATTTATTTATGTAAAGGTTTTTTTTTACTGAAGCTTTTTTACCGACTGTCTCAATATTATGAGCAGGTTATGTGATATATTCCTTCAAATATTAAATTGTAGCTCACTGACATTGAACAACTGTTAGATATAGCTATAAAGTAGCTAAGTTGGCAACATCACAGGCTTGACAGACAGGGGGGGCAAACATAACGGCATATACAATATTCTATGAAACGCACTCTAGACACTAAATAAGTTTACGCTGAGCAAAGTGCGACCTCAACAGATAATAAACAACAATAATGCAAAGTCCATTACGCTCTTAGTCCCGCATTTCCATCTACATTCCGCAGTGAACGAGCAATGAATAGGCGATTCTCTGTTTGCGAATTGTTTGGAGCCGTGACGACGCAACTCTGCGATATCAAGCAAGTACAGTCTGGTATGCAGATACCTGACCCGCTACTAAATTCAATGAAGGTTTATACTTTGTCCATCTTATTATTGGTTTTTTGACATTCGAAATCCAATACCTATTTGATGACTGCAAAGGAAAACCAACTTTACTGATCAAACAAAAAAAAATGTTAAAAATAATGGTAGAATTAGTTACTTATAAGCAAATTATAGAGCTTGCACTATATTATTGTATTTTTAACGTACTAAGGGATAATTTTTTTTATTAAATTATTAAAACGTATATGTATATTAAATAAAGTATAGTATAATTATGTTTGTATTTATGTTAGTATATGTATATATATTAAATTATTAAAATTATTAAAACGTTCCTCAGAGCAAAGTTTTTGTGTGTTATTCTGAGAGGCTGATAGTATTTTTTTATTTGAGTAGTTTGTAAAAATTGACGTTCATCAGACATTTTTATAGTTTTACGATGAATAAAAATATTTGACTTTGACTTTGTGTAACCTAAATCAAGTGCGGTCAGATATCTCCGTGGCAGACTGTACCTACAATGAATAATGTAGCGTTATGCTGAAGTGGGCGTGGGCCACATCTGTCGAAGAACCGAAAACTTTTGAGCTTGTGAAGTCGAGTATTTTGGCCCGCTGGACGCTACTTCTTAAAGCTAAAGATTTTTCACCGTTATTCTATTTGTTTCATTTCGGCTGGAATAAATATATTTAAATAAAAAAAAGTGGTTTCTACAGAAATGACCCTGAAGGTGAAGTGTAAAGCCAACTAGCGCCTTTATGATTTTTAACAATTACCGGCGCTAAAGTCTGTTTTTTAATCTCAGATACTAAATTGACAGATTCGGAACGCTTCATATGTACAAGTAAAGTTTCGTTCTATTGGCGGGACAATCGCCTGTTGAGGTACCGTTTAGAATCTATCAATTTAGTATCTGAGATTAAAAAACAATGTTAGGCCTAGGCCGCATAAGACCGACTTTCCCCGACCGTCAAGACGTGAGAAAAGATTGCGATACAAAACTTATGTCACGTCTTGTTGTATGCGACCTGCGCTCCGTGCTAGCAATTTTAAATTTGTAGAGGCGTCTCTTGTGAAAAACCTTATATCTAAACAGTAATATGTGGGGACATCTCACACACGGCCATCCGACCCCAAGCTAGGCAGAGCCAGTGTTATGGGCATCAGACAGCTGATATATCTACACAAATACATAGATAGATACATATTAATTATAAATATCAACACCAAAGACCCGAGTACAAATATCTGTCTTTAAACAAATATCTGCCCCAGCCGGGAATCGAACCCGGGACCTTCGTCATAGCAGTCAGGGCCACTAACCACTACGCCATTCGATCATCTGAATCGGTGGGCTGATTATGATGATGATGATGATGATGACTATAGACAGTCACAGAGTATTCGCACATGTAAAATTATATGTATATCTATCGTAACAATACCAGCGAATCCGTTTCAAATTCGACAGAAACGCACGAAAATGAAGTAGCTCTTTTATAAACCAAACTATATTTCAAATGCCACAACCATCCCTCCAGACCTGTAGCCAGAGGAGTTCCACTCTTATTCCCATAGCGTTAAAACTGCAGGTAGGGTTCAATAATGTTTGCTGATGCGTTCAGAGGCTTCTATCTGCATAAATTTGAATGGAATCGATATTTTTATTTGTGATGAGATAAATGATCGCCCCTCCGTGTATGAGTGCTAATATTTTATCGTGATGAATGATTGGTGCGATTTACGTGCGACGTGCCTTTTCGTGTTTGAGTTAATATTGAATTTTCTTGGGGCGAGATATTTTTCGAACGTACAATTTCGAGACCTTAGATTGTCGAGCGTTGTCCTGCCAATAGAACGAAACTTCACTTAATCGTGAGACAATCGACTGTTGATGAACCATTCCGAATCTGTCAATTTAGTATCTGAGATAAAAAAAAACAGACTTTAAGTGTGTAAATGTCATGGGTGACAGACTCTCATAAACGATACTACACTCATGTGCAAAGAAACAGTTCCACTTACAAAATTCCGACACGAAATGGGTTCAAGTTTATTATTAGGGAATATTATGGTGAGCTTTTAATTGTGCTTCAATATTGCGGATGGCGTCATTAAGCTAGCCTTTTCCGCTTATTAATAACTTGGTGCTTTTCTGACTGAAACTTTTTCATTGCCCGTGAGTGTATTAGTTCCAAAATTCAAAGTTAAGACAATCATTTATCAATTAATAAGTAAACTTAGAAGCATTCTCTGGGAATATATTTATCGACTTTCAAACCGCTTTTGGTTAAAGATCCAACAACGTTGGCTCGCTTTCTGCGAATAAATATCACTGGTCGAGTTCGAATTTCGGAATGCCCTTAGAAAAAAAGTTTCCGAATTTCCAAAACTCCTAAACGTTGTTCAGAATGAACCTGAGTTTTCTTTCGGCTTAGTATACCATATTTGCAACACCCAGAATAAACGTTATTTTAACGCACTTATCTTCGATAAGGTCACGTAGGGTCACGTATGTATGAGGTTTAAATGGAAAATGACAGTTTGCGATTTGTTTGCGACTTTTAAGGGTGATTCCACACGAGCGTAATTTAGTGAGTGTTGAAATTCTGTTGGGCTGCCAAACGGGCGCATTTTTTTCATTATCTTTCCAACGTTTATGATTTTATCACAAAATTACACTCGTGTGGCCTGACCCTGGAGGAGAATAGACTGTCTGCTGGGCAGTCAGCGACTGGTACGAGTATGTTACCTAGTCTAGCTCTCATGTCGGTCGCCAATACGATAAGAAGAAGATAAAAGAAGAAGATAGAAGAAGATTTTTTATATTGGGTAAAGTCTCGATTTGTAGTTTCCGTGAGTCACATAAAGGGTCCCTGCTGAAAATCAGCGCTGTAGGTACATTATGTACTTGCAGCAATTGCTGAGCTCGTGGCCTTTTTGGCGCTGCGCTGATGCACCATCTACACAGGCTGGCCAATATTTAAGTTATTTTTATTTTTAGGAATTTAGTTTAGTTTTTATTTTTATGTAATTTTTTTTTTTTGTTTTTGGTTTTATTAATTTTATATTCAAATTGTATCTGATGTTTTGTTGTTATATGTTTTTGTTTTGTTGTATTTTTCGGTATATTTGTGCAGCACCAAATAAAATCTTTTTCTTTCTTTAAAATATATTATATAATGCAGAGATGTAGCTTGATGAAACTCAAAAACTAAACTAGTATGTAATGTAAGACTTGTGTGTCGACGAAAGTTTGCTATCGAACTAATTAAACGAAGAGCTTCGAACTAAGTATTGATATTTATCAAACAGTTCGATGAAAACTTAATGGCGGATGTGTGGTTTTAATTAAACTACTAGCGAAAATAATGGTGACTTGCACCACATAGGTATTTAACGAAATTAAATATTTAAGTTGCTGTCCTACCCAAAGCAACAGAGCAATAGATTTAATTTCGTTACGTTCAGTGCAACTCAAGTACACTTTTTTATAGAGTGAAACTTTATCAGTGCGCTTCTCGTCGGCATGTCATAAACGTTTTCGACATACTGAGCAACTTTTATTAATGGACATACTGTTAAATAGATACAAAAATAGGTTTTCTATAGCAAAAGTAAACCAACTCAACCGAAATCTATGGAACAAATCTGATAGGTATGATTGCGATTTCAAAGTTGGACCCATAATGAAAGTAAGCAACAAAATAGGTAGTACTTATCTTGAAATAGGTAGTATCTGGTGAAAATGATAAAAACACGCCAATTTTCCAACCATTTTTCTTCTAAACGGAGGTCGCTACCATTTATTTTTTACAGAAAAAGATTTCCATTTTATCTCAATATTTTATTTCTGTCTTCAATATTTTTTGTTTCACTGAACTAAATAAGGCTTCTTAGGTTTCGGTCTGAAAGAAAATAAGTTTTTATTGGGTTGTTAAACCTTACATCCTTTATCTACATCAATTCTTATGAAATTTATAACATAGTTTTCTTTATTTAGTTCCAATTTTTCCATTCTCGGTTAGAGCATAACCAGGGAGTAGTGGTTAACTTTTGACACACCTGTCATGAATTTTATATGGAGATGACGTTTAATTTATAAATCAATCCCTGTCGGTTACTCTCTGATTTTTAATTGGAAAGAATTCTGACATTTTATAAGTGATGCTACTAAAAAAGTTCTTTACCGAAAAAATGAAAAATTGCGATCCATTTCTGGGCAATAATTTTTTCTTAATATTTTTATACAAAAAGATAAATCTAAATATTTACTTGCTCAAGTAAACTAATACAAAAATAACAAATATTTCAATATAATAGCTGTTCCCGCGAGCTTCGCTTCGCCTTAATAAGTTTTCCCGTGGGAATTCCGCGATAAAAAGTAACATATGTGTTAATCCAGGGTGTCAGCTAACTTCATTCCAAATTTCATTAAAATCGGTTCAGCCGTTTTGACGTGAAGAAATAACAAACATACACACATACATACATACATACATACACATATACACTTACAAACTTTCGCATTTATAATATGAAGTAGGATCACGACTCACGACCCATGTATCGAATTAATTTTAATTGCTTTATTTTATTCTTTAGCATGGCATCACTTCCTACTAAATTCAGGGATAATAAACCTTTTTAATCAATTTCAAAAATTGGTGTGGGCTCAAGTGAAGGGGCATGTCGCAAGACACAACACAACCTACAAAATGGCGGAAGTTAAAAAACTACTACTAGAAGGTATAAAAAATGTTACTCCTGAGAAATGGCAAGCATGCATCAGCCACACAATAAAAGAGGAAGATAAGATGTGCACTCTCGACGATTTTATCGACAGAGTTACAGAATCTCTAATAATTAAAGTCAGCGATGCTGATGATGAAGATACTGATGATGATGATGATAATAGTGATGATTGGGTAGAGATTTTAATAAACAAATCCATCATCATCCATCCATCGTCATACCTATAGCAGTTCACTGCTGGACGTATTCCCTCCCAAAGCACGCCACTGGATTGGACAGACTCTGCAGCTGGGTAGAAACAACTTCCAATCAGAGGTCAATAGAAGAATACAATTGGGCTAGGCAGCATTTGGCAAACTTCGTCAAGTCTTCTCGTCGCCCATACCACAAAGTCTCAAGACGAAAGTCTTTGATCAGTGTGTCCTACCGGTTATGACCTATGGGGCTAAAACGTGGACACTTACTGTGGGACTGGTTCACAAACTGAAGGTCACTCAGCGAGCTATGGAAAGAGCTATGCTTGGAGCTATGCTTGAAAGATCGCATCCGGAACGAAGTAATCTGACAGAGAACTAAAGTCACCGACATAGCTCACCGAGTTAGTAAGCTTAAGTGGCAATGGGCTGGTCACATCTGTCGAAGAACCGATGACCGATGGGATAAACGTGTTCTGCTGTCTTACTCCCAGCGATGAGTCGCTGACACAATTTCACCTGTATCGCTAATTTGGTACCACCACCGCACATTTTAGACGCACAGTTTGCTGTGACGACACGCAAGCCAGTCAGTGCACAAATTATAGATCGACATCTATTTCAGTCAGTGCACAATTTTATAGAGCGACATCTATTTTTTTTACCTCTATTCAAATACGAACGCAACATCGGCCTGACATCGGCGCGGCTACCGTTTCAAAAATAATTACTAGTTGTTTTTAGATATATTTTCTACGACAGCGATAATTATATAAGATAATTGAGATTATCTTTAATTGTATTTTTCACTGTTTGTAATATATTTAGGTAGGTACGGTAATTATTTCTCACCGTAGGTAAATCCCCTTTTAATTTGGAGCGCCGCACTTAATAAAATGGATACAGGGACTAAAAAAAATATATTATAGTCTCAGATGTCCAGACTCGTATTGAAAAAGTGCCCAGCCCAAAAAGGTTTGTGATCTCTGATTTGTCTAAAATTGATAACTGTCAGAATTCCGTAAGATTACTAATAACAGTGTAGATGAATGAAGAATGGAGAAATTGGCACTTAGTCAGTCGATAGCGTCAGTCGCTGACATTGACATCCCAGGGTGCCTGGCAGGTATCATCACGGTAATTTCCTTCAAATATTGTTTTTAGAAGGATGATAAACTGCATAGATAGATAGATAATTCTTTATTGCACACACAAACATAAATTACACAAGGAAATGTACAATATAGACGGTACAAATGGCGGCCTTATTACTAAGAGTAATTTCTTCCAGACTACCTCGGAGGAGAGAAACTATACAAGAAAAGGGGAAAGTGCAAAAAATTACAAACAGAAAACAAGGAGAAAATTACAAATGTATATACCTACGGTCTTATTCATAAAAAGTTACGGGAGACCTATAGGCCTGCTATAAGCAAATGTCAAAAAAACTTTATTCATAAACGATCAATAGCGCTAAAGAACTCTCCAACTGATTCGTAAAACCTTGATATGCTAAAGTTGGCTGGACCCTACTAGACACCTTCCGTAAACCTCCTCTTGTACAAAAACATGGCGGCCGGTCAACAGCTGTTCTGCTTTATTGACGATTTGACATTTGTTGTGAGTTAATATTTGCTGAAAATAAGTTGCCATGGTAACGTAAAAATTTAATTATTTTTTTTGTGGGTTTTGGCTTGGCCAACTGCGCCTTTAAGCCAACGTAAACTTTTTTAAGTGCCGCGCCGTGGCTAACATAGATAATAGAGATTGATAAATGAATGAAAGTTTTCGCTATTTTTGTTTATGGTTTCGTCGGACCGGCAACTTAATAGGGTAAATGTCAAAATGTTTGGTCTGTGAAATCTATTAGCATCACTATAGTTATTGAAGGTCTACGGAACTATTATGAATAGAGATTTTTACGAAACCTCAAATAGGCTTAATGTGTTCCGTAACTATTGAGCTCAGTAAACCTACTTTAGGGTTTTTTTATGAATAAGACCGCTAATCTATACCTAGTAATAGGTAATATAAATAAACTACATACATCATACTTATGTATATACTTAAATAAATACATACTATTATATATATAAATATAAACTGCATGTTCTTAATAAAATTGTGAACCACTCTTTTAAAACCCCAACGAAAAAGAGGGGTGTTAAAAGTTTAACTTGTTTGTGTATCTTAGCATAGCTATCCTAAACGGCTGAACTAAAATAATCTTTTTTTTGTTTTATTTTATAGGTAATGATAGCCCGAGTGTTTAATTATCAAAATCGGCTTAGCCGTTCAGAACTTATGCCACTTTTAGTGTTAAATGTCGGGGTTTGTATCGTTGGTTAGGTTATTGTAAATGCAACTTTCGAACAATTAGAACCCAATGATCTCGTTTTCAGAAGCGGGGCGCTTACCACCATTCTATTGTGACTGTATTATTAAATTAACATACATTATTCTTATCAAAGATTTTATAACCATGAAAATACACAAAATAAAGTCTTCCGTCTTCATAATGTTATGCATACACACATGGGGAAACATAACAAAGCAGTAGCTATACGAAAACATTAAAATTTATGAACAAAATTAAACCCTTCGTCACTGAAATTCAGGCCATAATATAAGCCCGTAAATACCCACATAATCATTAACATTATAACGACATTAATTATTATGGCTCATTATTTTACATTTTCACATGGCTCAAGTTTGGCTGATGTACTTGTATCTTAGATTAACAATATACGAACAAGATGTGTGTTTGTGTTACATACAGAAAAAAATTAAAAAACTGTTTTCATTATGTTTGCTGTCAAACCGTTTTAAGTTCAATCTAATGATAACCATTGTACCACAGACCTGTATTTGAGTAGACAACGCAAGTGCATGTACTTCGCGTGTAAAAAGGGAGTGAAATTATCTTCCTATAGCGCAGTGTCATTAGGGACGTTCCTAAACTAAATCGTTCAAGTGACGTGACTGACGTGACAGTAGGTATAAAAATAATGGCACGCTTGGTTTCTATACAAGGAATGAGACAAGCGTTGTCTATTCAAATACGGGTCTGTGCATTGTACCAATAAATAACATAACAAATCTTGTAACCGAACTCATTCAAAATAAGAGCTCACGGGTAGAAGGGGGCTGTTATTGGTCGAGACGTTTCTTTTGCACTGATACTCCATCGTGTCCGTATATTTTTAATCTAAGACATGTACGGTGAATTCATTATTTCCACTCCGATGGTAGCGACGTAGTCATTGATCTTCATGAATAAGTATTAAAATCACAATACGATGATATTATTAGGAATACTTGCACAGCTTTATGACAAGCTATTGCTATATGAGGTCACATAAATCCATTAATATATAAATCTAAATTTTTAATTCAATTATTAATCAATTATAATTTTATTTTTATAATTAGTATAAGTAGTTAAATTTATTTTAAGTAGCCACTAAATTGACGATTTTTTTTTTAATTTTGTGCATGCAGTGTTTACCTTTAATTGTTTGTGCATCTAGTTTGTATTTAATTATAGAATTGTAATAGTTTTGATGTAACAAATAAATAAATAAATAAATAAATAAATAAATAAATAGCCTGTTTTGGTTGTGGGTTAGTCTTAGTTTAATTAACAAAATGCTTACTGGATTTTCTACTCTTACATTTTATACATTATACAATATACATTTATTTTAAAAAGGATTAGGGCAGATTTTTCTGTAGTGAGATAATTCTGATGATGTCGCATCTGAATGTATTAGACAGTGATAGCAACAAATTTTATTCCTCATATAACATTTTATCTGGCCATTGAAAAATCAGCCCTTAGTCGTTTAATTATAAGACCGCCAGTTGTACATAATAATATGTGTTAGATTAAGGTTTTAGCGTTGTAATTTGTAATATAAATGTGTATTGCGAGGTGAGCTTCACCTTAAAAAGTTTTCCCATGCGAATTCCGGGATAAAAAGTAGCCTATGTTCTTTTTCAGGGTCTACACCATATGTATACGATACGAGATTGCTATAAGCAATAAGGTCGCCTTTTTGTACTGTTTTATTTTTAAGTTTTGTTTTTTGTAATTTTTGTTCTTCGTGCAAATAAGGTGTTTTGTATTGTATTGTATTGTATTGTATTGTATACCAAATTTCATTCAAATCCGTTCAGTAGTTTTGGCGTGACAGAGTAACAGACAGACAGACACGCATTTATGATATTAGTTAGGATTAGGATTTGTATTCTGTTTTGTTTTGAGTTTCATATTCTTACAAGTATAAGTATTACTTCGGACTTCGCATTGTTCAGTATCAATTTGGAGCAAAACCCTAGCGGAACATTGGCAGCGTGGCGGAAATAAAAGTGTAAAATCAGAGCAATATTCCTCGTTTACAACTAAAACTGTTTCAACAATCTTATTTCACTGAAAGCCAACATAAAACGCTGTACCTGCATTCTAGTGTTGGAATGTAATTTTCGTCATTGTAAAATTTAGACGATTCATGTATTTCATTCACTGTATTCTTGTAATTGTATTTTGGTGGAGGCTATCTGTTTATGAAGACATTATTTTAACAATTATTGTTTGTATTCTTCAACATATATTATGTTACCTCCAGGATAATGATCCTCCAGGATTCAGCTTTATGGGATAATAATATAGATCAAGGTAAAAGGCATCCTAATATCTTAAAGGTAAAATAAATAAAAAATGCTAGAGATCAGTTGCATGCCAACAGCAGTATGTGGTTTTGCACTGAGGCCACACATCTAGCAGTCACAATCTGTACTTCCTATTTTCTAGAGATAACCTGTACTTATTCTTCGGCCAGGAATGTGGGTTTCGGCCATTTAGTAAGTAAGTAGGTACTTATTATAAAAAAATACGATAACAAAGGTAACTTCAAATAGCAATTTATATAAGACTAATTAAAAATATGCGTAAATTCGTAAATAGTAAGTAATTTTACGTAGCCCGCAGAGCCGATGACCGCTGGAGTACAAAGGTTCTGGAGTGGAGACCCCGTGTCGGCAAACGGCGTGTCGGTCGCCCCCCAACCCGTTGGTCTGATGATCTGCGGAAGGTAGCGGGAAGCCGCTGGATGCAGATGGCGGGTGACCGTTTGGGGTGGCGATCGTTAGGAGGGGCCTATGTCCAACAGTGGACTACAGAAGGCTGAGAGAGAGAGAGAGAGAGAGAAGTAATTTTATCAAAAGCTTTTTTTCTATAATATGTTTGAGACTATATAGCGTAAATAAGTACATTAAGCACCACTTGCCTACACTATAGTTTCCATATACTCCGCTTCTTAAAGCATTGATGACCAATATGGAAAACCTATATTTTTAATGTATTTTGAAAGGTAAAAAAAACACTAAATAAAATCTTGTTTTATTTAACGATTCCCTGTATTCGCTTCGGCCAAAAAACTATTTATTTTTCGGCCACAATATGTATAATATGTGCCCTCTGTGGTTTTCACAAAAGGTGAGAGAGATCTGGTTTCCTCCAGACAAAAGTCTATTTGTTAAGCAGACAATTCGTTGCTGTCTGAATAAAATATATCCCTTTAAGACATACACCGTTATTTTAACCCCGGAAAGGATTTTAAATATGAAAAGATAGCTTTTATCTTTGCAACGTGTGAACCAGTAAATTTAAATCTTGTTGAAATACGTAATGTTTTTAGAAAAAAGTAGGTACTTATAATATACAGGTTTTGCTAAAGTGGTACAGTCAGCCGAAAAGGTCATACTGAACAACTTTTGTTCTATGACTTTATAAATTGGTATTTTTTACTTCCACATAGAAACTTTACGTAAATTTGAATACGTGCAAAGTTCAGTGTCTCTTGTGTGGTGAACCACAACCCCGTCTCATTGCAAAAGAGACCCAAAAGAATAAAAACAAGCAGCTAATTAGAACCGTATCAAAATAAAATGAGACCGACCTGACCTAAAGCCGCGGTCACATTAATTGTTTTGTGTGCACCCCTTAAGAGGAGAGTATAGCTTCGCGATCCTAGCGAAATAGGTATTTAGGAAAAGTATTGCTGTCGCTCGTGCACTCGCCCGCGCCGGGCACCGCACACACACATGCAAGTAGCGTCACGCACACATCGATGGACGCTGCCGATGCCGCGCCGCCACCGCCGCCGCGCCAACGCGCCTCCGCGCCGGTTGGCGAGAAATTGCGACCAAACACGGAGTGTCTTCGTCTTACCTTCATATTATTATTTCTGTGTTGTGCTTGTGAGTTGTGACTTGTGAGCGAAACTTGAAATTATTGAAGATAAATAGAAATAAGTATAAGTAATTAGTGATAATTTCATGTGAGTAAGTATTTTATTATGTAGGTAATTACCTGATACGTACTTGGACTATCATTTTGTATGTAAGGTTATTTACATAGCTATATATGCAGTGAATCTAAAAAACATTATGATAGTTTTGTAAAAATATAAGTTTATAAGTACCTACTAACAAAGTTTCGGGGCTGTTTATAAATCTTGAGTTGTCTTAGTATTTATTTCTTTTAGCATGAGAAGCAAAAGCAAGGAGTCTAAACTTTCAAGCGAGACACTCGAGCTTATGAGGCAGAGACGCGAATTTCCGTCGGCAGGTGATACTTCGTCAGAACTACGGGTACTCAACAAGCGTATAAAGAAGCTGATACGAAGAGATCTCCGTCGCTCCAACACACGCGCCATAGAAGCAGCAATTGAGCAAAATCGGGGGTCAAAAGTCTTCGTTCAGCAACTTGGGAGAGGCCACTTGACGAAGTTGAGGTCTGCAGATGGTAATATCGTTGCCTCTAAGCCGGAGGTTCTTGCCGAAATCGAAGGTTTTTACGGACAACTTTATGCTTCACACGCGCAGAAGTCTGTGGCTCAGCTCACCGATTCCAGAGCGCCACTAATATGCCACTACACTGACGACATCCCTGACGTCGACATAGGCGAGATTAGGATAGCCCTTGAGCAGCTTAAAAACAACAAGGCTTCGGGTGAAGACGGAATTACTACAGAGCTTCTGAAAGCTGGAGGTATTGCAATCCTCGAACAGCTCCAGAGGCTCTTCAATTCGGTTCTTCGCAATGGCATTACACCGGAGGCATGGTCTGAGAGCGTCGTGGTATTGTTCTTTAAGAAGGGTGACAAAACCCTTCTGAAGAACTATAGACCGATCTCGCTTTTAAGCCATGTATAGGTACAAGCTGTTCTCAAGGGTTATCACGAACCGTCTTGCCCAAAAGTTAGACGAGTTTCAGTTTCGAAAAGGCTTTAGTACAATAGACCACATCCACACAGTAAGGCAGATTATACAGAAGACCGAAGAGTATAATCAGCCTTTGTGGACTATGAAAAAGCCTTCGACTCCATCGAGACCTGGGCAGTTTTGGAATCCTTGCTGAGATGCCAAATCGATTGGCGCTATATCGAGGTGTTGAGATGTCTGTACAACGCCGCTACTATGACTGTCCAAGTACAGGACCACAAGACAAGACCTATCCAACTGCAACGTGGAGTGAGAAAGGGGGATGTGATATCTCCGAAACTGTTCACCAATGCATTGGAAGATGTCTTTAAGACGTTGGACTGGAAAGGACATGGCAAATGTATAAATGGCGAGTACATGTCACACCTCCGCTTCGCGGACGACATCGTTATTATGGCAGAATCTCTGCAGGAACTCAGCTGGATGCTAAGTGGCCTAAATGCTGCTTCCCGACGTGTAGGCCTCGGTATGAACTTGGACAAGACGAAAGTCATGTACAATGCTCACATCAAACCGGAGCCGGTCGCCGTTGGTGAGGCAACAATCGAAGTTGTGCAAGAATATGTCTACCTCGGGCAGACTATTCGGCTAGGCAGAAGCAACTTCGACAAGGAGGCTGCAAGGCGCATCCAACTGGGTTGGGCTGCATTCGGGAAACTTCGTCACATATTCTCCTCGGCCATTCCTCAGAGCCTGAAGACAAAAGTCTTTAACCAGTGCGTCCTGCCAGTGATGACGTATGGTGCAGAGACGTGGACACTGACGGTAGGACTGGTCCATCGATTTAAAGTCGCTCAGCGTGCTATGGAGAGAGCTATGCTTGGGGTTTCTCTGATGGATCGTATCAGAAATGAGGTTTTCCGTCAGAGGACTAAGGTTACCGACATAGCTGTCAAAATATGCAAGCTGAAGTGGCAGTGGGCTGGTCATATCTGCCGAAGAACCGATAACCGTTGGGGTAGACGAGTTCTCGAGTGGAGACCACGAACAGGCAAACGCAGCGTGGGACGCCCTCCTGCTCTCTGGACCGACGACCTTAGGCGGGTAGCGGGTAGTGGTTGGATGAGGAAGGCCGAGGACCGAGTGCAGCAGTGGATGATTATTGGCTGAAGATGTCTTAGTAGGTATACTTACCTAAGTAATTATATCATAGAATACATTTTATTATTCGCTTTTGTGGCCTCAATTCAATTTATAGTAAGTATTATATTTTTATGTAAGTAACTATGTTAGTTTAGATGTAAGTAAATAAAATTTCCTAAGTAACCTAATCCATGTTGAGTGAGGATTAAAAATATAATATAGTCACTAGTAATTTTTTTGTTTGAAAACCTACTAGTACTTTAAACTTTTCCTATTCACATCTTTTTATATACAGGGTGTCCCAAATTAAAGTGCACATCTAAATTATAGTGACTTAATTTAAACAACTTTTGTTTTACGACTTTTTTAAATTCGTGAAAAAAAATCTACTGTCTATAGTAAAAAATCTCATAGCCAACAAAGTTTCTATGAATTAGCAAAAATAAAATTCGCAAACAATCAAAAGTCTTAAAACAAAAGATGTTTAGAATGACGAGTTGTGTCACTATGATTCGGATGTGCAATTTAACATGGGACATCCTGTGTATATCTATAGATATCGATAACGCAGGTGGGATCCCATCTCTACTATCGACTTCACTATGGACATCCCTATCGTACGTGTGCTTTGCTTCCCCCCCGACCCTCAATCGTGCGATAGAGAGCACTGCAGCTCGGGACTGACAATAGGTACTTTTCTTGATGAAATTCTGGTTTTGGGAGAAAACGTTTTACACTAACTAAATATCAACCAATCTCTTTGATTTTAGTGTCAATCGCTTCAGCTTAATATATTCTAGGTTTATAGGTTTCGCTTTTTTTTAAAAAATACGTTGTTATTGATCCACAAACGGCTTAATTCAACAAAGTCGCAATCACAAAAAAAAACATTATTTGAGGTGCCTATAAGTTTGAATCTATAGAAAATTTTGAAAAAAGGAAAACCTATAAACCTAGTTATTCCTTGTGTCAATAACATATTAAAAAATCATGGAGATTGGATAATATTTAGGGGTAGTAAAACGTTTTCTCCTTTTGTATGGACGAGCAAGTGCTATACTCTACTCTTAATTACTTTGGGGACTGTAAAAATATGTGAACCCGGCTTTCGTTTTACAAAATTATTTGCTGTCTAAATAATTTCGTTTGCTTCTCAATTCGTTTGTAAAAAAAAAACTTGTTTTCGGATGTCTTTCTAAACACATTGGTGACGACTTCTGAAAGGTGGCGTGTAATGATCGGATGCGGAAAGCTCTAGTTCGCATCCAGTGGCGTGCTTTCGGAGATCCCTTCGTCCAGCAGTGGACTGCTATAGGCTGATGATGATGGAATCTACTATAAAAGTAGTTCCTACTCGCAATTTATACAGTAGGTACTTATGTTGGATAGAGAGCGGTGGTGGCGTAATGGATAAGGCCTCGTCCTCTCAATAGAGAGGCCGTGGGTTCAAATCCTGACCTGTACCAATTAATTCTCCTATTTTCTTCGAAATAGTAACTGTTGTAAACAGTAGAGTCAAACTTTGTCACAAACCTCAGTCAATTTGGTTGGTCCAGTCCGAATGCGAGCATTCAATGTTGACAATAGGATGCCATTCGGGCTTAACATTTCGATATATTCATACTGGACTTGAGCCAAAACACGTCGCTTTAGGGTTGTTCTACATTGATGTCCTATGCCACATACCTAGCACGGGGCGCAAGGGGCACATGTCAAGACATGATAAAAGTTTTCGCCCTTGCCCTCAAAGCTGCGCGATGTGAGTGAGCGTGAGCGCGGCGGAAAACTTTTGTCACGTCTTGGAGTGCGTCTTGCGCTCCTTGCTAGGTCTTCTCGGCGCATAACAAGGCGTGACAAAAAATATGCGTCACGCTCTTGAGTACACATAATAATCGACTAAGTCAATTACTTTTAAACATTATACTAACTTACTATAAAACGTAGACTAAGTATAATTGTGGTAATTTTTTTTTATTGTAGTCCAGATATTTCATAAATATCATTAGGTACTTTAAAGCCAGTTCTAAATTATAAGTCCTAGCACGGGGCGCAAGATGAGCACATCAAGACGTAAAAAAAGGTTTCTGTTGCACTCGCTTTCGAAGCAGCACGATGTGAGTGAGCGTGACGCAAAACTATTGTCACGGCGCTTCTTGCCCCCCATGCTAGGCCTTCAGAACTATGTGTATTCTAAGCTAAGCGTATCAAAGTCTAGTGCATTTAACAGGAACTGCCCTAAATCGGATTGTGACTTTATGGACATCCATTCCATAACCTGCTGCGGTTGTAAATACTCCTTGTGATGTGCCGTTTTATGTCTTGTTGTGTTATCCCGTTTATTTACTTAATGTTGTATATCTACTTCAGTTAGATACTTACCATTTTACTATGGTGTAAGTAACAGTGTATTCCTATACCTATTATTTATAAAAAAAAAAAAAAAAAACAATAATAAAAATAATATATAGGTACTTCCAGGTTTGATGGCTTAATATCTACCGATCCCAAGAATTGATTCGTAGGGTCAAACAGGGCAATGTACTAACTACACACCCTGTTTGATGGTTTGATGTTTACCGATCCCAAGATTATTATTTCTTCTTATTTCGTAGGATCAAACCTGACAAACTACTACGTATAGACCCTGTTTGATGTTTGATGATATGCCTATCCTATATTTGATGATCCTAAGACTAATACTTACTACATACCTACCTATAAACGTAGGTTCAAAAATAAAAAACCGCGTTATACCTATACTTATACTAATCTTGCCCATATTATAGGTGATATACCTACTTTATATTATGTATTACCTACCTACTTATATGCACTTTTGTCTAAAATGCAACAATCTAATATAAGCACACACACACGCACACACACACTCACACTCACACACACACACACACACACACACACACACACACACACACACACACACTCATGTGTCAGATTCACATAACTTGTTATATTGTTATCTTTGTTATCTTTAACTATCCTTAACTTAAAATCTTACACAGTTAAGCTTATGTTGCTTTCAATATTTTTAACCGTATGCTATTAAAAGAGCGGGGCCGTCTGTCACAGGTATTGTTTACTTACTAGGCGGTCCCAACCTTGTATGTAATCTAGGCTAAGCTTTAAACGAAATAAACGTTATTATTTATTATTTATTTAGTTATTATTCTATTCTATTCTCTGTGAGGGTGTAAGTACCTGCACTTGGCTCTCTCGAGTGGAACCTTTGTGCATATCTCCAAGGTCTAAAGTGCCTTCCTAAGCTTGGACCATTTCCCACCACGCTGGTCCACTGCGGGTTGGTGGGTTCACATATCTAGATGTGCTAAATCTAGATATGCAGGTTTCCTCACGATGTTTTCCTTCACCGTAAGAGCGATGGTATACATTGTACTTAAGTTAAAAGAACTCATTGGTACATTTCAGCGCCGGGATCGAACCCGCATCTCTGGCGTGAGAAGCGGGCGCTTACCCGACTGAGCTACCACCGCTCTATATTATTACCGCGTATTCCTATACCATTAACGCTGAGTTGCAGAAAGGAACTCGACCTTAAATATTTTTATGTAGCAGGTACTTATGTTGGATTTCAGAAAGGAACTTTAAGCTAATGGGACCTTAAATGTATAGCTACCTTACTTTGACATTATACGAATTAAAGAGAGACAAAGGTTTTAATGTTCACTTTAGTTAGGTACCATTTTACTATGATGTAAGTACGGTGGCCTGCGCCTAAAAGTATACAGGCGGAGTTTTTAAAATAACGATCCCTGATGATGAAGGGACCAGCTACATCTGTTATAAATCCGGGGACTTGTTGTGTGTGATGTGTGTAGCAGTGGTGTTTATGTGGATGTGTTTGAGCAGCATGTGAGCTGGAGATCGCTATTTTAAAAACTCCGACTGTTTACTTTTAGGCGCAGGCCACCGTACATTACAATGTATTCGAATATTCCTATGCCATAATAATCCTCTTCCATTTAGCTGCGTTTATTAATTTATTCTCTGTAGGTACCTACAGTATGGGGCAAAGAAATCGGATCCAATATCACTAGCCTGTTTTTAGCACTCGGATCTGAATGCAATAAAATTAGCCATAATAAAAAATAAATAAGTTATCTTACTTTAATATCACTTGACCAACTACTAGTACAGATAACATTCACACAACATAAAATAATAATTAAAAAAATTAAAAAACCGACTTCAAAAAACCACTAAAATGTAAGAAATAATTTAAGGTTTACACAAATTCTACTCGTATGAGACAGTACAAATATACCTAAGCAGGAACTGTTCTTTTTTTATGTTGGTGCGGTGACAAAGTAATCTGAAGAAATATGGCACCAACTTCAACAAGGTATATTTGTACTGTCTCATACGAGTAGAATTTGTGTAAACCTTAAATTATTTCTTACATTTTAGTGGTTTTTTGAAGTCGGTTTTTTAATTTTTTTAATTATTATTTTATTTAATAGTTTTTAGTTTATTTGTAATAATTTTCAATCAAAAGTAAGGTGCAAATGATACCAAAAAGTCCTACTAATCAATACGAATCATTCAAGCCTAAACACGAAGTAGTTGCTATATACCGTTGAGGAGTTCCCCTGACTGCCTTCCGTTTCCATCATCAGATCAGCTCAAGGTCACCATCATATTTTTTTGTTATAAAAACTATATTTACGTTCTTAATTTCATTAGAATCGGTTAATATGTGCCCAAAATGGAAATTCATACCCTGTTTTTACCCCTTTACCCACCCTTGGGGGTGAGATAAAATTCTGAAAAAAAAATGGGACCACCTGGGAGCTCAACCCAATACAACAAAAAAAGAATTTTCAAAATCGGTTCATAAACGGCGGAGTAATCGGTGAACATACATAAAAAAAAATATAAAAAAAAGATCCCGACGAATTGAGAACCTCCTCCTTTTTTTGAAGTCGGTTAAAAATGGTTTTAAAACTGTTTTCGATAGGTAAGTAACGGCTGGTAACAAGGTAACAAGCGGTAAACTCTGAAATAAACTGAAAATTCATTAGAAAAGTTGCGGAGCGCCCTTTTATCTGCAAATACCTAAATTACAAAGTTCGTGGACACCGAACCTTCCGATGTGCAGGTAAGAAGGGCTAGTTTCGTCCAGTTAATTTACACAATACTGTAATTTGACAGATTTCATAGGCGTTTGACACCGCTAAGAATCTGTGTAATACTGTCTAAGTTTTTGTGGTAAGGCCCTAAATGTCTAAAGTCTGTTTTTTAATCTCAGATACTAAATTGAAAAATTCTTAGCGGTTCATTAACAGTTGATTGTCCCGAAATTAAGTGACGTAGGTATCGTTCTATTGACGGGACATTCGATTGTTGATGAACTGCCAGACTTTAGATGTTTCACTAGCGAGCGACGCTGTGTATGGATTGTTAATATACAGGGTGTTGCAAAATTGGTATACTAAGCCGAAACCTACATGTGCAGCATGGTATATCTAAGCCCGAAACCAAAATCAGAATTTGGAAATTCGCGAAAAAAAAATTTTATTTTCCATAGTAAAAAGTCACGTGACCAACAAAGTTTCTATGGAAAAAATAATTTTTTTTTCGCGAATTTTCAAATTCTGATTTCAGTTTCAGGCTTAGATATACCATGCTGCACATGTAGGTTTCGGCATAGTATACCCTTTTTGCAACACCCTGTATAATGTTCAGTGGAGGTACAGTAGCTCTATGTATGACTAGCAATAGAATTAAATATTGAAAGTCATTGAAATGCAGTCGCCCGAAACGAAATAGCTACCTAAAGTTGGGAAACTTTAAATGTGTGGTCACCGCCGGCGGAATGAAACTTTTATAACAGAATTCCAGACTTTTTCCATTTATATGGAAATTTTCGCCTCTGCCTAGTAATTCAAAAATACCTGGTTTTAAAGTTTTAGGAAAAATACGTCAAACTGGAGATGTCATAATTATTTGAGTATAGTGCCACAAACTTATCTGTTCCGGTGACAGCGAACTAAATTGATCCATATCTCATTACTCACTAATGAATTGTATATTTTAAAACATTAGATTGGTTTACCGGAACAGATAAGTTTGTGGCACTATAGAGTTTTGTTATTTAAAGGCTTACCTTGAACTACCTATGGGTATCGTACGTATCGGACGAAGCGGATTGTCATAAATGTATGGATAAACGGCCTCAGCAATGCCGATGAAGTGGACGCACTTTCTATACAAATATTACAAAATGCGATGAGAACATGACGAAAGGTGGACGTTTAATTTCAGAAAATATCTAGCGCTTTTTCCATCCGTCCAAGAAATACTACCTACATATGAAATGGATATAGGTAACAAGGTAAAATATATATAACATAAAATAAGATCGTTTGCGCTAGAATACCGACACGATTCTGGGCTAAAGATTCACACACAAACCGGATACACTCCTAAATAATCAAGCTCACCTTCCATTTCAGTATAAAAGCGGAGTTTTCCTTACAAATCCGTTTTCAGCGACGGAACAAACATTCCGGTTCACAAATTTCAATTTAAAGGCTTATTATGCCCTTGGCAATTGTCCCTTTCACTCCGCCTCGCCTTTGGTAACAAGTTATTTATGCGTAAAAATATATTTACGGAAACTTGGCAAGTGAGAGTTTTCATCCCGGGGTAAACCCCGGGTTTAAAATCGACAGAGGGCATAGTGAGAGTTATTTCGATTATCATTATTACCACTGCTGTCTATACATGATGTCCTCTTTGTCGTATCCGACAACAGCGACTCTTGCTACACTCTGTTATGTGCTCTTATGCGGCTGGCAAGTCCGAACTTCGTCTTGAACACCCTTTCACACTGAGCACAGTAGAGCTGTCCCATCCTGTTGTATGTATAGTTGTAGGAGGGCTTAGGGTGTATCTTCCGAGAGTGGCGTTTCACGTCAAGGTCTTAAGTCTTTTCAAAATTATCTAGGCCTTTGAGGACAGAGCTTAACTTCAATGATCAGTTACGATCACTGAAGCAGGTACTACGGACGCTTCGTGACATATCAATCCAATGTATATGTCGCAGGCATCTGGTTTAATCTCCTGTTTGATTGAACCGCTAGCCCGTTCATTGGATGACGCTGCTTAGTTGTATGACTAGGCCGAACGTTGATTGCACAAGCGTCACAAAACGTCCAACTAGTTAGCTGACTTAAAATCAGTCAGGTGGTGAACAAAACAAATATGGCGTCTAACAGCTAACAGCTGACACAAAAAGCACCTATATTGTTAGTTTTTGCAAATAAATTAGCTTTAAAGTGCGTTATTTTTGTTAAAATGGTGTGACAACATGGATTTACCAATTATTACGCCGCGGGCGGATAGTATCAAAGAAAAAATTGTGGCGAAACTGGATAATTATGAACAACAATATGAAGGTACGTTTATTGTTATTGTTTAGTTAATTTGTGAGATAAGAGCTTTGTAACATAGTCTTTTTGTTGACTCTTGTCTGGTCATATTCACCCTAACCAGACATAACAAAGTTGCTATACTATATCCCATTCAACGACTTCGCTGAATGACTTTCAGTCAAGACGTCGAACGTTACAATCAACGACTTGACGAGTTGTCCTTTAGTCATACAACTGAATAGCGCCATCCAATGAACGGGCTAGTGGTTCAATCAAACAGGAGATTAAACCAGATGCCTGCGACATATATAGTTCTATCTACCAGCTCTAATAATAAATAAATAAATATGTGGGGACATCTCACACACGGCCACCCGACCCCAAACTAGGCAGAGACTGTGTAATATGGGTATCGGACAGCTGATATATCTACTCAAATTTTAATTGATACATATTTTAAATATAAATATGAACACCAAAGACTAAAAATCTGCCCCAGCCGGGAATTGAACCCGGGACCGTCGGCATAGCAGTCAGGGCCACTAACCAATACACTATTCGACAGTCAAATGTTTGTCAAGGACGCGCTGAGATGAAAATGTTGCTGAAATATTCGGAATCATGTCAATTATACTAAAAATCCTTTCTCTTACAGTAACAACAGCGGTCTAGGACGGTCTAGCATCTAGAATCTAGTATTACCTGCGTTGTGCGCGCGTAACGACCCTTTCAAGCATGCGACCGTCCGGGAAAAGCGGTAAAAGGAGAAATGTTGTCTGATCTTGGAAAATGTCACTGTTGCTGATGTAAAAAATCGTGTGTTCTTTCAGAACTATGCTTCTCTGATCAGCCTGAATATATTGCAGATAAATAATATTGTGTAGTAGAATTAAAAATTCGGCTGGGCACGCAGCAGAAAACGAGGCATGTCTCGGTGTATCCTAGTTGGCCATTTAGATACCACAGATCTAGATACCAATACATTCTTTGAAATTTAAGTAAAATATAGATATAAAAGTGCCGTGATGAAACATGCATATCTAAATTTAGCACCATATGCCATTTAGCTTAGGAAACGAGTTTAGACCTTGGGGATATGCTCAAAGGTTCCATTCGGACTGGCAGTTACTTACATCCCCCATTAAGGAAAAAATAACATTATTATACCGACTCGGACTCCGAGACAAAAGATCAGATACTCGTTAACCTTTTACTTTTCACTTCTTACTACTGAACATAAGCAGTGTCCCAAGTTCCCTCAAGACGACTGTTTGCTAACAATACGGTGAAATACGGAGGAAGTGGTATTTGTACTCTATCCCGATAACCTATGTAGTATACTTGCCTCGTTTAGTAACATAAACATTGTTCGATTTCTTCAAAATTTTATTCTTATTCGGTGGTGAATATAAGGGCAGTTAGACTAGAAAAGACATCCTGTCACTGTCTAAAACATAATTACAGAGAGTGACAGCATGCCTTTTATCCCACAAGCCACCTGACATTATCCGGACATTTTCAAACAGTTCCTCAATGTCCCAGACCAGAATCGAATCTTGGCCTACTTACAGCTGCTTTCACAACTCGGCCATCGGAACTACTAAGTAAATAAATCCAATACTTACCAATAATCCCCGCTCAGCACTGTATTAGCCAAACGGCTAAGCGACAACGCCGCCCCAAATACTAGTCCCTAGCTTCTAAACTGTCCAAGAACCAACAAACTACCAACAACTGTGTACAATCACGAAATAGTTGCACTACACAAATATTCAACAGCGTAAAGCCTGGCTTAGCGCTCTTATTACCAGTGGATAGAGGCTAATATCCGACATTATTAAGCTGCTATGGGCAGCACTAAAACTTGATACGGCTGCTAGGTGTAAGCTCAACAGTCAACGGTGGGGTCATTCTGCTAATGCTATTTGAAATGTTTAAATTTTAAACGATCATCATCATCATTAGCCTATAGCAGTCCACTGCTGGACTTAGGTCTCTCCCAAAGCACGCCACTGGATGCGATCTTTAGCTTTGCGCATCCAATCATAACCAGCCACCTTTCGCAAGTCGTCACCCCATCTAGCCGGAGGGCGTCCCAAACTACGTTTGCCTAGTCGCGGCCTCCACTCCAGAACACGTTTACCCCATCGGTCATCGGTTCTTCGACAGATGTGACCAGCCCACTGCCACTTTAGCTTACTTCTTTTTGATGATACCAACTGTAATTGCTATGGGGTTGGTAGACGAGTTCTGAAATGGAGATCTCGATCAGACGAATAAGGGTTTTAGGGTTTTTTCCTAGTCCACTACGCTGGCCTAGTGCGGGTTGGTTAACTCCAAGATAAGCAAGCTTTTGCTGAAAGAGTTTTCGGGTAAGTGGGTAACATGACTGTCAGATGTTTTAAAGATCCCCTAAGGCATCTGACTAGACTTTACAACTGCTGTGCTTTAGAAGGTATGTTAAGCCGTGGCAGTGTTTCATGCCACGGCTTAACATACCTTCTAAAGCACTGAAGCACCCAAAAAACACATTGTCTCTATCCATGTTTATACAATAAAATGTATTTTTATCTTTTTACCTTATATACCTTGAAATCGTGCCATTTTGTTCCTTAACTTCAATGATCAGTTAGGTACTATCACTGCATCTTGTTCGACTACGGACGCTTACTTCAAAGATCGATATAATAATATAATATATGTGGGGACATCTCACACACGGCCATTCGACCCCAAGCTAGGCAGAGCCTGTATTATGGGTATCGGACAGCTGATATATCTACAAAAATACATCAATAGATACATATTAATTATAAATATCAACACCCAAGACCCGAGTAGAAAGCCGGGAATCAAACCCGGGACCTTCGGCTTAGCAGTCAGGGCCACTAACCACTACACCAGTCGGCCGACAAATGCTATCGTTAAACAATCGCTAGTCGACCATAGAGGAGTAAGTTACAACAGCTTTACCAGAATGCGCCAGCTAAGCTGTGTGAACAGTATCACATGGTCGAGGCTAGTTCAGCGCCGGATCAGGCTGTGTTTGAGTGTGGGATGAGCGTGCAACCCCATACGGGGATATTGCGAATTTCATTTCCGATCTTCTGCCACTAATAATAAAGCCCTCCTGATTTTTACAAACTACTTAAGCTCGAAAAACGGAATCGGATAACAAATTTACGACACTCGAATTTGCAAATGAACGCACTAACGAAACAGTAAAGATCAATAATATTATGGATGTTCGAGAATAAAAAATCAAAAACAGATTTTATGCCTATTTTCATTACATACATACCATTGGCACAACAAGTATAGGGCCAGCGTTGTTGCCTTATGAACATGCTGGTGCCTATTGGTCGTTCTATTGAACGTATCAAAACAACAGATAGAATGAACCAGACTGTGTACGGCAACAAACAAACCTAACAATAGCAGGTCAACAAAAAAAAAAAAACATGCACTCACGCCTTGTACTAATGTACTCCCTTGCGGGGTAGGCAGAGGTGCATTGGTGCACCCACTTTTCGCCAGAGTGTTATGTTAGTCCCAATGTAATAGGGGGCGGGCCTATTGCCATTTAACGGGCACATCCGAGATCAAGACCCGAGGACAAATATCTGTGTTTAAACAAATATCTGCCCCAGCCGGGAATCGAACCCGGGACCATCGGCTCAGTAGTCAGGGTCACTAACCACTACGCCATTCGGCCGTCAGTTCAACAATTTAATAAAATCTTAAAAAGACCTTACGTTTTACTGAAAATAAATACTTAACTAAGCTATTTAAAAATAGAAATACTCTAAAACAAAAGGGCTTGAAGTTAAAAAGTTTTCAGGGCTTAGGGCCAAACGTTTTGTTTCATTAATATTTAAATTCTTCAAGGTCAGAAACTCTTCAACGGATTTTATATTAAACTCTCTTTTGTTTCGAGTGTCAATTGGTATTTATTTGAAGATGGGTTTATTACCTGTTGTCTCCAAGCGCTTGTTGTCTCTTAGTTTTCTGTGCTAGGGTTTTTAATTGCTAACCTTAAAACTTTTAAATAGGTAGGTAGTCATATTAAAATTTCATTATTATGGATTTAAAAAAATGCGAAAAATTTCAGAGGTAAATTAACTAGAACGCACAGTAACCTGATTATAGTTAAACAGGAAGTAAAGTTTAGTAACTAAACTACGCAATTAAAAATTAGTACGCAAGTAGTTAATCAGCAAAATTTTCGGCAAAACGCAAACACTAAACAACACGGATGTCCAAAAGAGCACACAAATTGAAAACTTACAGTTACCAGTGAATACCGCGTGTTTTGAAAGTATACGTCCCCACATATTTATTTATACAAGGCTAGTACGCAGAGGTTGGGACTGCTCGCGTATATTTTCAAATTAAATTGGAGCCATGATTTACTTGAAAGTATACAAGGCCATTACGCACTGATCGCGTATATTTTCAAGTAATAATGTTGGCCCAACTTACTTGAAAATATACGCGATAAGTACGCACAAATCGTATATATTTTCAAGTATTTTTTTTTCACTTCAAACTATACAGTGCTAGCACACTATGGGTGCGTTCCGGCCTTGTATAGTTTCAAATTACGCGTGAATACCTACAAAATTATTCTGACGGCGTTTCGCTCGAAGGTTTAATCTGAAACTTTCAGATTAATAATTTAATAAAGTTATCCGATCTCATCTCTGTAACTGCTTCTGTGTGGCGTCAGTCCAGTAGCAGCTATAATAATACAGATAAACAAAATACAATCCAAACACAATGTTTTTTTACCTATACACTCAGGTACACTCACAGGCAATGAAACGTTTAATTCAACCTGCATACTTGCCAACGTGCTATACAGGGTGTTGCAAAAAGGGTATACTAAGCCGAAAAGGGGTGACTCAGGGGGTCTTTCTGAACAACTTTTGTTCTACGAGTTTTGAAAATGCACGAAAAAAATTTTCCATATAAACTTTTTGCAACAACCTGTAGAAAACTATGGCTATTACCACTGAAAAATTTCGCCCCGAAATTTACTTTTCAGACATTTTGAAAAGCCACGTCTAGAGTCACCGTCTGCCATTCGTAAACACAAATGAAATAACCCGCATTTGCCATACCCAAACATCCACTCCCAATTTATACAAACGAAATGTAAAGTGGTCTAAAGTCAACGGAATGCAATGTCCTTTGGTTCCGTAGTGCGTTTTCTTTGCGATGGCAAACAAAGCATTTGAGAAGCAATTCGGGGATTGTGTTTAAACTAGGAGCGGATGCGAGCTGCAATTTGCAGCGATCTCACAATGGGAGATTTTCAACCATAGACAACAACCATAGACAACCACCATAGACAACCACCATAGACAACCACCATAGACAAAAACCGATTATAGATGGCGCTTGTAAAACATCATACTCAACAGCACTGCATTTTTTTATCCGGCATGGATTCCAGTCCTTTCAGCCAATACAAAAAACACAATGGATGTGAATTCAACCATATGCGATAACTACCTAGCTGTTATATTAATATTAAGTGTTAACTACTTTAAGACAGCTTTGTACCATTTTCTTCTATCCCCCCAGAAGAATGCAGCTCATACAAAACGACAGGCTGGATGCCATCTATTGGTCGATTTTGGAACTTTTAAACTGTCAAAGAAAATCTCCCATTGCACTCAAAATGTTTAGCTTGTACGAATAATAGGTACGTTTTGTATATTTTACCCTTAAATTGGAACAAGGCATATAATAATAATAATAATAATTCTTTATTTCAGATATCAAGATCTATATAAAAACACACACTTTACAAAAAATAATAATAGTAATTAAAAGAACATAAAAATATTAAAAACTAACTAAATACCTACACCTAAACATACTAAGGATTTTTTCCGTGTACACGGAAAAAATCCTTGGTGATTATCAGTGTGGCTTTAGACGCAACCGTAGTACAGTCGATCAGATCTTCCTCCTGAAGCAGCTTATGGAGAAGAAATGGGAATACGCGCAGAGCATCCATTCACTTTTCGTGGACTTTACTAAGGCGTACGACAGCATTGATCGAGAAGCGCTGTTCACTATCCTACGCAACTTTAAAATACCGGCAAAAATAGTGAGCATGGTTGAGGTTGCCACAAAGGAGAGTAGGATGAAGGTTCGTGTTGGAGGAGAACTGACGGATGAGTTCGCGGTGGTCACCGGTCTAAAGCAGGGGGATGCCCTATCGCCTATGCTTTTCAACCTAGCCCTGGAGCATGTTCTCAGAGGAGTTTTAGAACTTGACTTCGGGCTACAACTCAATGGAAAGCACAAGGTGGTTGGCTATGCCGATGACCTAGCGGTGCTGGGCAAAACAGCTGAAGAGGTTCGGAAAGCTGCGAAACTCCTTGATACAGAAGCCGGAAAAATTGGTTTAAGAATAAACCGCGGAAAATCCGAATATCTCCACATGAAGCGCTACAAGGACAAGTCCGTTCGCAGACAAGACCTGCATGTTGGAGATGTGACGTACAAAGGGGTCTCCATGTTTAAATACCTAGGTTGCACTGTCACGGATACGAACACTCGCGACGAGGAAATCGATACCCGCATCCAAAGCTTCCTGCGCTGCAGTGCCGCTCTGCATAAAGTGTTGACGTCTAGGCTTCTGAGCAGAAACACCAAACTCAGAATTTACAAAACGGTAATAAGACCGATACTGATGTACGGGTGTGAGGCCTGGACGTTAACGCAGAAAGAAGAGAACAAACTGCTGGTGGCGGAACGGAAGGTCCTAAGGAAGATCTTTGGCCCAAGACAGAGACCCGATGGAAGCTGGAGAGTCCTGAAAAACGCCGAACTGGAAGATCTGATGGCGGGGGCTAACATAGTGGGAGAAACAAAAGCCCACAGACTTCGCTGGCTAGGCCATCTCCAGAGAATGGGAGAAGATCGTAGCGCAAAAAGAGCCTACATGGGCCGTCCGACGGGGCGCCGACCGGTGGGCCGGCCCAGGTACCGCTGGAGTGACGCGGTGGAGGCGGACCTGCGCGAGCTACAAGTCGTTGACTGGCGGGAGACTGCACTGGACCGTCAGAAGTGGCGATCTCTTGTATCGGAGGCCAAGACTCACTTTGGGTCGCTGAGCCAGCGGAGTAAGTAAGTAAGTAAACATACTAAACTAATAATTACAAAATGCAAGTAAAAAAGATAGGCAAACAAAAAAAACAAAAAAATAAAATAAAAATAAAAACAAACAAAAGATGTGACAAGATTAAGACCTATTTACACACATGTACACCCACCCAGTGTCTAGCAAATGGTATGCGATATTGCGTATAATTTTCAGCATAATAATATGGGCCTATAACTTATTGGGTTTAGGAATAAACAAACACCGAGATTAGGTACTGAATTTTATTCAATGAATACACAAGTACACTGGGAAACTGGTAAGCGGAAAGAGAAAAATCACAGTCTCAAGATTATTCTATGTTTATTATAAATGTTTAATAGAATTAGGTATATTATTATTATTCCAACAGATGCTATGCTTACTGGCTGATCCTGTCCAAACCTAGATCAGCGACCAGCTATATTAAATTTGTAGCAGCCGCCGTAGAGCAAAAATTGTTCAGCATGATGACCCCAGAGTCACCGCTTTTCAGCTTACTAACTCACTATACCAATTTGCAACATCCTGTATATTATGTTATAGCTCGCAGTGTGCGCAGAGTTACATAATGCGCTGGCTCGTTAGGGATAAGAGAGCCCGGTTCGAGATACTCATCTCTAGTGTGTTATGATGTTTTGTGTTTCGGAGTTTTTCTTCGGTAATACCGCCATGTTTGCGAAAGAGGTGGAAGGGTTGTTGATAACCTTATTATAAATCGTAGACTAAAGATAGTCCTGGTTAGAATTAGTTGTAGTACTAGAGCTTTCATACAAAACAAGTCAAAAGTCACATGAGCAGCAACGACGCTAATTTCTGAAGTGGCAGGTCTAAAGTTATTTAAGATGACCCTTCGAGTCACTTCTTTTCGGTTTGCTTACCCCTTCTTCAATATTGTTATGAATTTTATACCGAACAAACTGAAAACAACTTGAAAATAAAAGTCTAATTAAGTATTGCTGCAGTAATAAATGTAAAACTTAGCTATTTCTCTTTCATGAATGTTTCTTTCAGTACAACAAAAAAAAACTGTACTTAAGTAAGTATTTAGTTCCAAGAGGTTTTCTTCCGAAGGGGCATTTGAAGAATTCCTTCCTTGGAATTCTACAATTCACTCTAACATTTCCCGAATTAACAAGCTTATGAAAGGGAAAATCATTACTTGATTTGAACATCTTAATCACTTCCACACAAATTTATTACAATTCCAACGGATCTTTTTGATTCTTTGAAAACTCACAAGTGTTGCAAAAAAGTTGTTAGTATACCCTATTTGCAACATTTTGAATATGGATAGATACACAATAAAATTATAAACTCCATAGGGAAAGCGCGCCTCTTTATCGCAACCTTGACTCTCGTGCAGTCAGCGGAGCGCCTTATAGTACTCATATATTCAGATTTAAGATAAGGTCCACCTTTGGGCATAGTTTGCAACGGACGCGTCGCATTTAGTACTCTTTGTAGAGAAATTCACAAAAGAGCGCCTACTTCGGTATTGCCGACGCCGCCGCCGTTTCTCCATACATTTAAGAAAATTCGTTTGGTCCGATACGTACGATACCGAAGGTGGACCTTAACTCTCCGTACATTTCAGTTAGCAAACACATCCGTAGCCGTGCGTTTGCTGGCTACTCGAACAATACATAAAGGACACTATTGCAAAATGAACAGACGTTTGTTTCTGAGAACTACCCCGGTGTTGGGCAATACATTGTGTAGCAGTTGCTGTTATTCACATGATATTGAGTTGAATGGATGGCATAGTAAAGTCCTGGGGGTCACTCTCTAAATTGATGGACGAACGAACGAGAATTGTCACGCAATCGGTACGTTTAAGCGTCAATTCACACGTACCACAACCACACCACGTCGCAGCGACATAATGTGGTCAAGCTGTGGTTACGTGTGAATTGTGTGACAGCGGCTTTTTGCAGTTGCGTTGTGGCAGCGACAAAATGTCGATGTGGTTGTGTTGTCGCTGTCGTTGCGATGTGGTAACCACGTGGTTGTATGCAGTTAATAGGGAGAGGAGGTGGCGTTGCTGACGCGATGTGGTTGCGATGTGGTCGTATTACACAGGTGGTCGATAACAACGGCAAAATGTGGTACGTGTATATTGGATTATTCATTTTCAATACAAAATATACGCCCGACCACACGGCGTGGTTGTGGTGTGGTTGTGGCTATGGTGTGGTTGTGGTACGTCTGAATTGACCCTAACACAGATAGAGTCGTGGCTATCGCTGCAGTTTTGTTTTTCTAAAAGCTGTGCTACTCTCACTCTGACAATGACATTTTGTAAGTGGAACTTTTTCATTGCAGTGTTTTCCAATGCATCCCGAACAGTCAGTGACAAACCCTTGTCCCACTTTAGTTTTTGTCAACGTCACTATAAGAGTATGAGTCGGTAAAAATACAATTAACTAATTCGGTGTCTAAATAACAATAGGCGGACTGTTGGTATTATCATCGTACTATGATCAAGAACGCATGTCACGCTTTCCAATAGTGATGTAACATAGGTACGATATTCTATTCTATTCTATTCAGAATAGAATAGAATATCAGAGGGGACGAAGTTCCTGTACATGGCTCTCTCGAGTAGAACCTTTGTACATATCCCCTTAAATTCAGCTAAGCCAGCCTAGCTCCCGAGTAAACTGGAGCAGGAAGCCTGGGTGTTGCAGTAGCTGAGGTATAGGTACGACTAATTATCCTAACTAATATTATAAATGTGAAAGTAACTATGTCTGTCTGTCTTTCTGTCTGTCTGTCTGTCTGTCTGTCTGTCTGTCTGTCTGTCTGTCTGTCTGTTACTCTTTCACGCCAAAACTACTGAACGGATTTGAATGAAATTTGGTATACATATGGTCTAGACCCTGAGAAAGAACATAGGCTACTTTTTATCCCGGGATTCCCACGGAAAAACTTTTTAAAGCGTTGTGCAGCTCTCGGGAACAGCTATTACGGTATATGGGCTTTTTACACCTGAAATAAAGATATATTGTTATTATTATTATTATTATAATATAGGAAGTTTTTAGTACGCTCGCGACAAATGACTCTAAATTAAATAGTTTCAGTGACATTAGCAGTGATATTCTAAAAGAGGAACATACACTATAACCGTAATAAGTAGAGAATAATTAAAGTCTAGCAACTATTAAGCTGCTACTAAGCCAGTAGCCTATAGAAGACTGTACCTTATTCACCATCTCAGAAAAAAATAGCGTTTTTTAACCGTTTTGTGGCCAATTTTAATTATAAAAGAACTCATTGATACCATCGATAATCGCATAATATACAAAAGGGAATCACTAGTAGGTATGTCTCTACGAGTAAGTTCTTGGCATATTGGAATTCGGTCACGTATGATCTTTGTCTTTTCTGCACTTTCTGATCTCATGAAGAGTTTTGCTGATCCAGCTGATAGTATCTTAATTTTATTTGGGGATTATAATAAACTGGTTTTTTCCGTGACATTGGCTTCGGATTGAAAGGTTTTCCCGTGGGAATTTCGGGATAAAAAGATAACATTCAAAATAATCCATTGTGTCTTTAAAAATGTACTTATACTTACACACTAGCATTAAAAAAATAACGCAACTTTCCCGTGAAGAGTAACAAACAACCATCTTCCATAGGATTAATACTGCATCATCAATTCGTTCATAATGACTAGATAGATAAGTAGGTATTATGAACATGTTAACCATACTTAACGTAACGCACTACCGATTAGATATCCAATACCGAAAAGTTTTACTAGAAGAAAATTCTATTAGCATTAAGTTCACCTATGTGTATGTAGGTACACTTAAATTTGAAAAGAATTTAGAGGATTTAGGTATTTCGCCATTTTCTTCTTTTTTAAGTAGCCATTTCAGCATCAACCTGCTGGGCAAAGGCCTCCCCATTTTTACTCCACACATCTCTGTTGTTGACCACCTGACGCCAATCCGGCAAAAATCTTCAGTGACTTAGTCTTTGTGAAATGGTAGACTTATAATCTTGACACTCAACAAATAAGTAATTAAATAATTATCGAGAAATTTTACGTTGATATAAATAAGTACATTCTACTCTATTCTGAATAATAATATTTTACCACTACACCCGAGACACAAGATTGTGTCAAGATAGGCCCCAGACTTGGCTGAAGATACAATTATCTATTTGATCCAATATTGGACAGGAAGGGACTTGAAATTGATTCCCAATATATTAAGGTTAAAGACCGTTTACGCTTAGAATAGCTTAATGGCTTTTGGGATAATAGATTTTGACATAATATACAACATCGATGTTGAATCTGTAGGTTAAGTAGTCGGAATGTTAGTTGAGATTAATGAATACTTAGTTATACTTGGTTCCTGTATGTATCAAATAAAAATGCCCACTGGACTAACGACCTTAGGCGGGTAGCCGGTAGTGGTTGGATGAGGAAGGCCGAGGACCAAGTGTTGTGGCGCTCCTTGGGAGAGGCCTATGTCCAGCAGTCGATGATTATTGGCTGATGATGATGATGAAATGAATTATAAAACCTCGTGAAGTAATTTAATACCAACTTGAACTCTATGTTGCCAAACAATAAAAAAACAAAACAAACTCTGAAAAATTCCTTCCATTTAGAAAACTTGAAACGACAAAAACAAAGCATTTTGGAGTTTTACTCTTTTACAAAAAGCTGACGCAAAACCAACACGGCCTTTGAATATAATTGAAAAACATTTCCTTTAGCCACTCGGAAATAACAGGCAAATGTGGCGATACATAATGTATTAGGGGCACATGGTATATGGCTTGTGTTTTCACTAAGTGACACTGAAATGGGTGCAGTTATTAGATGCCGAGCTCCATTTCATGTATTCTTGTGGGCCGAATTTATAGTCGGAACTTAAGTGCACGAAAAAAAGTGACGTATTTAACGAGTGACGTACCTTATGACGTCTGGTGCACCCTGGGCAGTCTGACTGACGCTATTCTGATTGGCCAATACTTTAACCACGATCACAAACTGTACCCTATAATATTAGATATTTGTCACTGAAAAGATAAAAAAGACTGACATACTTTATTTATACTTATTTATTTTTAAAAGGTTTTTTGTATTCGGTTTTGAATCTGTAATGGATTAATGGATAATGAAAGGGTTAATTGTTATGTTATATTTACAATAATTTAGGTAAATTAATTTTATTTAAGGTTACAACCGAATGGCGTAGTCGTTAGTGACCCTGATTACTGAGCCGAAGGTCCCGGGTTCGATTCCCGGCTGGGAGAGATATTTTGTTTAAACACAGATATTTGTTCTCGGGTCTTGGATGTGCCCGTAAAATGGCAATAGGCTCGCCCCCTATTACATTGGGACTAACATAACACTCTGGCGAAAAGTGGGTGCAGCAATGCACCTCTGCCTACCCCGCAAGGGAGTACATTAGTACAAGGTGTGAGTGTTTGTTTTTTGTTATGTTACAAATTTCAAAGTGAATTTGTGAATTATGATTAATACATAATATAGAACTGGAAAAACACATAGTAGTTTCACACACTGAACATGTGTTTAAAATCGGCAATTTTTGGTTCAGGTTTTCCCTGATAATACCTTACTTTGCTATAACTACATAGATTGATGATAAAGTAAATAGTGTAAACACAATTCTCTCAAAGGAGTTGAGAAGGGTTCAACGTATAATGACCTGAAGGTGGCTTTGTTGTTGCGATGCTAAGATTACACGACGTCTAACTGTTAATAACAAGAGGCCTGTGCCTGTTAGGAGTCAGAGGTTCAAAATGAACGCCTATTTATTATGGTAAAATAGGAAATATAAATATTTGAAACCCGTTTTCCTTTACAAAAGCCTATTAAAGTGATAAAATATGAAATTGCAACCATTCAAACATTAACACTATTGATTGCTTATACTTGCCTACTGGAAATGATCGCGTTTAGGTGATAAGTCGGCCCTAGTATATCTACTTAGTTAGGAACTATTATGTACCTTGTTTACTGTAGGTACTAACGTATGTGTACGTATACAATAAAGTGCTAATATAAATAAATATAATTAAGTTTCTTGACAAAATACCGCCTATGAATACGATCCAGACAGACATGCAAGGAATCTTAGTAACTGGGACAAAGCATTTTTCATCTCGCCAGTACTTGGCGTTCTGTCTCGATGAAATGAAATTCAACTAAACAAGAGTGCTTATAGCTTGTGTTGTGACCTATTACTTGTTAACGTGTCAAATAGAGTTAGTCACCGTAGTGAAAAGTCAGTTGGTCTGTTCTCCTCCTTAAGGTTACACATATATTATTATACCCGTAACGTAAAGTAATCGCCTCTTTTTTCTACTTAGAGATCAATGTAGTGAGATCAGCATAACCAGGGAGTAGTGACTTTTGACACATCTGTCATGAATTTTATAATATGTAGATGACGTTTAATTTATAAATCCATCCCCGTCGTTTAGATAACCGACTATGGAGAAATTGGCACTAACAGTTGCATCATCGCACAGCTCTTTAGTGTGACATGAGAATCTAAGCTCTGATTAGCATCAGTGCAATGGCACCTTCGTCAATATTATTTATTTTAACACTTTATTGTACACAGAAATATAAATACATAACAATTGAAAAACACAGTAAAAGCATACAATGGCGGGCTTATTGCCAAAAAGCAATTTCTTCCAGCCAACCTTTGTTGGTGGATAAAAGAGTTACGAGCTATTAAGTTACAGGTACAATAACAATACTAATTTAATACAGCCTACAATTTTTGTTGCTCAATCTTAAAAATACCTCATCATCAGCCAATAATCATCCACTGCTGGACATAGGCCTCTCCCAAGGAGCGCCACAACACTCGGTCCTCGGCCTTCCTCATCCAACCACTACCCGCCACCCGCCTAAGGTCGTCAGTCCAGCGGGCAGGAGGGCGTCCCACGCTGCGTTTGCCTGTTCGTGGTCTCCACTCGAGAACTCGTCTACCCCAACGGTTATCGGTTCTTCGGCAGATATGACCAGCCCACTGCCACTTCAGCTTGCATATTTTGACAGCTATGTCGGTAACCTTAGTCCTCTGACGGATAACCTCATTTCTGATACGATCCATCAGAGAAACCCCAAGCATAGCTCTCTCCATAGCACGCTGAGCGACTTTAAATCGGTGGACCAGTCCTACCGTCAGTGTCCACGTCTCTGCACCTATTATTAAAATTACTTATTAATTAATTAATAATACCTATTATTATTATAATTATCAGCTGTGCAAGTACTTATAGTTAGTTGGATGAGGAAGGCCGAGGACCGAGTGTTGTGGCGCTCCTTGGGAGAGGCCTATGTCCAGCAGTGGATGAAGTTGAACGGCCCCCCTAAACCGATATTTGTATCTGAATACTTGCCCTTCGGGGTACGCAGGCTGTTCTATCAGGCCCGATTGTTCACAAAAGAGAATAGCTATGCTTACTGCTGGACCTCTCATGGCGTAGTATTTATAAGAAAATCGGAAGGAGCGGCGCATATACAGATAAACAGTGAAGAGGATTTACTTAAGTTAAAAAGACAAGACTGACTAGCTCTCGATCACCTGCGCTATATATTTTGTGCTTTAGTTATTACGAGTATTATTATTATAAGTGTATTAATGCATGTTTCATGTTATATTAAGCGAATGTTTCTCTCCACTCATCTCACTACTACACTACAAACAATAGTACACACACATAATACACATTAACCCCTACCTCAAAACTCGACTCATACAACACACTTTTTCACGTAACTCTGCCGGAAATTTGCCAAAAATCATTACATAATTCGATTTGTAATCCATTATTGAAATGTTTGCCTTGTAGGACAGCCACAAACACGTCCCTGAACATAACAAACATGTGGCGTCATTCTAAAAGTTCATCTTTTTGTCTATAAATTAAAATTCAATAATCAAGATTTAATAAAAGACATTGATCAGATATCTTTATCTAATGCCCATGAGACAGAGGCAGATAATTGCCATAAGTTGGTTATGTCTTCAAGTCTCAAAATTATCACCCAAAATATTAGAAGCATAGGACACGTTACAAACTTCTCTGATTTTCTGGTCCTCCTTGAACGGTTAAAAGTAGATTGTGACATCCTCATCTTAACAGAATGTTGGTTATCATGCTGCCCTAATATACCACAGTTGGAAAATTATTCTACAATGTCAACAAGCGCAAATCATTACCAAAATGATGGCGTTGTGGTCTATTTTAAAAATGGTATGAATTTGGTTGTCGAAGAGGCCATTAGCTCAACATGTAACTGTTTAATTTTGATATCTAATGAAGTGGTTTTTATTGCGATTTATCGACATCACGCGTTTGATAAAAATATAGGTACTAAACAAGATAATTTACAGACGTTTCTAGATTTTCTCGACAACCTCTTGCAAAAATACAGTCACTATAAGAATGTTGTCCTCATCGGTGACATAAATATAAATATCCTACCCGGGTGTGATGATCAAAATAGTCAGAAATACCAGAACCTACTAGCTTTCTATGGCCTCCATTCGTGTCATACTTTTGTCACACGTGAAGAAAGTAACTCTTGTCTTGATCATGTTTTTCTAAAATCTAAGATTTCCTCTTCTACTATCGTTATCAAAAGTACTGTTACTGACCATAGATCAGTCCTCCTTGATTTAAATCTTAAAAAACAATTTAACCCAATATCTAAATCAACTCTTAAAGTGGATTATGATGCTGTTAGAGAGTCTCTCGAATCATATAATTTTAAGTCAATCTTAGAAATTGAGGACCCCAATGAAGGATTAAATAAACTAGTTGATTTGCTTCAAAATGTAATCAAAGATAATTCTACCATAGTAAAGATCCCGTCCCGTAAAAGAATTGGAAAAGCCTGGATGACTGAAGGATTATTAAGATGCCAAAAAAACAAGGACAATTTACATGCAAAATTTAAAATGAATCCAAACAATAATATAATAAAAACAACCTATCTTAGATACAAATCCTATTATTTTAACTTAGTCAAGCAAAAGAAAAGACAGTACGAAAAGGAACAAATAGAATCAGCGGGAGGAAATCCAAAGCTATTATGGAAGGCAATTAAATCTATAACATCTTCAGGCAAAAAAGACAATCACAGTACACAGCTGATTGACAGTGAGAATGCAGATCGATCAATTAACCACATCAACGAGCACTTTGTAGATGTTGGTAAAAATCTCGCGGAAAAAGTCCTGTCAAACTCTTCTGTAGCCAACAACCAGGATGAAATAGCATTGGCCAGCTGTGACCTTTCCCAACCTGTATTGCCCTTAGATAACACATCTAATACATTCGTTTTGCTAGACACTGACGAAGATGAGATACGGACTCTAATTAATGGTCTTAAGACTGAGTGTTCAACTGGATGGGACTCTATATCTACCAAGTTCCTGAAGAAGTTCAAACACATCCTTATACCTGTCTTAGTCCATCTATTTAACCAGTGTTTTAGATTAGGTGTTTTTCCCACTGTCCTGAAAAAAGGTGTCGTTGTGCCAATCTACAAGGGTGGTAACAGAGACAGTGTCAACAATTATAGACCAATATCAATTCTGACAGCTTTATCAAAAGTCTTAGAAAAGGCATTGAATAACAGGCTAACTGGTTTCCTTGAAAAGTATCATAAACTATCCGAAAATCAATACGGTTTTAGACGCGGAAAATCAACGTCAAAAGCAGTACTTGAACTGACTTCGTATATCTCAGGGAAACTAGATGATCATAAAAAACCGATTGCAATCTTCCTGGATCTTGCCAAGGCATTTGACACTGTCTCTGTGCCACTACTTGTGGATAAGCTAAACAACTCTGGTATACGAGGGATTCCTCTGAAACTTTTCTCTGATTATCTCTCATGTAGAACCCAGTGTGTCAAGATCGGTCAGCATGTAAGTAGAGATTTACCGATTTGTTATGGAGTACCACATGGAAGTATTCTTGGTCCGACGTTGTTTCTCGTCTATTTAAACGAATTATGTTCTCTGGAAATGGGTGGTAGACTAATTGCTTACGCAGATGATACCGCATTATTATTTGCAGGAGATACATGGCAAGACACTTTTGAATCTGCACAGTTAGGGTTAAATAAGGTTTCGCACTGGCTATCTAAAAATGTCCTTACCGTAAATGCCAGCAAAACTAAATATATTACCTTTTCAATAAGAAACTCTACACAACCGGAGTTACTGCATCAACTAATTATCCATGCTCCAAATTGTTCCACTAATGGTACATGTCCCTGTGCTAGTTTGGAAAGATGTTCTATAATCAAATATCTGGGAGTCATTATAGATCACAATCTCTCTTACAGGTCACACATTGAACACCTATGCGGAAGAATTAGGAAGCTGATTTATATTTTTAAAAACTTGAGGCAAATTATGAATATTGACTCACTGATAAGAGTATATTATGCCCTCGGGGAGAGTGTGCTTACTTATTGCATAACGTCCTGGGGTGGAACTCATAAGACTCTCTTCCTCAATTTGGAAATTTCACAAAGGGCGTTATTGAAAGTCATAGATCATAAACCTTATCGTTTTCCTACCGCACTCCTTTATGATTCCCTCAAAGTTTTGACAGTAAGAAAACTATTTCTTTTGGAAACAATTCGGCTTCAACATGAAATCACACCTTTTGACAAAAATATAACGCTGAAACGTAGATCTGATATTGTATGTGATCAAAAAAAGTTTAATACTAAATTCAGTGAGTGTTTCTTCCCCTTTCTCGGTCCTTTTATATATAATCATGTAAACAAGCATCTCAAAATGTATGAATTAAACAATTTTGAGTGCAAACATAAGGTTAAGATATGGCTACTAACGAAGGATTACGACTTCATTGAGTCGTCTTTAAAACCAGTGTGCTAAGAATATAAAATATTTCATTGTATATTTTCAATACTCTATGCAGGTGCAGGCATCATTATACACACACACACACACACACACTCACACACACACTCACATACACCACACACACACACACACACACACACACACACCACACACACACACACACACACACACTCACACACGCACACACACACATTCATATAGTCTGTTTTTCTTTTTCTTTTTCTGTATGATTTACTTTTTAAATCTACGTTAAATTTAAATTTAAGTAACTTATTAAACTAGGTGTGGGGTTCACTATTACGGCACTAACACACGCGTTCGTTGTATAATAATATCGGGATGGTCTAGATGCAATGCGACCGCTCCGCTCGGCGGCTAGGTGACGAATGCCCCCACCCGCCGTTACGTCGGGTCGCCTGCATAGTCCATACCAACTTACTCATTAGTGGTAAACACCACATCTCTTTCTTGTCAATAAGAAATAGATACACAATGTACATATTAATTAATTATTTATTTAATAATTTACATTATGATAATTTTAGTAAAGGACGATCTTAATCACTTATTGTTGCTTATTACGTAAGAAGCAATCCAAGCGATCTGTCTCGTGAGCTCTATGATTATAATAACCTAAATGCTGTACAAATCATTTCGAGGCCAAATGTACCTGCTATGATTGAGAATATTTTACACAATTGATTCTAGAATTAGTTTTAATATCTTATAATGTTTCCATCGTGTTAATCAACAATCATTTAATTTACATTATCATTTATATTGTTATTTTATTAATTAGGCAAATAATGAACTAATCACTAAATTAATTTTAATTAAAATCCTTTAAATCATCTTAATCTATATATTTCATATTCTAATTATGTAAATCCTTTTATCATCATTTTTATTTAAATTTTAATCCATCTTATCTTCACCTTCTTCTATTTCTCCATTCATGTCACTATTTTCCTCACCTTTGTCACAAACCTTCCATTCTCCCTCAACTTTCTTTAAATGAATTATATTTCTACGAAATTCTTGCCCAGTTTCATCGTTTCTAACATTTATTTCAGATCCTTTTGTACCCACTACAGTGTGGGGAACAGGATTGAAATTGGGAGTCAATTTGTTATCTTTTACTAAATTTTTTACGTACACTTTTTGGCCAAGTTCAAGCTCATTTTCTTTAGCTTTTCTTTTCCTGTCCTGAACCTCCTTTCCAATAGTTTTCATTTCCCTATCTTTGTCTCTAACATCTGAATCTATCTGCGAATTTTCGAAATCTATAAGAGATGGAATTTTGTCCCTAAATTGTCTTTTAAAGAAAAGTTCTGATGGTGTTTTGCCTGTAGTAGAGTGGGGCGTACTGTTGTACATAGACAGATATTTAAGAAGGTCATCTTTCCAATCGGTCTTTTCAAGCTGACTGATTTTCAGACGCTTCAAAATGTCTCTATTTTGGCGCTCCACTTCACCGTTCTGCTGTGGCCAATAGGGAATGGTGTTGTACATGCGGATCCCATATTCTGAGCAAAAGGTTTTAAACTCAGCGCATGCAAATTGTTTCCCATTGTCCGCAGTTAAGGTTACTGGGTTACCTAGTCTGGAGAAAATTTCTTTAAGAATTTTTATTGTTTCCGTCGCTGTTATGGATGTCATTACCTTTATTTCTTTGTAACGACTGTAGTAGTCGATAATCACGAACAAGTAGTGTCCACTGGGTAAAGGACCAAGAAAATCGACTGCCACATCGATCCAAGCTTGGACTGGTAGTTCACGGCGCTTCATGGGGTTTGGTGGATTTGGTGCAGATACTAGGGTACATCCTCTACAGGCTTTAACTAAAAGTTCCGCATCCCTGTCGATCTTAGGCCACCAAACCTTAGTGCGCAACCTAGATTTCATGGCCACAATGCCGGGGTGGCCCTCATGAGCTGCCTCTAAAACTCGGTGTCTGAGCTTAGTTGGAATTACAATTTTGCTACCCCTCAGTAACAAGTTTTCGTGCATGCTGAGCTCATTTTCGAAGACTTTATACCCATTGACTTTAGCATCCCAGTTTCCGCTCAATAGTCCCTCTTTAACCAACTTAAAGTCGTCGTCTTCTGATGAAGCTAACTCAATGTCGCTGAGTGGGAGAGCAACCGGGCGGGAGTATTCAACTACTTTCTGAATATAATTTACATCTTCCTCAAAGGGTACGCTAGTGCTTTTTTGACAAAGCCTTGAAAGAGGATCAGCAATATTGCTTTTCCCAGTACAATAAACAATTCTGTACTTATAGGACTGTAGTCTTAGTACCCAACGTTCTATTCTCGGGCACGGCTTTGAATGTGGGCCAAAAATTACTTCGAGGGGCTTATGATCAGTGATGAGGTCAAAAGTCTCCTTTCCGTATAGATACATATAAAAATGCTCTACTGCCCAAACGAGAGCCAAAGCTTCCTTCTCTGTTTGACAGTAACGTTTCTCAGTATCAGTTAAACTTTTATTGCCATATGCTATTATTCTGGGCCCGCGTGAATCATGCTGTATGAGGACAGCTCCTAGTCCAACCGGACTGGCGTCGGCCATAACTTGCGTTTTGTCCCGTGGATCATAAAACCCGAGAGTGCTTATGTTGTTTAGACACGCTTTTATTTTTTGAAAGGCTCGATCTTGTTCAGATTTCCAGTACGGGGCTATGTTTGAGTTTTTTCCTAATTTGAGCCGCAAAAGTTTCCTTATTGGGTCGGTTATAGTCGCTAAGTTAGGAATCCATTTTCCGACAAAATTTACAAGCCCTAACAAACTTTGGATCTCTTCTATGGTGTCTGGACGCCTAAACGAATCGATAACCTTTACGTACTTATCCAACGGTTTTACCCCGTCGGCAGACAGTTGGTGCCCTAGAAATGTTACGTTTTTTATCCCAAAAATGCATTTCTTATCATTTAGTCTGACATTATTATGTTTTAGTACTTCCAATACCTGTTTTAATCTACCATTGTGATCAGACTCATTGGCACCAAAGACCACGATGTCGTCAATAAAATTGACAACGCCATCACACGGTAATAAAATCCGTTCGAGAATCTTTTGGAAATGTTCGGGTGCGCACGATATGCCGAACATTAGGCGTTTATATCTATATAAGCCTTTGCTTGCAATAAATGTAGTAATATGTCTACTAGATTCGCTGATTTCAATTTGATGAAAAGCACTCAAAATATCTAATTTTGAAAATATGGTTGACTTCCGGAAATTAGATATTAATTGGTCTATAGTGGGAAGGGGATGATTCTCCCTAATTATGGCCTTATTAGCGCAGCGCATATCTACGCAAACTCTTATATCTCCATCGCCCTTGATCACTGGCACTAAAGGAGAAACCCAAGCTGATGGTTCATTAACCGGTTCAACTATGCCAAGAGCTACTAGTTCATTGATTTTGTTATTTATTTTTTCTTCTAGAGGAATGGGTACTCTACGATATGGTTGACTTATTGGCTTTACGGAATCGTCAATTGCTATTTCTAAAGTCACGTCCTTAAATTTTGGAAATTCATCCTTTTTATCGTTAACAGAATTAATGCCGAGTCCTATTTTTAATATCCCTAGTAAAACTGCAGTTTCTTTGCCTAACAAGTCTCGTTCACCATCTTTGATAACGTAAAACACTGCTTGTTTCGAGTTAACTCCTACTTTGATACAAGCCTCAAAAGAGCCTAGGACTGTCAATGGTGTCTGTGACCCATATGCCATAAATGTTTTATTTGGATTTTTTACCTGATTTTTTTATTTTTACATTACAATCTTTTAATTGTGTCCATGTTTTACTACTTATTATATTGCATTTACTGCCAGAATCTATAATCATATCAATCATGACTCCACCTAGTTCACAGTTTACAACATCATCATCATCAATATGGAATATATAATCGATTTTCTCTTTTTGTGTTCCATTTTCAGGTTTTTTATAATATTTGGGTTTCTTAACATTCTTGTTTCTATCAAAATCTAGTTTTCTTTTATCAGCTCTAGTTCTACATTGACTTTGAAAATGTCCTATATATTTGCATTTATTACATTGTTTACTTCTAGCCGGGCAAGTGCTACTGTCGCTGTTGTGTCTGTTGCTACCGCACCTTGTGCATTGTGAACCTTTATTATTATTTGTTCCAATTTTATTAACGAATTGATCAGAATTATCTCGCGGATTAAAATTGTTTAATTGTCTGTCCACAGCTTCAATAGCATTTGCCTCTGTTATAATTTTATCTAAGGTAGCTGCGTCACCTATAGTCAAGATTTTTTTTCTCAGCTCTGTGGAACTACATTTTTCCGTGATTTGGTCAATCAAATTGTCTTCTTCCTTAGCGAAGTTACATTTTTTACTTTGGTGTCGTAGCCTTATCAGAAATTTTTCGAATTTCTCTCCTTGCTCTTGTTTTAATAGTCGAAACAAATGACGTTCATAAACATTACTCTGTTTAGGAGAGAAATATTCGTCTAACTTCTGTATGGCTACTTTAAATACATCTATGGACGAATTTTCGTCAGAGCATTCCACATGAGCACCAGGTAGGTTAAAATAAACCTCTTGTAGGGTCAAACCCCCGCTATGTAAGAGTGTTGCTCTTTTCTTCTCCGCGTTATCAACATTGGATGCAGTTGAAAATAGTTCAAACGCTCTTTTCCATTTTTCCCATCGTTGGCCAACCGACGCGGGATCACCTTCGCAATCGAACGGCTCCAGTGTGGGTAGCTGGGCCATTGTTTATCTCTGCAACAATTATTATAATCAGGCAACTTGGCTCATAGCCATACTGTAGTCTGATAACAACAACTGAGCTAGATAGTTAGTTTTTCAACATTGACAGTACATAACCTGCCTCTTATTTTTTTTTTTTTTTTTTTTTTTTAGGTAGTTCTAATCAATAAGGAGTTCCCCAGCATTCGTTGTTGAAAAGTAGGCAATACATTTTTAACATAGATATTCATTAAATTTAATTATAATTTATAATTAATTTGTAATTTATGCATGTTTAAAAGTCATCTTTTATTAATTTGTAAAAAGGGTTTCTAAATTTTGTATTTTTATTATTATTATTTTTAATTACATTTCGTATTAACTATGTGGATGTTATTTAATATATAGAACAATACTACTACTTGGAACTATACTGGTAATAAATATGCAACGTAATCTAGACCAGTAGGTAAGTGTTGATCACAGCGAATACCAATCTATTTATAATTTTATCATAAATCATTTAAATTATAATCTATGTTTAATAAACAAAACAGTCCGTCCATCCACGGCATAGTTTTTTGTAACTCATTGTTCTATGACAACATTGCCATAAGGTTAAGTAAAGTAACTACAGTAACAACATGCTGGGCAACTGCTTTTTCGATACATTACATTTTTCTACCTATTAGCAATTCTCAACTTGCCTCATAATGAGTTCGACTCATTTAGACAATACCGGCCTTGTCTTATTTAATCTGATTTAAATAATATTTTGAATATTGACAATTCTCAACTTGCCTTTATCAGTACCTAATAAATCTTATACTAACATACTCCATACATTCACAACTTGACAATTCACAACTTGTCTCAGGATACATAATCAGTTAAATTGTAATCCCAACATCATCCGTGTCGATGATAATTTATCCGTTTATCAGTAGGTACCACCAATCAAGCAAGCAATAGCAATAGCAATTTAGCAATAGGCAGTGTGAAAAGGTTAAACTCCGGTATTCAAACATTGCAAATCGATTTAACACGTATTTACTGTTGTCAACTTGTTATCGAGTCATTAATTAACCGGTAGGTAGGCAGGTAAACAATGCAAATAAATAGTATGTACATAAAAGGTATGCAGTTATGTATGATACAGTAAGTTTGGGTTCTCAGTATTGTTTACTTTGTATCTTAACAAAATAACATTTAACTAAGCAGCTATTATGTAACCTTAGTGTGCTTATTATGTAAGTACTATAGGACCTATGAGTACTAATGTACCTAATAGGTGCTATTATTTTCATTAGTTAATTCTAAATGACCCATGGCTTATATTCTTAACATGTAAGTAAATACGTTTAGTGATATTGATCTAAAAAGATCTGTACTTATTTATTATGCAAGAAATTCCTTGGCAGTATCATTTTATTTACAACAAAGGTACCTATTTGTAACGTTTGAACACCATTCCGATAGCAATATTTTATCGCTTTTGTGATTTTTTCAGCAAGTAAACAAGCATGGTGGTACCTTTTTAGAAACCGGATTTTTTGTTTGGAGTATAAATTGATAAGGTACTCACGATTATCCTTCGTCGCCAGTTTGTGGGGTTCACTATTACGGCACTAACACACGCGTTCGTTGTATAATAATATCGGGATGGTCTAGATGCAATGCGACCGCTCCGCTCGGCGGCTAGGTGACGAATGCCCCCACCCGCCGTTACGTCGGGTCGCCTGCATAGTCCATACCAACTTACTCATTAGTGGTAAACACCACACTAGGTAATTTGTTTTAGCTACCTAAGTCACCAGTTAAGGGTTGAGCAATCACTACTTATCCTAAAACTACAGGGCTATGCCCTTTATTAGGGAGTAGGGTCTCATAATTGTTTTGTGTGCAATAACGTGTAGCTACTAAATTAAGTAACATAATTAGAAAACTGTATGTACACACTGATTTGAAAATAAATTTTATTATTTATTTATTTATTTATTTATAACGCTAAACGATTTGTCAGATTCAGCGGCCCACACAGGGTTTCACTCTGTCGGTTCATTGACCCGCCCTAGGGAAGGTCATTGATGAAATTTCACCGTATTTATCTTCCCCCGCCATTGGCGCCCAAGATTAAATATTGTCATACTGAAACAACGATATTTTAATACGACCTAGATGGAGTGTCAGTGCAAAGGAAACGTCTCGACAAACAACACCCCACCACTGAGCTCTTGTTTTGACTTAGGTAATTTGGTTTAGACGACCGAATGGCGTAGTGGTTAGTGACCTGACTACTGAGCCGATGGTCCCGGGTTCGATTCCCGGCTGGGGCAGATATTTGTTTAAACACAGATATTTGTTCTCGGGTCTTGGATGTGCCCGTAAAATGGCAATAGGCCCGCCCCCTATTACATTGGGACTAACATAACACTCTGGCGAAAAGTGGGTGCAGCAATGCACCTCTGCCTACCCCGCAAGGGAGTACATTAGTACAAGGCGTGAGTGCGTGTGTGTGTGTAATTTGGTTATAAGATTTGTGACTTTGACCTTTGGTACGGTCATGTGCAGAAAAACCTGACCCCCCTCACATAGTGACAATGCTTCTGAGAGGGGTCAGATTTATCTGCCTTAATATACTGTACAATCATGATTTTCATTAGGTGGAACTTAAACCGGATTTACAGTAAACAAAATGTGGACAGATTTAAATGCGTTGTTATTGTAAGTGACACCACACAATCTTGTCCCTATATTGTGAATCTAAGATTGTTATACTGAAATCCCAAATATAAACAAAGAACATTTATTTTTACGATGCCAACAGTCCATTTCCTGGTCCGTCATTATAATGCTATTTATCTTCGTTTCTGTACTAAATTGATTCAGATTTGCATCGTTTATTATTGTTTGTCTCGTTTTATGGCTTTTGGAAGGATTCCGTCGAGCCCAAGTCATATTTAAGATGTTGTTTTAATAACAGATTTGATGCAAATGAGAATATTGATGAAAATACTAGTAACTGTTGGTAGAATTTATTTATATGGATATGGCGCATGGTGGGCCGTCTGCGGCTAAATGGCGACAGAGTGGTTAGTGGTTGCTTATGCCGAAGGTCCCGGGTTCGATCCCCGAAACAGATATTTTTTAAAGGCAGATATTTTTTATATTCATGCGTGTTAGGTGTTAATATGACATGTGTCTACAAGGCGGGCGAGATAACTAGACACCTGGGTTAAATGACATTTGTCTTTAGTACTGAGTGCAAAAAAAGTAATATCGATATTAACAAAAATATTTATTTTCTTCCTCTTTGCTATCAGTATTTTATAATTAAGCTCGAAAAATAATAAACCAGGCCATACTGCGAAGTTTTAATGAACTAATTTTATAAAGAAAATTGATGCGAGAACCTAAACATAAGCGCCCCTATATTTGAAATTATTCTGGTTATCTAAAAACCCGCATGCGAAAAACACACTTACCTGACTTTTGTTATATTGTAATAAAATGCATAAATATTTGTTTATATAAGTCCTGGCTGTCCACGACACATGCCTAGCCTAGTCTGGCAGCCCTTGTTATATTATTATCACCTCCTTTTGATTTTTACCAAACACTGCAACCTATATTTTTTGTAACTTTCATGTTAATCTTTAGTTTTTTTTTTTTTTTTTTCATTTTTTCCTTTTTCGTATTCTACTTGTTAATGTAGTAACAAAAAAGTATGCGATAAAAAATATTTATTGTTTATCGTCTGATAATTCTTACGCTAACACTACAAAAGGACGAGAGCGGGGCCTCGCGCGGGTTGCGGGGGAGGGGTAGATTTTTGGGCCAGGTGTCTAGAAACTTTGCGCGGGTTATATGTATCTTTGTAAATATATCAGCTGTCCGATATCGATAATATCACAGGCCCTGCCTAGCTTAGAGTCAACACAAATTTATAAAAACATTTCATTTGATCAAAATATTAACGCTTTTAGTTGCTAACAATATTCTGATGGTTGTCTCCTAAAGCTTTTCTTGCTTTAGGAGTATTTTGGTGCTATTGTCACTGGAACTTTTTGATTGCTCGTGGGTGTAGAATAGAATAGAATAGAATATTCTTTATTTGTACACAAGAATAGATTATACAAAGCTTAAATATAAACACATAGGTACAAAAAAGGCGGTCTTATCACTAAAAGCGATTTTTTCAAGACAACCTTTAGGTGGAAGAATATTTATGTTCAGATAGGGTGTAATATGTATGTACTAAAAAAACTGCAGAGGTTATCGAAATACGAAGAGGACACCGATCAAGACCGAAGCTAATAAGACTCTTAATTAGTAACTGGAACGGATAAGTAAAAGGGTCACGTACAAAATATATCTGATTGTCTTAATAATATCTAAAGCCGAAAGAAAGAAACTTCCTAACAATCCCTTTGAACATAAGACGGAATACGCGAGAGAAATATATGAAAACATAATAATAGGCGAGTAAGAGAGAATAGAATCGGAGGTAAGAAAATTTATAAATAAATAAATTGTTGGTCACAACTTATTAAGTACAATAACAATACTCTGCATTTCCACCAAAACTAAGAAATACCAAGAATTATACTTTGAAAGAAAGCAGTACAAAAAATCATTATCTTTAAAGAATTTATTGGTACATGGCTGGATTCGAACCCACGCTTCACGGATGAGAGCAGACACCATTATCCCTTAACACCACCACGACTCTTTACACGCATATCGTGGGACGATCTCCAACCTTTGACAAGTTTCCGGTAGTGGATTGGATTACCTTAGATACGTCAAGTACACCTACAAAATAATTTCTACAAAAATTATACTTATTTTTTATATTTTAAGTAGGAACTTTTGTTTTATTGTTAGTTGGCTAAGCCGCTGCGGTCGCTACACATTTCTGTAATAATGGTGAATCGCGATATAGCTATTTTTATCTGCGTCGATAACTAACCCGTGCAGCAGCTGGTGTTTCAGTTTCAAATTTAATAAATAAATGAGTGAGGTCAGAGAGGCATAATTATGTCCAACTCTAGGTTTATGAGCTGATGATTACGATGACGATTATGATTTGCTTTAAAAAAAACCAGAAAGGTTAGAACATAAGTTACCTTATCTAATCTTTTAGTACCTCTGGGATATACAGTTCTGATATTTCACTGAGTTTCCCTCGCTACTCGATCATAAATATGAAAGTTGGTAAAGAAATCTTTCTTAGTAAGCAATAACATGTTATTATTACTTTTAGGTAGATTTTTCAAATCGGTTGCTATTTTTACCTTTTTACCCTTAACCGAAACATAAAGGTGGTATACATTGTATGTCTGATAAGAAATTCGTGTCAAAAAGGGAAATCCAAAAAACCACTTCTGCTCTGGGACTTTTGAAAATTCACAGAAAAAAATTACTGTTCCATAGAGGAAGCTTTCATGATCACGTGACTTTTTTCAGTGCGCAAACAAAATTATTTCAGTTTACACAGTATATTCTTAAACATTTTCAAAAAAAAAACGAAAAAAAAAAGAATTTTCTAATGATTAAAAAGTTTAATCCATAAATGAATGAAGATTTTCACAATAAAGGAGTTAGGAACCCGTGCAATAAACTTTTTTCGCCGACTGTTTCGAATGTTTTGCCGATATTATTTCAGATATCTTTATTTGGATTGAATCTTTTGTCTGTGTGCATCGCACCGGCGACTCCTTCCGATAGAGCCGCGGTTCACTGCGTTTGCAATAAGGTGAACTTTCTCCAAAACGGTCCACTCTTTTGTCGTTTTATTTCAATAAAAAAAAACACTAAAATATACTTAGTGCCAATTTCTGTGTTGACTTGTGACATATCTGTCAAGAATTTTATATGGAGATGACGTATAATTGTTGAACCATCCCTAGTTGGTTAGATAACCGACTATGGAGAAATGGGGGCTTAAGGCATAGTGTAATTTACGCCGCCAATTGAAAAAAAAAATGTTACTTCCGTTTGAAATAGTTTTGTCCCAAAAATGCCACATTTTACGGTCTCTACTTATAAAATTCTCGAAATACCCAGTACCCAGAATGTAGAAATTATTGTTGATGATACAGAAATCTGATACCTAGAAATTATATAAACGTGGATCAGATATTTAGGTAATGACGTTCATTTTATGTCAAAGATAATAATTTAACACATTACTGGGGAAAAAATCCAACAGAGTTTACAGAATTAAAAAAACGTAACAACTTAATAAAAGTACCCAGCTCAGTTATATTTTCCTTAGTAATAAGTATTTTGATAAATTTTCCTAAGCATCTATTTTTCACAAGCAAAATTAACTTTATAGCTTAAATGAAATAACGAAGTTTCTTTTGATAAAGCTAAGCAAAGTTAAGAAGACTGTGGCATAAAGTTGGTGTTAATTTCGAAATTTACATCATTATTTTTAACTACCGCCTGAAAACGTCGGTAATATAAAGCATTTTCTAAATTTTACAACATTTTATGTTTAATTTCAGTCACGATTCATGTTTTTTTTTATTTATAATTAATAATGTCATAAATTAATAATACCAATAAGACTGTTAATATCCATAGAAATAGGTATGTGTACCACGTAAGTTTCTCAAAATTTGGTAAGTACAAAACTTAGATGGCGCTGATTTTTCAACAAAATAAATTAATAAGTAAGACCAGCGTGGTGGCAAATGGTCCAAGCTTAGGAAGGCAGTTTAGACCTTGGGGATATGCACAAAGGTTCCACTCGAGACAGCCAGGTGCAGGTACTTACACCGCCACAGAGAATAGAATAGAATAGTAGGTGCTACTCTGTTATATCGTGAGGTGCACGTTAAATATAAAACAGCCAATCCAAATGGGAAGCCTTAAATAAGTTATATGGACCCTTCGGCACTGATGATTGTACAATGACTTGTATAATTTATGTAGGTATAAGGGGTGTAGAGTCGCGCTTCATATTGTATTCACACTGTACATATGTACAAATCATTATGTATATATTTCCTCTCTAGTTCCGTTCTTATTATTACCGTAAATCTTAGATTAACAATATCAACAAGATGGAGTGTCAGTGCAAAAGGAACGTCTCGACCAATAACACCCCACTTCCACCACTGAATGAGTTCGTTTAGAAGGTTTGTAACTTATTTTATTAATAATAGCTGTTTCCGCGAGCTTTGCTTCGCCTTAAGAAGTTTTCCCCTGGGAATTCCGGGATAAAAAGTAGCCCATGTTCTTTTCCAGTAGGTCGGTAGTAGCTAGACCATCTGTATACCAAATTTCATTCAAATCCGTTCAGTAGTTTTGGCGTGAAAGCGTAACAGACAAACAGACACAGTTACTTTCGCATTTATAATATTAGTTAGGATTAGGATAGATACAATGGTTGTCATATAAACGGTTTAACAGTAAACAAAATGCGAAAAGTTTTTTGCCTTGATCTTGTATGTGAAACACCATCTAGTTCATATTTTGTTCATCTAAGCCGTAAATGCATAAATTAAAGGTTGATTTGAGTCGAACCCTCCCAGGAAACGGCCATGGAATGCCTCCGCATACGGCTCGAGCAAAGAGCAATAGTTTTAGTGATGGTCAAATGGATGTTACTGAAATTTATCGATATAATTTATGTTTATGTAATCTTAAACTTAATGTTAGTAATCTTGCTGTGTAACCTGTGTATGTGTTGTGTTAAGTAAATAAATAACTTATTTATCTATCTCTATATTTTTAACCTCTTTCAAATTCGGTTTATCATAATTTAACCGACGCTAAAACCCCTTCATATTCAAATCTCAAAGTCGCATAACTTTTCAACGGCTACGCCGATTTCGATAAATTATGACTAAGAACACTTGGGGTAATTACCTCTATGACGCTAAAAAAACAAGAGAAAAATCGTAATAACGCAATAATAATAATAATACACTCACGGACAATGAAAAAGTTCCATTGAGAAAATCACCAGATTACTCCTAATCGAAAAAAAAACAAAACTGAATGAAGCCTTTTTAGTAGGGTAACGTAACGTACCTTGGGACGCTTGTACCTCGGGACATTGATTGTATTTAAAAAACCGGCTAAATAAACACATTAAAATTCTACCCTAGGCATAGTATTTTACTCGCTTGGCAAAACTAGTGAGTCTCGTGATCATACCAGCATCGAGTGTGTGGTGAAAACAATATGAAGTTTTTTGGAGTCAAAAGTAGCTTTTGTATAGTTTTTTGTGTTGCTTTATCTCATTGAGGCATGCTCAAAATAAAGACATGGATGTCACGTATAACTTTTCAGTTATTTAATTTTATGACATGGCAATTATCTGAAAGATTCCTAAATTAATAATAAAGATATTTAAATTTTGGTTAAATATTGCTTTTTTGTACCTTGGGACACGATTAAATTTGTACCTTGGGACACTGTTTCCTATGGCTTTGTACTATGGAAAATGCAAACATCTAGATAACGCCTTATATCTCTGTTCTTATTAGTGCCAGAGTGAAACTAGACAGAAGAGAGTGAGAAGAGAGATGCAGTAAACCAATAAGAACAGAGATATAAGGCGTTATTTGGAAGTTTGCATTTTCCATAGTACAATGCTATAGGAAACAGTGTCCCAAGGTACAAACGTGTAACGTACCTTGGGTCAAAACAAGCATTTTTACTTTTATCTTAATTTAATAAAATCTGGCCACACTAAAGCTTTAGCACAAATACTAGTGATAATAGATTATATATCCTACCGAATAAAGAAAATTTCACATTAATATCTTAGTTGTACGCTGCGATCTGGCGACCGGATGATGGCGGTATAACCATCCAAAAACAGCTACACTAAATCCCATAGGCCGGCGATGGGCAGCAGCGTCACCGGCACGAAAAGTGTAGCCCTGCGATCACCAACCCGCATTGCCAAGCGTGGTGATTATGGCAAAATCCTCCATGGAGTCACACCCAAAGCCCCGGCCCCCAGTTCCCGGCAGCCCTACTATTCCTGACTACGGCAGCGGTCTAGGTAACGGTAGGGCAGGGGGTGCGAAGAATCCCCGGGTTACGAATGGCTGCCATCAACGACTACAACTGGCGACATACAACGCACGGACACTGAGAGAGGACGAGAAGATGGTAGAACTCGAGGTAGAGCTTAGCAAAATAAAATGGGACATCTTAGGGCTATCAGAAGTCCGTAGAGAGGGCGAGGACACGATGACCCTGGAGTCCGGCCATATGCTCTACCATCGCGAGGGCGACCAACTGTCCCAAGGTGGCGTAGGATTCCTCGTCAACAAGACCCTTGTCAACAACGTAGTGGAGATCAGCAGTGTGTCGAATCGGGTAGCGTACCTAGTACTAAAACTAACCGAGAGGTATTCCTTGAAGGTCGTACAGGTATATGCACCAACCTCGGCATACTCTGACACAGAAGTCGAAGCAGTATACGAAGATATCTCTAGAGCTATCAATTGTACTGCTAAGACCCAATACACCGTTGTGATGGGGGACTTCAACGCCAAAGTGGGAGTACAAGAATGCGACGAATCGAGGGTAGGACCTCATGGCTTTGGTAGCAGAAACCAGAGAGGGCAAATGCTTATTGACTTCCTCGAAAGGGAGGGGCTGTACTTGATGAATTCTTTCTTTGAGAAACAGCCCCAGAGGAAGTGGACATGGGCAAGCCCCGATGGTAGGACGAAAAACGAAATCGACTTCATTATGACTGACAAGCGGCACATATTCAGAGATGTCTCAGTGATCAATAGGTTTAAAACTGGGAGTGATCACCGACTTCTCCGAGGTACTCTGAATATTAACTTCAAGCTGGAGAGGAGACGTCTGGTGAAGTCGACCCATCGTCCCACACTGCACCAAATTAGAGCTGGCAACACCAGCTTCCAGAGAGAACTACAGAGCCGATTCGAATCGCTGGAAACCACTACGGATATTGACGCGACTACAATCCAAATAGTGAAGGCTCTTCGTGAGGTGGGCCACAGACATTTTAGCATGAGAAGCAAAAGCAAGGAGTCTAAACTTTCAAGCGAGACACTCGAGCTTATGAGGCAGAGACGCGAATTTCCGTCGGCAGGTGCCACTTCGTCAGAACTACGGGTACTCAACAAGCGTATAAAGAAGCTGATACGAAGAGATCTCCGTCGCTCCAACACACGCGCCATAGAAGCAGCAATTGAGCAAAATCGGGGGTCAAAAGTCTTCGTTCAGCAACTTGGGAGAAGCCACTTGACGAAGTTGAAGTCTGCAGATGGTAATATCGTTGCCTCTAAGCCGGAGGTTCTTGCCGAAATTGAAGGTTTTTACGGACAACTTTATGCTTCACACGCGCAGAAGCCTGTGGCTCAGCTCACCGATTCCAGAGCGCCACTAATACGCCACTACACTGACGACATCCCTGACGTCGACATAGGTGAGATTAGGATAGCCCTTGAGCAGCTTAAAAACAACAAGGCTCCGGGTGAAGACGGAATTACTACAGAGCTTCTGAAAGCTGGAGGTATTGCAATCCTCGAACAGCTCCAGAGGCTCTTCAATTCGGTTCTTCACAATGGCATTACACCGGAAGCATGGTCTGAGAGCGTCGTGGTATTGTTCTTTAAGAAGGGTGACAAAACCCTTCTGAAGAACTATAGACCGATCTCGCTTTTAAGCCATGTATACAAGCTGTTCTCAAGGGTTATCACGAACCGTCTTGCCCAAAAGTTAGACGAGTTTCAGCCCCCAGAGCAGGCTGGGTTTCGAAAAGGCTTTAGTACAATAGACCACATCCACACAGTAAGGCAGATTATACAGAAGACCGAAGAGTATAATCAGCCTCTGTGTCTAGCCTTTGTGGACTATGAAAAAGCCTTCGACTCCATCGAGACCTGTCCAGTTTTGGAATCCTTGCAGAGATGCCAAATCGATTGGCGCTATATCGAGGTGTTGAGATGTCTGTACAATGCCGCTACTATGACTGTCCAAGTACAGGACCACAAGACAAGACCTATCCAACTGCAACGTGGAGTGAGACAGGGGGATGTGATATCTCCGAAACTGTTCACCAATGCATTGGAAGATGTCTTTAAGACGTTGGACTGGAAAGGACATGGCATATGTATAAATGGCGAGTACATGTCACACCTCCGCTTCGCGGACGACATCGTTATTATGGCAGAATCTCTGCAAGAACTCAGCTGGATGCTAAGTGGCCTAAATGCTGCTTCCCGACGTGTTGGCCTCGGTATGAACTTGGACAAGACGAAAGTCATGTACAATGCTCACATCAAACCGGAGCCGGTCGCCGTTGGTGAGGCAACAATCGAAGTTGTGCAAGAATAGGGCAAAACACCCAGTAACTGACCATGTGCCAGTAACTGACCACCTTCCTCTTCAACTCCAATAAATAAGAAATATAGCCAAGCAGGGCCATCTAGTGAAAATCCAGTCTATTTTGTGGTTCATTGAGAGCATTACTGATACAAGAGATTTTGTCAGCCGCCAACAGATGGATAGTGAGCGATCGAAAAAGTTCAGTTGGCGCGCGAACCGAGTAATTTGCAGTTGTGACTAACGTATTTGTTAAGGTAAGTGAATTTTTTGATCGTAAAATTTGCCATGAAAAAAATTGAAATCATTGAAAGAAAAAATTATACCATATAGATTTAATTATAAAGATTACGTTTTTGATAAGATTCAGCTTGTTATTTCCCGTTTGATTGTTTTTAATGGGGTGGACAGTTACTGGACGACAAAACAGCGATTTTCCAATAACTGACCACCTATGTCGGTTATTGGGATTTTTGGTTGAAGCTGAATTTAGGCAAAATAAGAACGTAATATTAAAGCTCATATGTGCCATTTTCTTGTGTCAAAATATGAGCATTCTATCTTCACTCCTTCCATTTACTGACATAGGTGGTCAGTTATTGGGTAAATTGGTGGTCAGTTACTGGTATTATTATATATGATATATTTTTACAGCTTTCAGCGAGATGAAGAAGCGCCAAGATAGCAAAAAAAGTATAGAAAAGGCAATTCCACTTGTCTGAGACAAACTAGGATCAACAAGACATTCCAAAATAATTCAGGGTGACATGCAAGCACCTTTTAAAATATAGAGAATTCAAACACAAAGTCCAAGTTTGTTCCAGATTCTTTAAGTTGTTACCACGACCAAGCCAGCCCCAGCCATTTGGAACCGATAGCACAACTATCCGGAATCCACTGGAAACGCTATACTATCATTGGCAGACACATTAGTCCAGCAGCGGAAAATGCAGAAAGTACAGCGATGTTCTGCTTCAGTGACGCCTCTTCAACGAGGCAAAGATTCCCTGTCCCCCTTGCAGAAATGACTACTCCTGTCTTTGGCCAAATACTTACCTACGAAAGCACGTTTCAACAGCATCCTAAATATTCCAGTTGAATCCTCAACAAAGTCATTGAAATCCCCTTCGTCAAGGCATCCATCTTGGTATCCTAAAAAACCAACCCCTAATATCTGATTCGGTCATAATTACAATGGCTAGCCTCAATGACTCTTTTAGCCGCACTGAAAGTCTCCGGGTGGGGTTTCAGCAATAATGAAAACCATCTGTCTCTGGTCCTACATCCTTGAAAGGACCGGCGGGGAAAGGGCCTGCTTTTCCGGCGGGGAATTTATGTTTTCCCAGGCCGACAATACAATCCGCCACGATTCCTCCTCCTCATCAGTTGATACCGAATATGGAAAAGACCGGCTTTAGCGCTTGGATTCGCTACATTATATTTAAGAAAATGCTCGTTTCTGGCACCATGAATGCTTCATGGGCCTGTCCCACTGATCCTGGCTTGTTCCGGACAAACAACATCGCCCTTTCTGTGATTTATCTGAAGGTACTACATTGGGGCCACTGAATCTCCCTGAAAGCTGTAATTTTAAAATGTGTGTTCACTATGTGCATGTGTGTTGATTCCTTTGTTTTTAGTAGGTATTTAACAAAAATGCATAATCTTGTGTTTTTAATAAATAAATGGTTGAATATTAGGATAAGATATCATTTAAATTATGCATTAATCTGATTAATTAATTTAATGCACTTTTCAGTTAAGAAACCTTGAGCAAAAGTGATGTGTCACACATTAAAAGAGACCAGAGGATCGGTACTATTACATGAAGTAGTCAAATAAATAAATAATAATAAGATTTAATCATTATTCCATTTTTAAACCATTTTAAATTGGTGGTCAGTTACTGGCATCGAGTGTGGTCAGTTACTAGATTTTAGTGGTCAGTTACTGGGAAAATCACTACTTTTTTTTTGCGAAAATATATAAAAAAATGAGTAACTTCTACATGTTTGCTATTTACTCAGGAGTGTAGCGCTGTTATTCTAGTTTCTAAAACAAAAATCGGATTTAATAAGCGATAAGAATTGAGTCCGCTACAAATAAATTACTGGAACAACTCCCTTAAGGTGGTCAGTTACTGGGTGTTTTGCCCTATGTCTACCTCGGGCAGACTATTCGGCTAGGCAGAAGCAACTTCGACAAGGAGGCTGCAAGGCGCATCCAACTGGGTTGGGCTGCATTCGGGAAACTTCGTCACATATTCTCCTCGGCCATTCCTCAGAGCCTGAAGACAAAAGTCTTCAACCAGTGCGTCCTGCCAGTGATGACGTATGGTGCAGAGACGTGGACACTGACGGTAGGACTGGTCCACCGATTTAAAGTCGCTCAGCGTGCTATGGAGAGAGCTATGCTTGGGGTTTCTCTGATGGATCGTATCAGAAATAAGGTTATCCGTCAGAGGACTAAGGTTACCGACATAGCTGTCAAAATATGCAAGCTGAAGTGGCAGTGGGCTGGTCATATCTGCCGAAGAACCGATAACCGTTGGGGTAGACGAGTTCTCGAGTGGAGACCACGAACAGGCAAACGCAGCGTGGGACGCCCTCCTGCCCGCTGGACTGACGACCTTAGGCGGGTGGCGGGTAGTGGTTGGATGAGGAAGGCCGAGGACCGAGTGTTGTGGCGCTCCTTGGGAGAGGCCTATGTCCAGCAGTGGATGATTATTGGCTGATGATGATGACGCTGCGATAGCTTCATTCAAAGTTGGGGTAGTCGAAAATGTCCCTAGGTACGTTACGTTACCCTACATTAAACGGAGCATCAGAATATTAGCAACCATGCTCGTAAATATTTTGTTCAAATTTCCTATTCAATGTTTTAAAAATTTAGGCCAAATTGGTCTGCATTTTTTAAGTGGAATTATTTATTTATTTATTTGCCCGTGAGTGTATAAAAACTGTGACGACCGAATGGCGTAGTGGTTAGTGACCCTGACTACTGAGCCGATGGTCCCGGGTTCGATTCCCGGCCGGGGCAGATATTTGTTTAAATACAGATATTTGTTCTCAGGTCTTGGATGTGCCCGTAAAATGGCAATAGGCCCGCCCCCTATTACATTGGGACTAACATAACACTCTGACGAAAAGTGGGTGCAGCAATGCACCTCTGCCTACCCCGCAAGGGAGTACATTAGTACAAGGCGTGAGTGCGTGTTTTTTTTTTTTTTTTTTTTTGTATAAAAACTTTGCAGAATTTTTCATTACAGTTTTAAAGTAATAAAGGATAAGAATCCAATACACCTTCCAAAACCTACCAACAATAGTTTTATTACCTAATACTACTATTTTAATCCTATCTCACAATACCTACATCACACACAGAGAGTGGAATATTGAACCCTATAACACAGATAAATTAAGCTGATAAGATAATCGGAACCCAACCACACTCAGGGTTTCTACTGGATAATTTATACCGCAAACTATGGGAGCCCTACTCCGACTTCACGATTTTATTGCATAATTTACTTTTTATTTAGTGCCAATTTCTCCATTCTCGGTTAGAGCATAACCAAGTAGTACCTAGTGGTTAACTTTTGACACATCTGTCATGAATTTTATATGGAGATGACGTTTAGTTTATAAATCAATCCCTGTCGGTTAGGTAGATAACCGACAATGGAGCAATTGGCACTTAATATTTAACTGATACAGAGAGAGGTGTTCTGAGTTAGAAGTTTGTATTTGCGTTTCTGATGGTGGCACTATATAAGGCATACCTCTATACGCAAAATTAACACTAACTCTTTTCTATTAGAAAGCTTTTTCCAAAAACTGCCAGCAAAAATAACGCTCGTCGTGCTAATGCAATTTTAGAACCTGTTTTTTTTAAATGTATTTTTAATAGTTATAGGTACCTGCATACATACCAGGAATTAAAACCCGATCATTAACTTCTAGTAACTGCATATTATATGGTTACGATGTTGCCACATGTTATATAATTTGTACACTAATATAATTTTGTACTTTAAGTTCTAAACTATATAATCCGTGATATCGAAGTGGACCACCAGGCATGTCAATCAGATACCACAATCATTAGCTTTGATTCACTCTTATCTGCCCGAAATTTCTGCTAAATTCGGAGCTTCGGCCTACGCAGATGCTTTGTTTCCTTCCCTCCCCTATGAAGGGAAGGTGATATAAGTTCTACTTAAACAACTGAACCGGGCATAGGTCGTGTCGTACCAAGAAATGAAAGCACTGGTTTGTGACAGACTGCTGTGGCGGGATCTACACCGAAAGTGAAATAAGAAGAAGAAACAGCTGAACATGAAAATCCATATAAGAGGTACAAAATATAAAGATACCGGAGAGCTTAAAGTGTATTCAATCAACATTATCGCAATTTTAATAAATAGCAAACTTTTCTATCAGGAAATTCGGGAATAACTCAACAGGTAATCCGCTACATTCAAACTGAAATTCAATGTAATTGAAGAGGTTAAAAAGGCAAAATAACAAGTTTAAACAAAGACATTTCGTTTCACAAAGAAATATGGGTCGCCTACATTAAATTTCATCGACACATAGCCATCTCATCCTTACACTACCGCACCGCAAACTTACACGTACCTACTGTAACGCCTTTAACACAATGATCTTAAGTTCAAAATCACGTAAAGAAAGATTGAAGACAAAATTTGCAGTCCCATACACCTATGAACTTAAAAGCAGCTGCGGTAGTAAAAATGAGTAAGCGCTTTGAAAAATAGACCTTAAAAGACATGTGAGGTTACCATCGTCCAGTTTTATTTGCAAGGTTATTGTAGTTTTACGCTTAAGAGATAGAAGTGTTAACTGTCCGGTTATAAAGTGTGAAATTGAATAGCAGGGCGAGTGCAGCGAATGTGAGAATTTGCACAGATGACTGGACACGAAGAAGTAACCGAATTAGAAAAAGGTTTTCTGAATTAAGCGAGGCGAGGCTAGCGTAAGGTCTTTCAATGGATTCTAGTTTTGTTCGCAAGTGAAGTGTGAAGTCGAGCGAATTAATTTGTTCTTATGTAAGGTGCACGGAGGGACCTACGTTTGATGGCTATGTATTTAGGTGCTGAGGTGGACAACCATGCAGTATATTATTTATGAAGTCTAGTTCTCGAGCGCAGCGTTGGGCTACAGCGAGATGAAAGGACGCCGGACGATCTAGTCAAGTCCGCGGGGAAGCACTAGATGCGGGCCGCCTCCGATCGGACATGGTAGAAAATATTTTGGAGTGGATATCTTATGGCTGAAATCATGATTTTAGTCACCTAAGCTTCTCTTGCCACAATGATAATTATTCTAAAAGCCAGATTACTAAAATTGTGGTGATAAAGACACCATACTTTATCCGTTGCAAAGTTAGCACTGTAGGACTTTTCTGTGCGTGTGCTCTACTCAGAAGCACAGAGTAAGTACTAACTCCCGACTCTTTGCACAAAACATAAGTTTAAGAACAAACAAGTCTTAATACTTATTACAAAGTTGCATCGTCTATTTCGACGGGCCATTACAAACTTAGCTTTACGTTCTATAACGACCCTATTACCTTGTTGGTAGAGGTGAATTTTGAGCGGTAGGTTTATGGAAAATTAGTCATAAAGCTTAAGACGTTTGCTTGGTAAAATATTAAAATTGTTGGTATCTTAAGGATGTGTGCACGCTTAAGTTTATTGTTGCAAAACAATTGTATTTTTAATGAAGCGTTGTTTTAATACGGGGTATTTTCGAAGATATTTTGCCATATACACGATATAGTGAGCGAATACTGCTATTAATTATCACAAACACCCAAAATCATCGGCAAATCACACAAATGGCAAAAAAAAACTCAGCCAACGACTCTACAAATACAGGGTGTTGCAAAAAGGGTATACTAAGCCGAAAGGGGTGACTCAGGTGGTTTGCATTATATTCGCAAAATAAAATATTCGTTCTCCATACTAAAAAGTTACGTGACCAACAAAGTTTCTATGGAAAGGGTTTTTTTTTTCGTTGTAACAAAAGTTGTTCAGAATGATCCCCCGAATCACCCCCTTTCGGCTTAGCATACCCTTTTTGCAACACCCTGTATACACAAACTTACAACTTATTTGATTCAGGCGTTTACTAAACCTAAAAGTGTCCCCTGAAACCACAACGATTGTTGTCGTGCCTTCAGTACGTTTGAACTCACGTTCTTTTTTCGTCAAAGTCAAAGTCAAATGTTTTTATTCATCGTATAAATGTAAAATATTCTGTACCCGAATCACGAAAATTCGAGCTAACGAATAGAATCGAATGCGAGTGCGACTATTGTCAGCTTGACAGCACTTTTTACCTTTCGAATGAGTTTCGAAAATAATGACCACAGAGTAGGTACATAATATTATTCTGACAATGACCTATGGAATGATAGCTGTCAAACTTTCGCAAATCTATACACCGCCATTTTGTTGTTGACAGGTTGACAGCACTTTCGAATAGAATGCGCTGCGTTTTTTCCGGATCGCTCTACTGATAAACGTCAATTTTTACAAACTACTCTCCGTTCGGATAAGGGGCTCTTTCTGTCTTAGGAGAAGAACGGAGGCAAGAAACTCCTAAGCCATCTTTAAAAAAAAGACTTAGGGCCACTTGCAGAAACATATTAAATCTAGATTAAGTGTCAAATCTCGATTTAAGAAACGTCCGTCCGTATAAAATTTGACACTAAATCGAGGTTTAACACTAAATCTTGATTTAATATGTTGGTGCAAGTGGCCCTTAAACTGACGTCACGTCATCTAGAGTAACCCTCCAGTTTCATAATTCAAAAGCGTTTCGTTCGCGGAAATAGAGCCTTGTTAATACTTTGAGCCGGTGCGTACAGCCTTCGGCACGTTACCGCCGCATTACTGTCGTAGGCTGTTTACTGTCGCTTCCGGTTCATTCATCACGACCCATCACGTCCCCACTGCTGGGGCACGGGTCTCCTTCCAATGAAGGAAGGGTTTAGGCCTAGTCCACCACGCTGACCTAGTGCGGGTTGGTGGACCCCAACACAAGCAAGCTTGTGCTGAGAGAGTTGTCAGGTAAGTGGGCAACCCGACTGTCAGATGTTTTCAAGCCGCCCGAAGACCTCTGACTAGGCTTAACGCTTCCGGTTACTGGTTATGAATTAGGTAACTAGGGTGATTTGTTACCTTGTACTTATTCCTAACAATGTAATCAGAACCAAAAAGGCACACTCGCTGGTGCTGCCAAAGTTTCACTTGGTTTTCTTCCCCATTAAAAAACCAAAAGAAGCATAGCCGTCGCGCCCCTGTCAAACATCTGTCCATACAAGTTACTTCAGATGTGACGCTATTATTCGATAGTGGTAACCCCACTGTCGGGGTACAGTGGGGTTACCACTAACGAATATTAGCAATTAACAATCTATAATCAGCGGCAGCGTCACTAGCCCGTCACTTATTTATTTATCTGTAAGTACCCTAAGACAGTTTTATTAATGAGAAATGTCTTGTGAGCGCCAGTGTGCGGTCAAACCTAAACTGGTTTTTGTCACACTGTTAGTATTTAAGTCTTTATTGTAAATTATGTTTGATTAATAAACAATATTATTATTATTGTTTATTAAAAAAAAAAAAAAACACACACTCACGCCTTGTACTAATGTACTCCCTTGCGGGGTAGGCAGAGGTGCATTGCTACACCCACTTTTCGCCAGAGCGTTATGTTGATCCCAATGTAATAGGGGGCGGGCCTATTGCCATTTTACGGGCACATCCAAGACCCGAGAACAAATATCTGTCTTTAAACAAATATCTGCCCCAGCCGGGAATCGAACCCGGGACCTTCAGCTTAGCAGTCAGAGTCACTAACCACTACACCAGTCGGGCGTCAAATTGCCAATGTATCGGTGATGGTAGGGTAGCAAAGAAGACATCTGCCCGAGTGACTGTAACTTATACGTCTGGTGCGTACTGGGTAGTCATGACCAACTTATCTTTGACGACCGAATGGCGTAGTGGTTAGTGACCCTGACTACTGAGCCGAAGGTCCCGGGTTCGATTCCCGGCTGGGGCAGATATTTGTTTAAAGACAGATATTTGTACTCGGGTCTTGGGTGTTGATATTTATATTTAGTATCTATCTATCTATGTATTTGTGTAGATATATCAGCTGTCCGACACCCATAACACAGGTTCTGCCTAGCTTGGGGTCGGATGGCCGTGTGTGAGATGTCCCCACATATTTATTTATATTTATTTATTTATCTGACTGGCTAGTCCTTTCACTGGCAGCTCTTGTAGTAGTCACTAACTCGATAAGAAGTTGATGTAAGGCTGATATCTCCAACATTCCTGCCAAGAGTGGAGATTATGGCAATTAGTTCTTCCCTTTTAGCAAAACGCCAAGAAAATTAGTAGACGAGGTGTCAGTTTCTCAAACCAAATTTATACCCTATTACGAGTATTATATACCTTATAATCCTGTTTGACAAGAATTTTCAGAAAATTGCCAAGTGAAAATTATAACTTTTTTCCTGTTCATAGAGAAAATATCGAATATAAGGTTGGCCACAAAGTATTAAATTAAATTCATCTCATAAATAATGTAACCTGTGAAGAAGAGGAAGAAAAAAATACAAGTTTATTTATTAAAATACAAGGGTTTTTTGCAACACCATGGGGTGTTATACCGTCATTGAAATACCTATAGAACTGTATTTTTTTCCTGTTTTCTGTACATCAAAATAAATAATGCTTCTCTATAGAAACAATGTCGGTCACATACTTAAGTTTTTACTACTAAGATACAATTTTGTTTCGCGAATTTCAGAAATTCTACAGCTAATGTTTTATATTTAGATACTATTAAAACTACACACACACACGCACTCACGCCTTGTACTAATGTACTCCCTTGCGGGGTAGGCAGAGGTGCATTGCTGCACCCACTTTTCGCCAGAGTTTTATGTTAGTCCCAACCCAATGTAATAGGGGGCGGGCCTATTGCCATTTTACGGGCACATCCAAGACCTGAGAACAAATATCTGTGTTTTAAACAAATATCTGCCCCAGCCGGGAATCGAACCCGGGACCATCGGCTCAGTAGTCAGGTTCACTAACCACTACGCCATTCGGTGTTTTTTGATCTCAGATAAGAACTTCATTGACGGACTCTGAACGGTTCGTCAACAGTCGTAACTTTTTCTTTAACGGAGCCATTAATTTATTCAGTAAATGAAAAAAAATGCGGTCAGCACTAATAAAGCAAAAACAAAGACGTTGAAATGATAAACTTCCAATTAAATTTAACAGAAATTAATTGTACAAAGAGACGAACAAATGATTGTTGAGGTTTCTCGAAGCCGCCTAAGTCAAAGGTAGGCAGCAGGGGTATCACTCCTGTTTCTTGGGAAGGAATTCCTCTAACTGTACCACTGATAAATAATATACACAGTGATTGCTATACTCACCTATACATACCTTATAATGGCTACGAAACTCCCAAAAATTTTATATATAAAAAAAACTTAAACCCCAAATATCTTAGAAATGTTAAGTTAATACGGTTCAGTCGACTGGAAATGCCGTCGTATACAATCAATTTAAAGGAATACATCGATTTACCTACAATCCTGCCCAGTATATTTCTATCTATTTATAAAACCACCTATACTATGTCCATTATATTATTGGTTTTTTAACATTCGAAATCCCATACATATTGGATGACTGAAAAGGAAAACGAACTTTACTTACCAGACATAAGGAAACGTCTAAAATACAACAACACAGTGGAAGCTCAATAGATTAGTATAATATATCAATTGAAACAAAAACAAAAGAAAAATGTCTATGACACCTTCACAAAACCAAGAAAATAATAATAAAACTTTCATTTAATTTCAAAGGTCGTCTTGAAAAATCTCTTTAGGCGATATGACTGCCAGTAGTTTTGTGTTAACTTATACGTTCTGTAAGAGATAAAGAAGTTTATGCACACTCACGGCCAAAGAAACAGTTCCACTCACAAAATTCCGACACTAAATGGCATCTATTTTTTTAAACATTTAAAAGGAAATTTTAACAATGGTAGTGTTTTTAGTTGGTTATATTCTGGTGCATTTTTAAATATAGTTCAGTATTGCAGAAGGCATCATTAAGCATTTTTTGCTTAGTAGTAATTTGGTGATTTTTTCACTGGAACCTTTTCATTGCCCGTGAGTGTATAATTAAAGAATACTTATCAAAGTAGTAACCATTAGTAAGTGAAACTTTTCTTTGCTCGTGAGCGGATTATTAATTTATGCATGTCGGTAACCCTATACCGAGCAACTATGTTCACTTAAATGACTAAATAGTTGTGTGTTGCGACTATCACAACTCAAAGGTAGAATATTAGACTTCTGTGCAGATTAGAATACTAGATCCGAACATAGCTCTAAATTGCACAATTCAGGTATCAACTCAATGGAATGTACAACATATGTATGTGTAAAGGAATACCTGTTAAATTTGACTGTAACTTTGTAGCGGTAAATTTATTTACGTTGTAGCGTATGAAACAGTTTGATTTTATAATAAACTAGCTGTTCCCGCGCGCTTCGCTTCGCCTTAAAAAGTTTTCCCGTGGGAATTCCGGGAAGTAGCCTATGTTCTTTCCCAGGGTCTAAACCGTATGTATACCAAATTTCATTTAAATCCGTTCAGTAGTTTTGGCGTGAAAGAGTAACAGACAGACAGACAGGCACAGTTACTCGATACTTTCGCATTTATAATATTAGTTAGGATAAGATGCACTCCATCCATGCTTTGTATGTAGATTTGATTTGGTGCAAAGATTTTAGTCCCCAGTAGGTAAACTGTTCGCCACCGACTAAGTTAGCGGCGCGGCTTATCGTTTACCTATTATAAACGTGCACCTTTCAGCATCGTACGCAATGGACACATCACATTCTGTATTCTTTGTATAGAAATTAACACAAGCGTCCATGGCATTGCCGACGACGTTTCTCTATGTATATGTCGCAGGCATCTGGTTTAATCTCCTGTTTGATTGAACCGCTAGCCCGTTTATTGGATGACACTATTCAGTTGTATGACTAGGCCGAACGTTGATTGTACAAGCGTCACAAAACGTCCAACTAGTTAGCAGACTTAAAATCAGTCAGATGGTGAATAAAACAAATATGGCGTCTAGCAGCGAACAGCTGTTACAAAAAGCACTTGTATTGTTATTTTTTGCAAATAAATTAGCTTTAAAGTGCGTTATTTATGTTAAAATAGTGTGACAACATGGATTTACCTATAATTACACCGACCGCCGGCGGATAGTTTCAAAGAAAAAAATGTGCTGAAACTGGATAATTATGAACAACAATATCAAGGTACGTTTATTGTTATTGTTTAGTTAATTTGTGAGATGAGAGCTTTGTAACATAGTCTTTTTGTTGACTCTTGTCTGGTCATGTTCATCCTAACCAGACATTACAAAGTTGCTATACTATATCCCATTTAACGACTTCGCTGAATAACGTTCAGTCAAGACGTTGGACGTTACAGTCAACCACTTGACGAGTTATTCTTTAGTCATTCAACTGAATAGCGTCATCCAATGAACGGGCTAGCGGTTCAATCAAACAGGAGATTAAACCAGATGCCTGCGACATATATATTATGAAAATCCGTTTGGTCCGATACATACGGTACCTACCTACCTACCATGCTGAGTGTTGACAGTTTGTTAGCTTAGAGCTCGCTCTACAAATAAGTGTGTCTAGTGGCCGGTGAACAGGGCCACATTGTCTGCGAAAAATTCAAATTCAATTTCAAATATTTGACAGCTATTTGGTAGGCTAATAATTACGTAATTTCCTCGCGTCTTATTCCACTCGAAATGCCATTGACATGTATGCAATTCAGCAGACTTAGGGCCACTTGCAGAAACATATTAAATCTAGATTTAGTGTCAAATCTCGATTTAGATTTAATATGTTGGTGCAAGTGGCCCTTAGTGCCAATTTCAAAATAGTCGGTTAAATCGTAACCAGGTATTGGTTTATTAATTATAGGTACGTCATCTCCATACTAAATTCTTGGCAGATGTGTCAAAAGTCAACCAATAATTCCTGGTTATGCTCTAACCCACTATGGCGAAATTGGCACTTAGCCCTAGTTTCACCATACCCTGTTAGATCATTAAAACCCTGTTATATCATAAAAACGGATTAGTTGTTACGATGTTAGTCTCGATTACGAGGGATTTTTGACACACCTGTCAAGAATTCTTTTTTTTTTCTTCGGTCAACCAGGCGTTTGCGAGCTCGCGATCTACTGGTTGACACAGAAAAGAGGCGATACCTTTGCTGTGGCCTTTGTGGTCCAGTTTGCCTTCTGGGACGCAGCCTTATGCTCATACGTTCTCAGTTTCCCTGCTTATTGCATGCCTTTTGAGCAATCAAGTCGGCAGCCCCTCAATTTCCAGCCTTTGTCTCGTCATGGATACCGTGTATTGAGTTTTCGTGGTGCATGCTGCGTTTTGATGCGGGACAGTGGAAAAATGCGAGTCGAAAGGATGTGACGTGCAGGTTGGCTTGAGGAAGAAGTTTTTTTAAAGACTTCAATGCAGCTATTGATTTTCGAACCTCCGTTTACGTTGCGTATTGTCAACTGTCACTGTCAAAATGAAAGGCGAATTTGTTAGTCCCAAAAGTTACTATGTTGGTGCTGTTTTTTTCCATAAATGTTTGTGTAGTACCTATCGAAAATAGTATCGAATTGCCACGTTAGCCTGTGGATCTCTGTAGGTCCTCAGAAACCTAGCTACAGAAAATAATACCATTGTCTCCTTTAAGTAAAATAAGCTAACTTAAAGATTTTAGGGAGATCTCCTCGTTAATCTAACTTATTTTTCTTGTTGTCTTTAAATATTTGTCATTTTCCAAATGGACATATTTGTTCTGAAACTTTTTTCTCGACCCACCTTAGTGCCAATTTCTCCATAATCGGTTATCTAACCGACCAGGGATTGTTTCATCAATTATACGTCATCTCCATATAAAATTCTTGACAGATGTGTCAAAAGATTTGAGTAATATCTGGTTATGCTCTAACTATGGAGAAATTGGCACTTAAACTACAAAATAAATAAATACACTCACGATCAATAAAAACGTTAGGCAGATGGAACTTTTACATTGCTTGCGAATGTATTATAATCGAACGCCGATTTTTAAGTTTGCAAACATTAACAACCATACTGGCCGTTACCAAAAGAAAGATTATGAAAACATCAAAACGTACCTCCAATACTAAAAATACGCCAATAAGTCCAATATTAACTTCACCCAATATTTATTGTTGGATTCAACAACGAACTCGTGTCGTGGAATTTCAAATAAAGAACAAGAGCGGTGACATAGACACGAGTCGGCTGGTATTGATTTCAAAATTTAAATTTTCGACATCGAAAGAGTTCGTGTTTTTTTACGGTAAAAAAATATATATTCTGTCCAGCCAGAGTGTTGCAAAAGTGGTATAGTAAGTCGACAGGGGCTTATTTATTATTTGTTGCACTGCTTTTGAAATATGGTCACGTGACTTTTTTACTATGGGGAGTAGGTACAGTATTATTCATGCAATTCCTGATTCCCCGAAGAGTTCTCGAGTGGAGACCACGAACAGGCAAACGCAGCGTGGGACGCCCTCCTGCCTGCTGGACTGATGACCTTAGGCGGGTAGCGGGTAGTGGTTGGATGAGGAAGGCCGAGGACCGAGTGTTGTGGCACTCCTTGGGAGAGGCCATGCCCAGCCATGTCATGTCCAGCAGTGGATGATTATTGGCTGATGATGATTCCCTGAATCACCATTCAACCAACATTCAAATTATAGTTCTGGTTTTTCGACCGTCCGAGTGTCAAATAAACTCCTATTTTATGAAGTTCAAGCATATTTCTAGAAGAACAGAATAAGCAGGTCTAGATAAAACATTGTATATTCGAGAAGCCTCATTACGGGACAATGCTATTTATATCCCGGAGTTGACAAGACATGATAAATTAAAAAGGATTCTCGCTATCACGGCCCTAGTTAAACAAGCGTGCGCTACGGACGGATTTAATCAGCGTTTCAAAATGATTAAGTTTTTTTTCGTTTGAACAAAACTTTATTTCTTATTTCAAAAGAACTCATTGGTACATGGCAGATTCGAAACCAAGCCATCACGAATATGAGCCGAGATATTATCCGTAACGCCACTAAAACTCTATATTATTTACGAGTATACGTGATTAAAACGATTTCAGACGAAGATTTCCATAGCATTATAGCAAGGATGAGCGGAAAAACTTGAATTTTTACGTCCCGACGCCGACAAAACATTTGTCTGTTTGATTAATGATCGCGATAAGAAATCCTCGGATGAAAAAAGCAGGCGATATCTCTTGTGTAACTGTAATCTTGGCCATTTATTTACTTACTTCACTTTATTTACACTTACATCTAATTAATTATAGAAAGGGATACCTTGCTGCCAATTCCAAAAACTCTTTCCTCTGAAACTCATACTCTGTTAGATCATTAACACCCACATTGTTACATTACAATAATAATAATAAATATTAAATTCATTTTCAGACCACATAGTCCATAGTAAGTGTTAGTAACAATTAATCTTAATACTAGGTTAGGCTAAGTACAAACACATTTATATACTTATTTACACACCTATTTTGAAACATTGAGTACTGATTATAACAAGGGATTAGTTGTTGACTTTTGTCACATCTGTCTAAGAATTTAATAAAGACATTTTATTTTAGATGACACTTACAATGTAACAAGGGTGTTAATGATCTAACATACTATAGTGGCTCTAGGCCTAAAGCTGAATAATATGTCACTCACTGTCTTAAACATAACTATCTACATGGAGTGACAGCGTGTGTTTTATCCCACAGGTACCTACCGTACCTACCTACATAGCCATTCTATTCTATTCTCAGTGGGGGTGTAGTGTAGGTACTTGCACCTGGCTCCCTCGAGTGGAACCTTTGTGCATATCACCTGAACCCGCATCTCTGGCGTGAGAAGCAGGCGCTTACCCGACTGAGCTACCACCGCTCTACCCACCTACCTACCTAGCTGTTATCTAGACATTGTAAATCGGGCCCTTATAATCCTAAATAATTGGAGAAAAGTTTACGTTTTTCAGTTGAAAAAATTGAAAGCCTAGTTTCACGCGTAGTTCAATTAATTTACCTAAATAAATATTTTACTAGACTATGTTCCAATTTACCAAGAACATTTAATTTTGTCTGTTTCATAATAAACAAGGTTATTTGACTTGTATCAAAATGTTTTTACTATGCTATTCGAAGTAATGAAACCCTGTGTTGTTTTAGTGAAAATAATTTCAGTCTGTAGGTATTATAACAAGGAAATTATTATTTCAGCAAAGGAAATTGAAATTCAATTGAAAATTTAAATTACGTATTTATTACTTTAAGTTAAGATAAGATAAAAGATAATCACGTTATTAATATTACTAAGAATCTAAATGTTAATTTCATTTTTGATATAAACTAGGAGGTTGGTTCTAAAAATTTGAACTAGCATGAAGAACAGGTTTACGTAACAGTTTTACAAAATCCTTTTATATACACTCACGGGCAATGAAAAGGTTCCACTGAGAAAAGCACCACCAGCAATGCGAAAGTAACTGTGTCTGTCTGTTACTCTTTCACGCTAAAACTACTGAACGGATTTGAATGAAATTTGGTACACATACGGTCTAGACCCTGGGAAAGAACATAGGCTACTTTTTATCTCGGAATTCCCACGGAAAAACTTTTTAAGGCGAAGCGAAGCGCGCGGGAACAGCTAGTTACTTATATACGGAAAAGGCCACCTAAATTACGCCTTCTGCAACATTGAAGTACATTTAATAGAGCATCAGGATATTAACAACTAAAATCGGTAATATTTTTTATTTTTTTTTAATAATAGTTGGAAAAAATTGGGATCGTTTGGTGTCGGAATTTTGTTAGTGGAACTTTTTCATTGCCCGAGAGTGTAAAAGTTATGATTTTTCTCTCAATTTGCGGCTATAGTTAGCTCTTGTAACACTCTCAACAAGGGAGGGATTTTCACTGAATCGATATTTCCCAGTATCGGACATAGGTATCTCTATTTTAAATGAAATATTCAAATACCGATAGAAGCCTCCTCTTATGACGCATCAACTGTATTCAACAATACCTAAAACTACCTTATACAGGATGGATTATTATCGGTGTTTAGATTTATTATCGGTATTTATATATAGGTAGATTGTTTAGAGTGAGTACAGTACACAATAGATAGATACATACATAATTTCTTTATTGCAAATACAGTTCAGTTCAGTTCAGTTCAGTTTCTTTATTGCCATAAATTACAATAGTACACATCTAGAATCTAGAGTTTCCTCACGATGTTTTTCTTCACCGTAAAACACATCGTATAATTCTAGGTAAGGACGTACTGAAATTCATAGGCGTGCCTCTGGATTTCAACCCACGTCTTCTTGAATGAGAGGACGAGTCCTTATCCGCTACACCACCACGGCAAGTGAGATTAGTGAGTGGGAATCCTCTGTGGCACTCTGCCGACTTCGCTTAACGACTGCGACTGTGACATAATGATGACGCCTGTGAAAGATATTCTGTAAGTTTATTCTGGTCTCATCCGCATGAATAATGCCCAGTTTCTCACTTGACAAAATTTAATCTAGGGTAAACTACCCTATTGTTGACACCCCTCCATTTATTGACACAGCGCGGAATAATTAAAGAAAACAAGACAACGCTTCGTTCTATTTAGTTATATTTATCTTTGAATGCAGCAGTAATAGTTATTCTGTAATGGTAACACTCGGCAGTCATTTTTACAGCAATGGCTGACCAATAAAACATAGACAATTCGTGCCTCTCCGTTGCTTCTTTAAATTCCGCCATCTTGGATCGCTTTTTGCAAAGGACAGTGGCTACTTTAGGAATAAATTTGCTAGTATTTCTTAAAAAAATGGTTAAATTTGTTATTTGGACTGAAAAGGGAACAAAATTCCTTTTCCATTTCTTACCTCAAAAACCACTTATTTTCGGTTTTAACTTCGAATTTAGGTGGTGTCAATTATAGGTAGCACTTTTGGTATATTTTCCTAATATTGACATATTGGGTCAATAATTGGAAGGAATGTTTTTTGTTTTCATGCTAATATTTTAGCTTTTTCCGGTAGTGTATCATATAATGATCACGTTGACACTATTTAATCATTTATCCCACACGTATTTCCAATTCATGACACAGTGTCAATACAGTGAAATCCAATTATCGACATAGTGTCAGTAATCTATTTCCCTATTATTGACATGTCTATATATAGGCACAGTGTCAATAATTACGCTCATAAACGATAAATATTTTTATGGGAGCTTACCATAAAAGTGGCAGTGAGAAGTGAAGCAGAAAAAAAACTTTTTCTGCTTCACTTCTCACTGCCTTTCTGCAACCTATATGAAGTCGTCTGACTATCAGGTGGCCTGCCAACTGCTCTACGTCCACCTGTCATCATTTTGCCTGGCCAAAAGTGTCCTGCACACTTCCCACTCAGCTGAATCCACCTCGTAATCTGTTTAAACTGGGATTCTGACCCGGCGGGTAAACAATTATCAAGATAGATTCACAAAATTTAATGATATCCAGCTGTATCGTTCGTTTCGATTGGGACACTGGACATTACCTTAGTCTTGAACATGTTTATCTACAGGCCAACCCTCAAGGATGCTACGTGTAGTTCTGCGAGCATAAACTGGAGATATCAGAGGCATATTCATGATTCTTCATCAAAATAAAGATGCGACAAAGCTACACCACACTTTTTCTTTGGCCTTTCTCTTCCAGCAAGTACTTACCAGGTCTAAGATCAGCCTCGGTCCTGACGGCCAAAAAGCATGCTATGTCACGCTTGCCTGTTCGTTACCTCCACTCGAGAACTCGATTACTCCAACTGTCTTTCTTCTTGGGTGGCTGGCCTATTGGCATCTCACATTGGATCTCTGATGGATTGATTACACCAGTTCAGTCCGCATTACGACTTTATATCGGTGGACCTGTTAGCCCAGCTGTGACCACGTTTCTGAACCATATGGCATCAGCAGCAGGACGCACTAGCTGGAACCTTTGAGAAATGCCCAGGAGATCATGAGACGAAGCAGCCTAACTCAGTGGGACTAGTCTGCTAGCATTAGCATTAGATGCAGTATATATGGTATGTCAGATGGTATGATGGACGTATGGTGTTTCAATATATCACCGTGATATACAAAATAGAGAACCGGACCCATGGTACCCTCCCAAAGGTTTAATTCCTGTTTAAAACGGTTTTTATTACCTAATATCAAGCATGTCAATAATTGGTACAGGAGGTGTCATAAATTGGAAAACCCGTGTCAATAATTGGGAAATAGGGGTTCTTTCAAATTTATATCTGATAATAAAAAACAAAGACTATAGGGTCATTGTTTTGTCAAAAATATTATAAATGAATATACACCTGAGACCGCTACGGAAAAAATACGACAATACTAATATTTTATGCGTATTTATGGCCAGTTTTGCAGACGACTCGTCTTAAAGTGTCAATAATTGGGTAGTTTACCCTAGGTAAGGCCCGGGTCTCCTATTTACTCCGTAGGTCGCGTCAATAGTGTCACCGCCGTAGGCCGCGTCACAATGCTCATTATGTCTACGCGCCAACGTCGGCGTGTGAGAGAGACCGCATCAGTACATTTCTATAGTGAGCATCATGACGCGGCCTACGGCGTGACGCTGAACGCGACCTACGGCGTAAATAGGAGACCCGCGCCTAAATAAGTCTTGCTCAGCGTCATTTCAGCCAGTCATAGCACTGCATTTCATACTCAACCTGTGCTTAACTAGATATTCCGTAAGTTTATTAATAATATTGTATAATTCCATATCTCACAATTAATCCCGTGCTTCGGTCGGCATGTTAAGCCGTGCGTGGGTCCCGGTTGCTGCTTCGGCAGTTGTCCACTTACCCGACAACTCTCTCAGCACAAGCTTGCTTGTGTTGGGGTCCACCAACCCGCACTAGGTCAGCGTGGTGGACTAGGCCGAAATCTCTTCCTTCATTGGAAGGAGACCCATGCCCCAGCAGTGGAGACGTGATGGTTCGTGATCATTTGATGATACAGAAATACGTGGCACGACGATAGTATCTTCGCGATTTCCTCGCCTGTAGAGACGGCCTCTAAAGCTAAGACTTTAATTATATACCCGAAGAGACAGGGGTAAATCTAAACCACCGGGTAATTTGTACCCTGTTCTTGGGTATTTTGTTACGGCATCTGCGCTTCCTGTAAATTGGACAGAATGGGCGGCCATGTTATAAATCATGTCGGTGAGACGGGTGTATGGTGAAATGTATGGGAGCAAGCGAGATGGTGAAAGAGTGAATGGTGTTGTGGGAACGCTTGGGAAAGTCCTGGTTTGAATTTATGTTACCGCGGGATTCAAAGTTTATTAGTATTTTTATTTTATTTATTAACAGAAATATCGTTGATTTCATTTCAAAAACAACCCGAACCATTACCTAAGTACAATTTAGACAGCTTCGATATCCCATTTTATCTTCATATAGGTAGTATCGGTGATATACATAACCTTATTTCTAAATAATTCATTGGTACATAGCAAGATTCGAACCTACGTAAGTGAGCCAAAACGTTGTACATTACGCCACCACGACTCATCAATCAATTTTTCTATTAATGATATTCCAATCTACATAATATAGATTATGAAGGTCCACCTAAGCTTTATATTTTGAAGGTCTAACTAAGTTTTCAGCAAAGTCTTTCAACTTAGACCGTCATCCGAACCACGGACGGGTGACCTTGGGGACTACATTTAAGAGACGCGACGGCAACAAGCCTGGGGGCACACTCTACATGAAGAAAAACTACGTTTCGGAGCTGTCCTACGCGAGCCACGACTCTATCTCGTTGCATTGAACTTGCCGGTTTCACGACAGCTCTCGTTCGTTCGTTTTTCCTCAGTATTTTTTTATTTTTATTTATTTAATTCTTTATTGCACAAATATTAAAATACATGTACAAAAGGCGGGCTTAATGCTAATAGCATTTTCTACCAGCCAACTTACAGGAGGTGCAGGAAAACTGGTACGGTCAGGTGCAGAGAAACCTGACCCCCCTCTCATAGTAACAATGCTTCTGTAAAAAGATGTGCAAAAAAAATGGAATATAGATTAACCCTTCCGGTTTTACCCGGATTTGCGCTGATCTCGTAATATTTTACACATTTTTCATACGCGGAATCTCAGAATATGAACTCTGCTTAGCGAAGTCAGCCGGGGAATTACTCGGCTGTTTTGGTACTCGATTCGTCCATTTTCTGAGGGTCTTTAAAGTAAATAGGCTGGCGAGAGTGTGCATTAGTTATTTATTTTTATTTAGAAGCCCGTTTTTTGTTTCATCAATTTTCGTTTCCGGTTCTGAATTTTTTATATTATTTACATTTTTTTGTAAAACGAGAAACACTGTTGCGTTGCACTGCTCAAAGAGCTGAATGTCCCGGGTTCTATTTGGGCATCATTATGTATTTTTGATGGTATTTTTCTTGGTCTCGGTTTGGTGAACGCAATGGGCGGGTTTTTCGGAAAATAAAAGTCAAACAAAAACAAATTAACAATAAAATTTGTTAGACTACCGAGAAAACAGCAATTAAAACTTTGTCTGTATACAGTATAGAGTCTATACTTGATCTGTAATAACGAAGTACTCATAAGAAACCGCAAGACCTTAAGCGTGATAGGAGCCGTGGTAGCGTAATGGAAAACATACATATCAAGATGTTGTGGGTTTGAATCCCTTTAATTTACAGCAAATTTGGCAATTTTATCAAATACCCTAACTAAGTATGTCTGTGTCCCTATTGCGGACTTGTTTAGACAGTGATTTTTGGTTGAGTTTTAACACTGTAAATTTTTTTACCATTTTGAAAATGATTAAAAATTTTACACTCATTATTTCGTAAATTATATTTTGTTTTCACTTCGCGATAGGGCCCCCTGCTAGTTTGAGGTTTGTTTGCCAAAACGGGGATTGCATCGTTAAAACATTGTGTCGGTCAAGCATTTTCCAGTCTCCCTTTGACGTACTATTTGAGTGGAGTGTCCACTCAGACTCAAAGAGTTGTTGAGAAACATCATAACTCGCTGCTCAAAGAGTAATGTTGTTTTTTAATTGCCTTTGAAGTGTATTTATCGGCTTGACAGCTCAACAAGTTGAGTTTGGTTTTATTAGATCAAGGATTTTATTTTTTTAAATGCATAATAATAAGTAATTTAGACAAATATATTTGCATCTAATCTTAGTAACTTCTAAGTAAAGATTACCGTCTCAAACTATGTTAGTCTATTTATTTGCGATTTAATTACCTTAAAAACTACCTTAAAAACTATTATTGGTTTTTTGAAACGATCATCGAAACATCGATTCATTCGATGTGGTCACTTTAGCTTACACTGAGCTCATTCGTAAAAAAACACTGTATCAATTTCTTAAAAACCTGATAGGTTAAATACAGCAAGTGTCTTTTTTTACATACGCAATATAATATATACATAAATCCTGATGAAAATGCTTCTTGCTCAACTCAATAAAATTGTATCTAGCTACATAATTATGCTACGGAACTCACTATGGGCAAAACCAACTCGCATTAAAGTACCTGCATCTTTCCTTCGAACAAAGACATGTCGCCATTTTTGTTCCATTAAATTCGCAGCCGTTACGAAAGACATTTTTCCTCAAACGCTTAAATTATTTAAAGGCAAGTGAGGAAAGGCGGTGAAGCAATAAAATTTGCACGCAAACTGTCAGTCGTAGGTTACTGATGAGTGTTAACACCTGCGCCTTAAGTCGAATGTTGAAAAGTGATGGGACATACAAATATCGATACTAAAAAAGATTTTATCTCTCATCACATACATTAAAAATGCTTTCCAACAGTCCTTATTGTAAAAAGTGTCTATCAAAATATATAATAAATTACCTTTGCATATTCAAGAAATAACCCGTGAAAAATTATTTAAAAATGAGCTGAAATCATAAATAACTGGTCCAGGGATGCTTTTATTCAATAGATGAATTTATGAATGTATAATAATAATCCAAGTAATGTATAATCTCATGTTATTATAATACATTATAATTGTATATATCGAATGTTTTTTGTCTAAATTGTAATGAGCAATTAATTGTAGTAGAATAATTTAAATTATATAAATTGCATGCCCTCATTGCTATACCTGCTATATAAAAAGGTTACTAAGTTCTAAGTGCCTAGTATTAAGAATATAACACCATGTAAACACTTAGTACGTATGGTGCATGCATAAATCATTTGAATTTGAATTTGAAATAAATAGATAAGTATATATACCTATAAGATAACAATAATTGTAAACGGATACTAAATTGACAAATGCGAATGTCACTCACACATAAATGCTCACGACTGTAATCCCAATAGTCACAGTCACAGATAGTCACAGATGAGTCGCAAGCGAGTCGTATCGATTAAGATTTCAATTATTTGCAGCACCTATTCATAGTTTGCTATTATTGGACTTAATCTAATAGACTAGGAATGTAAGACCAGTAAAGTTCATAATCATAACTCATATCACGGACCTACATTTATTAGATCTGCAAAATTGCACATAAGTATAACCTGAAGTATCCCAAACAACATATAAATATGAAGCTTAACCGCAATTATTGCAATTTGTTTTAGGACGACCGAATGGCGTAGTGGTTAGTAACCCTGACTACTGAGCCGAAAGTCCCGGGATCGATTCCCGGCTGGGGCAGATATTTATTTAAAACATTGGATGTGCCCGCAAAATGGCAATAGGCCCGCCCCCTATTACATTGGGACTATCATAACACTGGCGAAAAGTGGGTGCAGCAATGAGTGTGAGTGTTTGTTTTTTGGTTTGTCAATTACTACTACCGAATACGCGTTCGGTAGAATGACTCGAGCCTAACGGAAGAACCGTTAACCTGCTGAGAACGCAGTTTTATTTATCTAATGTATTCACAATAATAAATTTCCTGTAACAAAATGCGGAAAATCGTAAATTTAAAATACCGCTGTCGATGACAGTTTTATGGCAAACAGCATCGAATATAATGTATACTACGTCGTAAAGATATAGTACGTAGCTAAAAGAAGAGTTAGAAGGCTACTTCTTAAAGCTTTTACAGAAGTATTTCAAAATTGGTAGTTTAATATACTATAGGTAATGTTGTCTTTCTGAAATAGTGGTTGATTAATCTTTATATTTACAAAAGTTTTTAAAAGTACCTACCTGATTACATCTAAATAAATTAATAATTGTAACAAGACTGCTAACCGTTTTCCCGCGAAAACAAATCGCGCGCCGAAAACGGTTAGCGTCCCACGCCGCCGCGCCGTTTTACTGCGCAGCTCTACTGCGCAGACCGCGTCCCGCGTCCTCCCCTTCACCCGCGCGCACCCCGCGCTCGCGCCACCGGCCAGCGAAGCCCGCGCAGTCAGTCGCGGCTAACTCGTTGACGGCTGCACCACGCTCGCTTGCGCCTTCACGGATATTAGTATATAAGCAAAAGACTACCTCACTTGCATGATTCGTGTCTGTAGAACCTTAAATACAGTGAACTTGTAACCCTGAGTTTGTGTTTCCTATCTACCACTCCCACGATAGGACCCTTCTCATATAATTTAATTATAACTTTAACTTAACACAGCCGTCGCCTATTAACTAAATATATATTTATAACAATCAATCGATTAATCAATTAATCAATCTGAATACCCGATCTTCATGATTGCGTGAACGGGTTTTGGGTAGGAAATAATTATCGATATGAGATCCCATCCCATCTCTACCCCCTTTGCACCTGTCACGTCTATCGCAGATTGTACTTTTCATTGTTTTACGCAAGAGAGAATTATTTTCTCATGTCCCCATAAGTGTATTTATGAAGTGAGTTAAGTAGGTAGTCATACTATAAAAATGTATAACTGATGAGCGTCAAAGTTTTTTCTAAACTAGGGTGAATAACTATCATTTTTAGTTTTTTCAATTAATAAGGGTATACCTACTACCTACATAATTTATATTTAGTTGATATTTCTATTAAACCGTGTAAAAAAATCTATGAGCCATGTTAGATTATTAGTAAGATTTATAAATAAATTTTATTAAAGAAATCATCATTTTTTTTACTGTGGTTTATTTATAACCTTGATATTAACGTATTCCGGATCGGGATGAATAGGCTACTTTATCCCCTATGGTAACAATAACAATGCTTATTTCCAGTGCAGTTTTCTAAGATTACACAATATATTATGTGTATGGTTTCTTTAAATTATTTTCACAGTGCTTTGCGTTTTAATTTAAACTTTTTCGGTGCATTTGTTTGTACCACAGTATTGGTTTCAAAGAGCCTCAAGCTTTTTTGTGTTAGTTCGGCTTTTGAATCAAAGATTTTTTTAGCTTTTATCTAAGAAATAGGAAAAAAAAATATTAGGTATTATTTTTTTGCTATATAGAATGTTGGTATTTTTAATTTACTTATACTTTGTTCAACATAGCATAAGTTCTATGACGTTCAATTGACAGATTGTTATGCCTAGTGAATAAAGATTCATTTGGAAAGAAACCCATAACAGATTTAAAATGTACGGCGATATGGTTCGCAACCTATCACGTGAGTACAAATGTGCTGCGAAAAGTAGGTGGCTCGCTTGTGAGCCACCTCTGACTACCCCTTCGGGGATTACAGTCGTGAGTGCATATAAAAAAAATGTACGGATTAGACCGTCATAGTGTTTATGCTATATTTTTCAAATTATAAGATTTTTTACCCGATTGCCGAAGGAGGAGGGTAATGTTTTTCGATTGTATGTTTGTATGTATCGCGGGCTTCATGCCAGAGGGGCGTATCTTGCATCGACCCTACTTTTCAGGAGAGCGAAAAAACATCATAACTTTGTTAATAAGTAATCTACCTTGCTATAATTTTGCATATACCTTAGTTAATTATTTTTGGTTTTAATTAAAACTCAATTTTTATAATATCTATGCTTTAAGTACATTTTATGGCGTATACGTCTATCTGCCTTGACGGAAATTATTGTATTTGCTATCCCTTTTTTATCATATTATGTATATGAATAATGGGCGTATAAACAAACTTTTTTATTTGTTATCCAATATATATATATTTTATTTGGTTTACACTTAAATCATTTAATATACTGATAGCAAAATATAACCAAAAATATAACTGCTTCTATTTTTTTAGAATTTTATACGCCCTTTTGCCATGGCGTAATTTAACGGATGTTCTTAATTTAAGAGACATGATACGCCTTAAAAAATAACAATCTATTTAAGGAACTATTAAATACATGGTAAAGCTGTGAAATAATAATTTATTAGAAACAATAAGAGTATAAAATAAAACAAGAATGACTGTTAAAACAAAATTTACTCTAAATTAAGTGAACATAAACACAAAAAAACTCCTTATAGAAATGACAGAAGGCTGAGGTTGGAACCTCGCAGAATGCAGGGGCTTAACTTGATGAAATTTTTCTTCAAAAAAAGCCCCAAAGAAGGTAGACCTGGTGCAAGCCGGACTCTGTCACGAAAAATGAAATCGATTTCATCATCATGACTGATAAAGAGGCATATATTCAGAGATATCTCAGAGATCAATCGTTTTAATCACCGTATACTCAGAGGAACTCTGAATATCGATCTAAAGCTTTAAGAACGGCAACTGATGAAGTCCACCCTCTGACCAACGACCAACTCCGAATGGTTTCAGCTGGAGCTTAAACATTTATTTGACGTATTGGAAACTACTACAGACATTGAAGAATCCTGCAACGACGTGATCAATGCAATACAGAAAGATGGCACTAGGTTCTGTTCAATGTAAGACACGGGAAGGAAGTCTAAGCTTTCAGGCGAGACTCTTTGACTTACGGAGACCAAACGGCTTGTGCTGGACCATTCTGTCAGAACTAGAGGCTCTCAAGAAAATGATGGTTGTTTAGCACACTGCGGATTGAAGAAGCTATTAAACAAAACCGGGGATCGAATGTCTTTGCTTAGCAACTTGAAGGGACCCTAATGACAAAATTGTCAACCAGCCGTAGCAAAATCGACGATTCTAAGCTGGAGATACTCGCAGCAATCAAGGACTTCTATGCCCTATTGTACGCTTCACATGCGCAACAGCCAGAACCCCAGATGTGTAGGTCTATTGTTTCTCAAGAAAGGCGACAAATTTCTCTTAAAAACCTATACTCGTAGGCTGATCACACTCTTGACCACGTGAATAAGATGTACATTTATAACAGTCATCGCGAAACTTGATTTGATGAATTTCAGTCGCTGGAGCATGCCGGATTTCGTGGAGGTTATAGCACCGTAGACTACATACACACAGTTCGGCAGATTATACAGAAGAAGGAAGAATATAATCAGCCTCTGTGCCTAGCTTTCGTAGACTACGAAAATTTTTACTCCGTCGAGATATGGGCTGTTCTCGCATCCTTGCAGATATTATTATGTCAAATAGATTGACACATCGTGTCCTCCCATAGATACATCGAGAAGCTGAAGTGCCTAATGACACTGAAACGATTACTGTCCAAGTATAGAACCAGCCACAAGATTTATCCATAGGCAAAGGGGCGTAAGGGAGGACGAAGTAATTTCTCCGATACTGTTCCGTGATGCATTGGAAGATGTATTTAAAACTCTGGACTGGAAAGGACCAGGCATCAATATCAACAGTGAAAACATAGTGTCATTATATTTTATTAGCAATATGCACAAACGTCTTTATGACATGGCGATAATTATTTGAATGCGCCCCACTAATGTTTATACGCCGTCTTTACGCCTCTATGACATGGCAAAATTATTTAAATGCGTCCTACTGATGTTTTTACGCCGTCTATACGCCTTTTTGACAGGACACAAAATTATTGTTACATCGTATACGCCTTTACGTTATTTATTAATGTCTCAAAATGTAGTTTACTGAAAATTTCAAAAAAAATACAGAACGTGTATTACTAGTACTAGTATAGGAATCGATTGGCATGAAAAACGCAAAATCGATTTTTTGCGCATACGCCCCTCTGGCATGAAGCCCGCGGTATGTATGTATGTATGTTTGTCTGTTTTTTTGTTCCCTCCTGTAGCCTAAACGGCTTGATATATTTTGATGAATGAGGTATCGTTAGAAGCGTTAAAATTGCGCGATGGTTATAGACTATGTGACGTTACATTAAAATGTATATAACGCCCTCTAGAGGACATAAATGATCGAAAAAATAATAATTTTCCAACAATGCCGTGTGGGGCCAAGTTGGTCCTCGCCTGCGATACTTTCCATTAAGATTGGGGCTTGTTTTCATCTTTTTAGCGTGCAGTCGGGTTTTTTGTTTGTTTTTAATTAGGGCAAAACACCCAGTAATTGACCACCTTAAGGGAGTTGTTCCAGTAATTTATCTGTAGCGGGCTCAATTCTTATCGCTTATTAAATCCGATTTTTGTTTTAGAAACTAGAATAACAGAGCTACATTCCTGAGTAAATAGCAAACATGTAGAAGTTACTAATTTTTTTATATATTTTTGCAAACAAAAAGTAGTGATTTTCCCAGTAACTGACCACTAAAATCTAGTAACTGACCGCACTCGATGCCAGTAACTGACCACCAATTTAAAATGGTTTAAAAATGGAATTATGATTAAATCTTATTATTATTTATTTATTTCATTACTTCATGTAATAGTACCGATCCTCTGGTCTCTTTTAATGTGTGACACATCACTTTTGCTCAAGGTTTCTTAACTGAAAAGTGCATTAAATTAATTAATCAGATTAATGCATAATTTAAATGATATCTTATCCTAATAATCAACCATTTATTTATTAAAAACACAAGTTTATGCATTTTTGTTAAATACTAAAAACAAAGGAATAAACACACATGCACATAGTGAACACGCATTTTAAATTTACAGCTTTCAGGGACATTAAGTGGCCCCAATGTAGTACCTTCAGATAAGTCACAGAAAGGGCGATTTTGTTTGTCCGGAACAAGCCAGGATCAGTAGGACGGGCCCATGAAGCATTCATGGTGCCAGAAACGAGCATTTTCTTAAATATAAAGTAGCGTATCCAAGCGCTATAGCCAGTCTTTTCCATATTCGGTATCAACTGATGAGGAGGAGGAATCGTGGCGGATTGTTTTGTCGGCCTGGGAAAACATGAATTCCCCGCCGGAAAAGTAGGCCCTTTCCCCGCCGGTCCTTCCAAGGATGTAGAACCAGAGACAGATGGTTTTCATTATTGCTGTAACCCCACCCAGAGACTTTCAGAGCGGCTAAAAGAGTCATTGAGGCTAGCCATTGTAATTATGACCGAATCAGATATTAGGGGGTAGTTTTTCAGGATACAAAGATGGATGCCTTGACGAACGGGATTTCAATGACTTTGTTGCGGATTCAACTGGAATATTTAGGATGCTGTTGAAACGTGCTTTCGTAGGTAAGTATTTGGCCAAAGACAGGAGTAGTCATTTCTGCAAGGGGGACAGGGAATCTTTGCCTTGTTGAAGAGGCCTCACTGAAGCAGAACATCGCTGTACTTTCTGCATTTTCCGCTGCTGGACTAATGTGTCTGCCAATGATAGTATAGAGTTGCCAGTGGATTCCGGATATTTGTGGTATCGGTTCCAAATGGCTGGGGTGTTGGTCGTGGTAACAATTTATAGAAGAATGCCCCATTTCTTGTGTGCCAATTTTACCGTTCTGTTTGAAATCCGCTGGCCAGTCATAATGCCATTGAAGGGCGTGTTGGTGCACCGGCTGAGGGTGCTAGCATTGTAGTGATGCTTTCTTTTTCCTATTTTGCTGAAGTGGCTTTGCCTGTCTTTGGAAAAATGTGGAGGCGCGTTTCGTCGGTAACGTATATTCGGGTTGGGTCATTAATAGCGTCATTGAGGTCTTGTTCGCCAAGTGCTTTTGTGCTCGGGGAACCAATTTCATCTGGTTCACAAGCGCTGGCAATGGTTAGGCAGCGTTCCCACTACGCCGGACCGGCAGATCTGCCGAAAACCGGACACCGGACAGAGTGTTCACATTACATCGGATCCCGGAAGAAATTCAGACAGTCCTCAGTTGAATTTGGACCTGCGCGCACAATGGACGACGAAATTGTTGTGTTGTGGTGGTATCTTAATAGAAGGCAAAATAAAAGAAAACATTGGGTACACCCTATTTTACGGGAAAGATTTTCCATTCTTTTCATTTTACATCCAGGGGCGAGGGGAGCACGAGCGGGGCGAGCGGGGGACAGATACCGGCACAAACTCGTTCACATTACTCCGGGCCCGGTCGTTCTGCCGGCAATTCGTAGTGACAAAACGTTCGGTAGAAATGCCGGGCTCGGCAAAAATGCCGGACCCGGGATAATGTGAATAGCTTCATATAAATTGTACAGCCACTAGCTCTTCCGGCAGATTTACCGGCGCGGCAGATCTGCCGGTCCGGCGTAGTGGGAACGCTGCCTTAGGTACGCCTTCAGCTGTTCTGAAGATAGCATTTGAGTATCTTTTCATAGAGTGAGATGGTGAAAGCCATTTGTCTCCTGGTCTTGCATTCTTGAAGGGACTGCTCCAAGGATTATCTTTAAGGAAAAATGGTGACATCTGTCTTTATCCTGGAGAATCCACATTATCCTAGGCTGATAGTATACTCCACTAGCGTTTTTATCTTCCTCATCAGCTAATACCGAATCTGGAACAAACTTGGACTTTGTGTTTGAATTCTCTATATTTTAAAAGGTGCTTGCATGTCACCCTGAATTATTTTGGAATGTCTTGTTGATCCTAGTTTGTCTCAGACAAGTGGAATTGCCTTTTCTATACTTTTTTTGCTATCTTGGCGCTTCTTCATTTCGCTGAAAACTGTAAAAATATATCATATATAATAATACCAGTAACTGACCACCAATTTAGGGGAGACCGGGGACAAAAGTAACAGTTTGTACTTTCTGTCTGATTTCTCGTTATTAATAACATTTACGATAAAATAAATATAGTCACATAAAACTTTCGTCTATAGTCTACAAATCTCCATTATTACTTTACTTAATGCGTCTCGAATTTTAGCATTTTTGAAGCCTCAACAAAAAAAGGGAAATCGTTACTTTCGACCCCATGGTCAGGACGAAAGTAACAAGGCATGGGTCGAAAGTAACAACCCATAAATTCTGCCCAATTTTATAAATACGATTCAAAAGAAAGAACAGAAAAAACAATCAAATTATTTAGTTTAGAAAACTTCTTAAAAAACTATCAAAACTAAAAAAATCTTATGACTTATTGGCAAAACTAAAAAAAACTTCTTAATATTAACTGTAAATGAGATCCATCATTTAAACTGACTAACTGATAAGAAGTTGTTTTATTTGTGCCATAATATACAATATTATGATACAAATATCTAATCAAAACAACAAAAAAAAAAATTTACAATGTGACATGGCAAACTTACGAAAGTAACACGTTACTTTTGTCCTGCCGCGAGTTGTTACTTTTGTACCCATCTCTATTTTTGAAATATCAGGCGACATAACTTTAAAACAGCCCGTGATATTCGAAAACCATTTATGACATGCTACAGACAATCTTATAATGAATCAATGAAAAAATAGTCATATGGTTCTTGGCATCTTAATTCTACGTAAACACTTAATGAATAAACACCAAAAAACTTACTTTTGGTGTGTAAAATCACGAAATGCTCACTAAAACAACCTTGCACCGCGGCACGGGCGTGGAAAATGATATCAAGCACGGGGGGCATCGCATGCTGACAACCAGCGGTCGCTTGGGACGTTAAGGCTATCGGGGAAGTCCACAGAGTCTTTGTTACTTTCTACCCGCTGTTACTTTTGTCCCCGGTCTCCCCTACCCAATAACTGACCACCTATGTCAGTAAATGGAAGGAGTGAAGATAGAATGCTCATATTTTGACTCAAGAAAATGGCACATATGAGCTTTAATATTACGTTCTTATTTTGCCTAAATTCAGCTTCAAGCAAAAATCCCAATAACCGACATAGGTGGTCAGTTATTGGAAAATCGCTGTTTTGTCGTCCAGTAACTGTCCACCCCATTAAAAACAATCAAACGGGAAATAACAAGCTGAATCTTATCAAAAACGTAATCTTTATAATTAATTCTATATGGTATAATTTTTTCTTTCAATGATTTCAATTTTTTTCATGGTAAATTTTACGATCAAAAAATTTACTTACCTTAACAAATACGTTAGTCACAACTGCAATTTACTCGGTTCGCGCGCCAACTGAACTTTTTCAATCGCTCACTATCCATCTGTTGGCGGCTGGCAAAATCTTTTGTATCAGTAATGCTCTCAATGAACCACAAAATAGACTGGATGTTTACTAGATGGCCCTGGTTGGCTATTTTTCTTATTTATTGGAGTTGAAGAGGAAGGTGGTCAGTTACTGGCACATGGTCAGTTACTGGGTGTTTTGCCCTATATT